>NC_092519.1:2437592-2768629 GCF_047511675.1 Marmota flaviventris
TATTTCTGCCTCCCTTCTTGCCTGACTGATTATCTATCTATCTTCTATCTATCAACCTAACTTTATACTTTTGTTTTGTTTTTCTAGAGAATTGTGGCTACATAGTGTTCTTTAATAAATTAATGATTTATCAAACCAAATGGATTAATCAATGAATGATTGAAGCAAACAAAAAAACTATTATTACACACATATTGATTAGATCACAGGAGATTTATTCTGAGTGAAAAAAGAAAGATACAAAATGGTTCCAAACTGAGTTATTCCATTTATGTAACATTTTTTTCTAATGAAAAAAATCATAAAAATCATAAAGAATAAATTACTTGATTTCAGGGATGGAGAAGTGACTAGAGGTGACTATGGTTATATATATATATATATATATATATATATATATATATATATATATATATATATATGTAGCAAAAGTGTTCCTTGGATGGAACTGTTCTGCATGTTGACTATAGTAATAGTTACAGAAAATGCTACACATGAGAAAATTCCACAGAACCAAACACAAATACATATAAAAATTTGTTAATGTAAACCTGGTGAAATATTAGTAAGTTAAATGAATTGTGTCAATATCAATTTCCTAATGAAAAAGTAATATATTTGTGGAAGACATAACCATTGGGGCAACTTGAGTGAAAGGAATAAGGTAACTAATTGGTGGAGATTCAATTTAATGCTACTTAAAATCATAATATATGCAAATCTTGTAATGTAGATGTACTCAATAATATTGATGACTCTCAATTTTCACTGAGTGAAAGAACCATACAAAAGTACAAATTGTGATTCCATTTATATAAAACTCTAGAAAATATAAACTAATCTACAGATCCAGAAAGCTGATCAGTGCTTGTATGGCAATGGACAGGGCTTGGGGAAGTGGTTTGAGGAAACTGTTTAGGTAATGATAATATTCTTTTTTTTTTTTTTTTTTTTAATAATGGTGATGGTTTTACAGGTGAAATGTTAAATCTAATTTATTATTTTATGTGTAATTTATTACATGTAATTTATTACATGTCAATTATATCTATATAAAGATGTTCAAAATAAAAACAGTCATATCCTAGGAGCAAAATATGATGAAAAATATTGTTAACCATTGGCATAAATGACATATTAAACTCTAAGTGGCCAATGTTTTTAAATGCTCACTCTTCAATAGAAGAATAATAATCATGAATTTAAACAAGAAGTAATAATGGATAGAAAAGCAAAAGGTACAATCTAGTCAACTAATAAATCATCCATATGGTGTTACATTTAATATTTTTTAAATAAACATTGAACAATTAAACAAGAATAAATTTACTTTTAAAGATATAATTCAACTTCATCAAAGTACACGCATAAATCATGTAAGAACTTAAACTCTCATTTGCACTTTGATTTACTGATTTAAGCATGAGCACAAATAAACTCTTCATGAAATGACAGCACATAAGAAATTAATTTCTTTTATATTATTGCTTTTATTTTACAATCACCGTGCTATCAATGTTTATTTAGAAACAGCTGTTTAAGTGCTAGAATACATGTGTCATACAAGACCACAGAATAGTGGCCTGAAATGCACTGCAAGCCATACTAGATCCTGAGGAACTTACTTTAGAAAGGAAAGCAGTAACTTAATTACATGATATCTAAGGTTAATAGTATAACAAGAATTTCTCCACATTAATTCCCTCACATAATATATCTGATAATTAATGTACAAGTGCTAATAATGTCCTTTTTGTACCTTATATATACACATTTAAAACTTATTAGCAGGGCTGGGGTTGTGGCTCAGTGATAGCGCACTCGCCTAGCACGTGAGGCACTAAGTTCAATCCTCCGCACCACATAAAATTCAATAAATAAAATGAAGGCTTTGTGTCCAACTATAACTTAAAAAAAAACTTACTGACTGCAGGCATCTTTTAGAAATTAAAACAATAAAAGATTTTTGAGGGGTGAGAAGAATTTTCTAAGAGGCTAGATGAAAAAAAGAGTATATATTTCATGACTCCATTTTTATAAACCTCTAGAAAATGGAAACTGATAGTGGCCACAAGCAAGACAGTAGTTACCTGGAGATGGGGGTACAGGGAGGGGTAGGAGGGAGATATTGCCAAGAAGCATGCTGTAGTTTGAATATGGTTTGGTCCCCAGTATATTTGGTATTGAAAGGTTGGAAGACAACTTTAAGAGGTGGGGCCTAGTGGGAGATGATCACCCCTTTAATAATCACCCCTCTGAAGATACTAATGCTCATCATGCTGATTGTAGGACTGAATTTGTTTCCATGAGAGAAGAGATGTTATAAAGGAGCAATTTTGACCCTTTCCTACTCTGTTTCTCTCTTTCCATGTGATTTACCTCTCACATACACACACACATACTTCCTTCATCATGTGAAGCCATCAGCCCATGTTATGACATAGCAGGAAGGCCCTCATCAGAGGCCAACTAGGTGAGGCTGCCCAATCTCAGACTTTCAGCTTCCAAAATTGTGAAATCTTTTTTTAAAAAATAAAGTACCCATCCTCAGGTATTTTACTATCACAAAAGGGACTAACAGCATTTGGAAATTTTAAGGAATGATGGATATATTCACTCTTATAATTGTGATTAGTATGTGTGTGTGTGATAAAACATACGAACTTTAAAAAAATAGTTGTAGGTGGACCCAATACCATTATTTTATTTAATTATTATGTGATGCTGAGGATCAAACCCAGTGCCTCACAGATGCCAGACAAGTGCTCTACCACTGAGCCACAACCCCAGCCCACATACAAACTTTTTAATCACGTACAGGTTCTTGTGCTTCAATTATAGTTCCATAAATTAAGCATGAAACTCTTTTCATGGATGAAAACAACTTTGAAAAAGATAAAGCTTAAAGATATTTGTAGGAGGAGCCATGTTGCTTAAAACTTCTCCATGAACAATGAATGCTCCATTTTCTTGCCAGCACATGAGGCAGACCACTCCCAATGGCTTACTCTACCCCAAATTTCTTAAGTGGGCTGATTGGTTCTGGATTTGTTCTTTCAATCACCATTACTTTCCTAGGGATGATAGAGTGAGTTCTTTAGCCCTTCTGAGAGCCATTAGTTGCTTACATAATAGGGTATGGAGTAACAAACACCACTATGAGGTCAGTGTTCCTCAGGTGACTCCTTGTATATTTTTTGAGATACTGCCACTCACATGCCTCACCTTATACAGTTTCTGGAAATCTACATACTAAAGCCATACACAAATAGGGAGAAACATGAAGTCCTTTTCGCCTTGCCTGTGGGATCAAGTATAAAGAGGAAGTTTGTCTTCAGTCCTCAGTCCTCACTTTGTCTTTATCCTTCAATGTGTGGATAACAATTTATCTTTTGAACTCCAACTCCACAGATCCCACATCTCTCCCTTCTCAAACACCTACTTCTACCTTTTATTTGTTCCCACTCCAGCATCAGAGGCTCACAGAGATACACATCTTTTCACATCAGATTGATTTTATTTTCACCACCATTAATGTTAGTAACCTGTGGTAAAATTGAGCCATTTCTTAGCTGCCAGACCTCTGGACACTCTGCAGATTATTCTGAGGTCTCTGGCCCCACTCAATTACTTGCTGTCCAGATCATCACTTGAAATGCTGGAGGTTTCTGGGGTATTTTCCATTTCTGGCTCTCTATTCAGTTTTTCATTTAGCCGATGATAATGACCAAAGAGTATTGTTCCTTTAGTTTTCTTAGATTTTTTCAGAGATGTGGAAGGCTTTTCTGAGTCTCTTTTGCTTGAATTATTTTGAAGTGTTTTTTTACCCTTATTGGTGGACTTTAGTATCTGTAAGGACAACAGAGAGGCCATAAGGGCATTGGTTTGGGAAAAGAAGATAGGATATACATGTGAAGTAGGGGTTTGTGCCAGATGAAAAATAAATAGGAGTCTTAGGTCGTGGGGAATGAATGCAGAAAGGAGAAGCTTGGGTTGGGTTATCTTACCTTGCTGCCTCTTCCGCATCTGGAGTGATGATAGGAAGTCTTCATATTCTTTCTTTCTTTCATCGATGATGTTGACTGGGCCATATCTGCATTAGGCTTCTGTGATTTCTTGGTTGCCTTAGCCATACTGAAGCCTCCCAGTGGTCTTCTGAAGAGCTGTAAGGATCCTAGGCATATATGTCCTCCCAAGACAATGAAGGGCCACACCCTTCAGCCTTCATTGGCCAGCAAGTTACTCCCCAGCCAATGAGGACTAAGGAGGAGGTTAGACCTCACAAAGCACTCTCTCTGACACTTCTGTACATGAAGAGGCTAGGGAGGTTGCTAGGGAAACCAGGCTATAGCTTAGATATTGCAAATCAACACTCTTGGCACTTCTGGGATGTGGGGGAGAGGAGATGCTAGGAAGGCAAAAATGATCTGGTTGGGCAAAGGAGACTTTTCTTTAATATACCTGAAAGAGCCACCCCACCCTAATTCTTATATAGTGTTCAATAGTGGTAGTACAGGTGGTAGAGATCTTCCTCTACCAAAGTATTCCCCAAAGCTACTCCTACAAACTCATTCTGCTATCTTTCCCTTAGCCATTAGTTAGTATTTTGGATAATGTACCTAAAATCCATCCAAAAGTAATATGGTTATATTTTTCTTTAATTATCAGAAGATATGTGAATAATGCTACAAACAAGACATATTCCCATTAATGGATATCAATATACTTACTGCATTTGGCATTAAAGGCTGCCAATTTTTAAAATTGTTTTCTTCCAGGCCTTCAACTTATAGGAAAGGAATAAAATTAACTACCCACTGATGAAAATTGCATTTTATCCTTATTTTTATTCTATTTTTGGAGCCTGGTCACATTATCATCATTGAGTTTTGCAAGATTCCTTCTCTTTTATTCAAATTTTTCTTTCTTCTTAGAATCTAGCACTAGTTCCCTTCTCAACAATAGAATTATTATTTTATATTTGAATTCTGTCCTTGTATATGGCCTTGTTAAATGTATGTTTGAATGTACCATAACTGGTTTCTGTGTTTTGTAGCAGCATAGTCAGGTTCTAATGAAGGTTGGTTTCCGGGTTACGTCTTCATATGCTTTCTTTGGTGGATGCATACAGAAGGAGAGATTTAGGGGTCTTCCTCTTTTAATAAGGGCATTAATCTGAGACACAGCCCTCATGACCAAATTTAATTATCTCCTATCTCCAATTACCATCACATTAATGATAAGGGTATTAACATGTGAATTTTGGGAGGCACATTCAGTCCAAAGCAATAATTTTACTAAATATTGCCACATTGTTTTCTAGAATATATCAGTCCACCTTCCCAACAGATTTGTACTTTATGTTTCCCTACACAATCATCAATTTTTTATTTAGAATGCAGCTTCTCATAGGATCTCAGTGATCTTAACCAATTGATGTTTATACCCTTGTGTAATCCAGTTCAGTTGAATGGCATGAGTATGGGCTGTATCTAGAGATTTGCTTCTAATAGCTAAAATCCTACAAAAGTAATGGAATGCCATTAACATCATCAATTTTATCTTTGCTAGAACACTTTCTTGGTAGCAATCTCTCTTGCACATGTGCTTTCTCATTTTTATTAAAACATATTATGAAATGCTCAATAAAGAGGCCCACATTTTAAGGAATACCTTAGGAGGAACTGAGTCCTCAGCAAAATAAACTGCAGAGCACTGAATCCAAATAACAGCTACTTGATTTAATTAGGAAGAGGATCCTTCCCAGTTGAGCCTTGGGATAATTCACCCTTATAAAACAGACCCAGAGCTAGAGGACAACCAATCTGAACCCAGATTCTTGACTCATAGAAACTATGAGATAATTTCTTATTAATAATATTTCTCAGTTCTACAAATATCTCAGGGGTTCCCTCACATGTGAAATCTAGAAAAGAAAAGCCTAAAGGTAGCTGTCGGTTGTGATTTTCGATATGTACCCAAGTGGACCTGCTAATAGTTTATTCCTGAAATGTCCAAATCCCTTAACATATGAAAGAGCTGAATTCACCTTTCATCTGTGAAAGGAGAATGAATCAGAAGGGACTGAATGAATTTAACAAATTCCTGTCACATGCTGGGGAGAAGTGACTGAGGAACCAAAAGGGGGCTATATATGTTCAAAATTAAGCTAGAATGAAGAAGAGTCTTCATTCTGACTGGAGTGAAATGATATCTTAGAGTAGTTCTGATTGCATTTTCTGATTGCTAGAGATGATGAGCATTTTTTCATATATTTGTTGATTGTTTATCCTCTTCTTAAAAGCAGCATACTACAGGGTCATAGCCACATCAATGTTTATAGCAGCACAATTCTCAATAGCTAAACAGTGGACCCAGCGTAGATGCCCTTCAGTGGATGAATGGATAAAAAAAAAAAAATGTGTCATATATACACAATGGGATATTACTCAGCACTAAAAGAGAATAAAATCATGGCAGAGCTGAGGTCTTGTTTTTGTGGCACAACAAACATGAAGATATTTGATTGCTTCCTTTGGAAAGGCAAATTGCACATAGTTGCCCCTCTGGAATCTGCATAGAGGTACAAAGCAAAGCAGTTGCCAGCGGTACTGTTCTTTTCCTGTACACTGAAACAGTCCTGGTATATTAAAGAAAATGAATTTTCATCATTAACTTGGTAGAACTTAATGAGTATCATATAATTATCTGAGTGCTTACAAAATGAGTACTTTGTCAGCTAAGCTGAGATCGGTGTCCATTATGCAGTTTTATACAGTAACATTGAGACAGCATTACTGTGCTATGTGCAGAAGATCTCAGATATATGCATAGAACTTACCTACATATATGTTTTTTTGAGGGATGGAGGGAGGAAAGTGGGAAGAGAGGGGGAGGGGCAGGGGCTGTGAGAGAGGGGAAGGGAGAGGGAGAGAGAGAGAGAGAGAGAGAGAGAGAGAGAGAGAGAGAGAGAGAGAGAGAGAGAATCCAAGAAAAACCTGGAAAAATAAACTTCATAAGAGAGAATGGCTAAACCAAACAAACAAAAATCAAAGGAAAACAACCCACAGAATGTCGGTAGTTATATAAGTTAGCTAGGTTGCAGAATGTTCCTTTATTGGGCTGCAGCTCATATTTTTACATCATTAGATTCTTGTTATCCATTCTGACCAGAATGTCATTGAAGTACTGTTCTTCAATGCTCAGTACATTATATTGGTATATTTGACATCTCATTATTGGTGATTTTAACTTTTATCACCTGAGTAAGATGGAGTTTATTGAAGTTTTCCATTATAAAGATACTGTTTTGATTTTTTTCACCAATAAAGGTCCAAAGGAAGTAATATCAGACTATGTTAATACTTCAATTTTAGTTGCATTTTTGACAGAGCATCCATTGATGATTTTTGACAGCATAGATTTTAACTTGTATTGATATTTTGTTTTACAAAATATTTTTCCTATTTTTCTCACTGCTTCTTCATTTTTAGGTTATAAGTATAATATAATAAGCAGCTTTCCCATCAATGACATTTATTTATTTGCTTACTTATTCAATATGAATATTGATATTAATAAATAAGCAAACGGACTCATAGATTCTTATATATTGGTTATAACTCGTTATTGTTACTATTTGCTTGATGTTCATATAGTACCACCAGCTTGGCTGTAGGGAGTACTTTAGTTATCAGTACTTTTTTCATCTCACATAACTTACCCTTCTTTGATCATTTCCATATTGGCAAGAACTTTTAGAAAATATCAAGAACATGGATAAAATGAATGTATGAAGGGCCTTTCCAACTTAAATTAAGAACAAAGAAAAATTGAATGTAATATACATACATAGGTTGAATCTTAATCAAGATTTGTGATTTTTTTTTTTTTTTTTTTTGCTAAGGGATGAATTTTAAATATTTAACAAAATGTTAATAATTGTAGAATTTTATTAATATTAATGTACTTGTGTTTTCAATCATACTGTACTTATATAAGGGCATGTCCTGGTTCACAACATACAGATACTAGTATACTAATTGTAATGAGACAGCCTACCTGTGACTCAACATTTAGTGACCATAAAGAAGATATGGACATACTATGTACTATTTTTTAAGCTTTTATATAAATGTGAATTTATATAACAACAGCAACAACAATAATTACAACAACAATAATTATAACAAAACATAAGTTCTGAGGTACCAGGTCTGGTTGAAAGCCAGAGATACACATGGATATGTACCTCCATAGGCAAATATGGTCCCTCAGAACAGGAACATGCACAATTTTCAAAGTGATTGGTTCTGGGCTAGATTATAACTGTAGAGCACAACCACCTTGATACACAAGAAATTTTGTTTTAGTGTTTATTTATTTACTGACTTGGCTTATTATTTACTTACTAGTTTTGTTATATACAAGGTTTTGAGAAATAAAAATAAGATAAAATGTAAACTCTATTTCTGCTTAGGAAAAACCAAAACTGAATAGTAAAAATTGTTTTGTTTTGTTTTTGATACTGAGGATTGAACTCGGGGATACTCAACCATTGAACCACATCCCCAGCCCTATTTTGTATTTTAGTTAGAGATAGGCTCTTACTGGGTTGCTCAATGCCTCACCATTGCTGAGGCTGGCTTTGAACTCACCATCCGCATGCTTCAGCATCTCAAGCCATTGGGCTTACAGGGGTGTGCAACCTAACAAAATTTTAATGCTTATCTTAGAGCTATCATAGATAAGTTTCTTAATAGTTCTTAATTTCAAATTCTGTATTATGTGTTAAGAGGTAATATTTTTTCTTCTTCAAGAGACATATAAATTTAAGACAGATGGTCTAGGTTCTGTTATAATAATGAGACAAATAACACTTCGTAAATGAAAGTCATATATGATCAAATATTAAGCAAATAAAATAAAAGATTGAATTAAAATTTAATAAATTTATTTTACTTTTAATTTAAAAATCTTGAGCATAATTGTATTCCTGAACATCTTTGTTTCCCCAAACTTGTATATTTCTTAGAATAGTTACTTTTGCTAGACAATGTTTGATGTATGATATTATAAATGTCTTTAACACAGTTTGCCAAAAATATAGATCACTTGGCAACTGTTCCATTTGTTGTAACTATCAAAAATGACAATTTTTTGACACTTAAAAATTATTCTACCTCTTTCAGAATGATGCAAAGGCATTTGATCTTGAAGTTGAAAGCCATACATGTAATTAGTATACAAAGTGGATCCCACTTATCCTCAGCTTTAGAACCAGAGTTAAATTATGTCAATTGTTAAGAGTCTAGGTCATTAAGAAGGATGTTTTTTCCTCTAACACACAATCTGAGATATAAAAGTTCCCATGGTTAGTATATAAGACATTTGCAAATCCTATAAATTCAGACTTAAAATATTTTTCTGCAGATGTGATTTATATATTTAATAAAGCCTGTAGGTAGAATATCTATATCTTAGATTATAGTTTCAAATGGGATGTGATGAAGATATGTATTATATGGTCAATTCGTATTGTTAGCATAATGAACTCCTCAGAGTACTTCTCAAAAGAGTATAATTTTAAAATAGATTGTATCACCTGTTAAGAATAAAGCAATTAGGGTTGCTTTTCTTACCAAGAATTTAATAGTTAGCCAAGTATGTATATAGGACAACCATCAGACTGGAATAAAATTTAAGATGGAACACACATAGTAGCCACTAAATTTGACATTTATGAATGATGCATCAGGGTAAATAAAATTAAAATAATATGACCTTCCATTAACTGCTATAAGATCATACAATAGTAAATGGTGTTCTATAGCAATACAAAATTGACTTGAATGCAATATAAAACTTGAATGAAGGGGCTTGTGGCTCAGTGGTAGAGTGCTTGCCTAGCAAGTGTAAGGCTCTGGGTTTAATTCTCAGCACCACATATAAATAAATGAAAAAAATAGAGGTACATCAACAACTAAAATATAAACCGAAAAAATGATTGCAATATATAAAATTATTTTGAAACCTATGGTACTGCTGATAACACACTGTAGGCCACACACTGCAATGGGTTGAGCCCTACATTGTAGGCATGAACCCTGTGATAAATACTAAAACATATTCTATGTTATGAATGGTACAAAAAAGATGACTCTTTGTGTCCTATAAATTAAGAAAATAAGGCAATGGTCATGAGTAAAAGGAAATGAATACTTGGGCTTCAACATAAGCACAGGGTTCTGTATCACTGACAGTCTACCTAAAAGAAAGAATTACAGAATGTAACTGGTGTTCAATGAGGTTTCCATAAGATACTTAAAGAAGGATTTGGATGGCTTTGTGAGGGCTATTAGAGACAGCTTCCATGGATCACTTCTGTTGCCTCAAAAGGAAAGTCGGGGTCATTTGGCCAAATAAAGAAATCCTTCCAAATCTTTTTTTTTTTTTTTTTTTCAGTTGTAAAGGGACACAATACCATTATTTTTAATTAATTATTTACTTTATGTGGTACTGAGGATCAAACCCAGTGCCCCACAGGAGGTGCATGCAAGTGCTCCAACACAGAGCCACAATCCCAGCCCCTCCAAACATATTTTTCCCCCTGTGGAACACTATTAATTGGGAATATCTCTACAAATGGAAAAAATAAAGTGTAAAAATAAATCACTCTACACATAGACTTTTCTGACCATGAATACTGCCTTTTCCACACATCAAAATATATTTTATGCAAAACACCAGCCAAAAAAAAGAATTCATGTCATTAAATGAGATTTGATAGTTAAACATAATATGCAAAATACATTAAAATTATAAAAATATAAGAGTAAAAACTGAAGTGAAAAACAGTGGATAAAGAAATTTGCCAAAAAAAAAAAAAAAAAAAAAAAAGATTGCTGAGAGCTTGATGATATATGCAAACCTCAAGGTAGAGCTGATAAGCATCAGAAAGAGAGGGGTGTGGGTTGGCAGATATCGAGAAGAAACTGCAAGAGAAAATTAAGTTATCACATTGTAAACAATGAAAACAGAAGTACTGAAAACGGTAAAAGCATAGAGTACCTGCTACAGAGTGCTATGAAAACAAACACAAAGTAAAATGAATTTTAAGAAATTATTAAGCATATATATATATATATATATATATATATATATATATATATATATATATATATATATATAGAGAGAGAGAGAGAGAGAGAGAGAGAGAGACAGACAGACATATCTGCACAAAGCTTGATAGTTCTTTGAATATATATATAATGTAGTTACTGGAAAGGATAATATAGCAAATTGAACAGAGGAAAATCAACAACAACAAATCAAAACTAAAGGAAATCTTAAACTACAGGGAAAAGGGGATACTGTTTTCAGGATATATTGCCAAAAAAGTGAAGAAGTGAAGAAGGTTTGGGTCACTCTGAATTACTTCATAATAAAAAATGAACTTCCAAGATACACAAACTTTAAAGTTTACAGTCATAAACATGTAGCAATCAACAAGAAAAAATGAAGATTAGTTCAAAATTCCCCATAAGTATACAAAACTAAAAAAAAAAAAAAAAAAAAAAAAAAACACTCACTTCCTGTGAGGAAACTAACTTTTTTTTTTTTTTTTTTTTTTACTCAGACTGCCATTTACTTATTAAAAAACCTTTATATATTTTTCATTGATAAACACAAAGACAACTTATTCTTGGATGTCCTTAAAGACACTACTGGATGACAGGCTATCATGAGTTGCTGTACTTCAGTCACATTCTCAGGGTCCATTTCTAATTCTTTTTCTCTTTCTACTTATACCACATTCCTTACTTCAGTGAAGTCCATAAGGGTTATGATTATCTTCTTCCAAAGTCCTGTTAATGTTGATATTTTTACCTCATCCTATGAGTCACTAATAATAACATCTAGAATGTGAATTGTTTCTAGAATCTTTTCAATTTACTTGGCCCAGATCCATCAGAAAAATCACTATGGCTGCTACAGCATTACAAAATGTATTTCTTAAACAACAGTTCCTGGCGATTGAAATTGCTGCTTGATCCATGCATTGCAGAATAGATATCTTGATAGCAGATATGCAAAGAAATACTCTCATTGTGCAACTTTATCATAGCTCCTGGGAATCTTCCTTTTTGAACAGTAAGTACCAACAGTGAACTTAGCATCTTTTTTTTTTTAATTTTTTATTGTTGGTTGTTCAAAACATTACATAGTTCTTGATATATAATATTTCACACTTTGATTCAAGTGGGTTATGAACTCCCATTTTTACCCCATATACAGATTGCAGAATCACATCAGTTACACATCCATTGATTTACATATTGCCATACTAGTGTCTGTTGTATTCTGCTGCCTTTCCTATCCTCTACTATCCACCCTCCCCTCCCCTCCCCTCTTCTCTCTCTGCCCCCTCTACTGTCATTCATTTCTCCCCCTTGTATTATTTTTCCCTTTCCCCTCACTTCCTCTTGTATGTACTTTTGTATAACCCTGAGGGTCTCCTTCCATTTCCATGCAATTTCCCTTCTCTCTCCCTTTCCCTCCCACCTCTCATCCCTGTTTAATGTTAATCTTCTTCTCATGCTCTTCGTCCCTACTCTGTTCTTGGTTACTCTACTTATATCAAAGAAGACATTTGACATTTGTTTTTTAGGGATTGGCTAACTTCACTTAGCATAATCTGCTCTAATGCCATCCATTTCCCTGCAAATTCTATGATTTTGTCATTTTTTAATGCAGAGTAATACTCCATTGTGTATAAATGTCACATTTTTTTTTTTATCCATTCGTCTATTGAAGGGCATCTAGGTTGGTTCCACAGTCTTGCTATTGTGAATTGTGCTGCTATGAACATCGATGTAGCAGTGTCCCTGTAGCATGCTCTTTTTAGGTCTTTAGGGAATAGACCGAGAAGGGGAATAGCTGGGTCAAATGGTGGTTCCATTCCCAGCTTTCCAAGAAATCTCCATACTGCTTTCCAAATTGGCTGCACCAATTTGCAGTCCAACCAGCAATGTACAAGTGTACCCTTTTCCCCACATCCTCTCCAGCACTTGTTGTTGTTTGACTTCAGAATGGCTGCCAATCTTACTGGAGTGAGATGGTATCTTAGGGTGGTTTTGATTTGCATTTCTCTGACAGCTAGAGATGGTGAGCATTTTTTCATGTACTTGTTGATTGATTGTATGTCCTCCTCTGTGAAGTGTCTGTTCAGGTCCTTGGCCCATTTGTTGATTGAGTTGTTTGTTATCTTATTGTCTAATTTTTTGAGTTCTTTGTATACTCTGGATATTAGGGCTCTATCTGAAGTGTGAGGAGTAAAGATTTGTTCCCAGCATGTAGGCTCCCTATTTACATCTCTTCTTGTTTCTTTTGCTGTGAAAAAACTTTTTAGTTTGAGTAAGTCCCATTTGTTGACTCTAGTTATTAACTTTTGTGCTATGGGTGTCCTATTGAGGAATTTGGAGCCCGACCCCACAGCATGTAGATCGTAGCCAACTTTTTCTTCTATCAGATGGCTTGTCTCTGATTTGATATCAAGCTCCTTGATCCATTTTGTATTAACTTTTGTGCATGGTGAGAGAAAGGGATTCAGTTTCATTTTGTTGCATATGGATTTCCAGTTTTCCCAGCACCATTTGTTGAAGATGCTATCCTTCCTCCATTGCATGCCTTTAGCCCCTTTATCAAATATAAGATAGTTGTAGTTTTGTGGATTGGTTTCTGTGTCCTCTATTCTGTACCATTGGTCCACCCGCCTGTTTTGGTACCAGTCTTTAAAGAATTATAAACAAACATGTTGTTATCCAAAGTTTTTCCATTTACACAAGCTAAACAAGTAATATTTAATATAATTCTTAAAGGCCCTAGGATTTTTGGATTGATAAATCAATATTATCTTCAACTTAAAGACACCAGATGTGTTAGCCCCTAACAAGATTTAAGTTCGAAATCAGGCATTAACTTCTCTTTAGCTATGAAATCCCTAGATGGCATCTTCTTCCAATAGAAGGTTGATTTGTCTACATTTAAAATCTGTTGTTTATTGTAGCCACCTTCATCAATTGTCTTAGCTAGTTCTTCTGGACAACTTGCTGCAAAATCCGTATTAGCACTCACTGCTTCACATTGGACTTTGAAATGGCTTCTTTCCTTAACTCTCATTAGTCAACCTGTGTTAGCCTCGAACTTTTCTTCTGAAGCTTCCTCAAAATCAGCTCTCATAGAATTGAAAAGAATTAGATCCTTGCTCTGGATTAGGTTTTAGCTTAAGGGATAATGGTACTGATAAACTTGCTTGACTCAAGGTTATCACAAACCTTTAATCTATAAAGCATCTCAATATATGTGAGGCCCAATAAAGAGAAAGCACAATAAAGTGAGCTATGCTTGTATACATCAACAAATTTAATATGTATACATGTCAAAATACTTGCACACAATAAAAAAATTCACCTCCATAAGAATTTTTAGGTTTGTAATTTTGATAGGCATTAGCAAGTTGACATCAACATTTATCATATTTCTAAACTCACATGTGAAATTGACTGTATCCTCATATCTTAAATAGCATAACAATAATAATGTATTTTCAAGGATTTTTATCTTTGCTATTGTGACTGATAAAATATGGTACTTGACTTAATTTTCATGTTCTTTATGTTAAATAAATTTAAACAAATTTTAATATTTTATATTTTCCATTCTGTTAATTACCTGTATATATTGTTCATTAATGTTAGGGTCAGTTTTGGTAGAATTTGGGAATTAACTTGTAGGAGATCCTTATAAAAGGTACTTTAACCCAAATAAAATAATGTAATTTAAAAGTTTCATTTATTAATTAACTGTTACTTGAATAAATTTCCTATTTAAAAATTAGAGACAAATATTTTGTGATTCTTGGGTTCTGATACACATATTGATTTGTAAGGCTCAAATGTAACAACAAATTCCAATTTTAGTTTTCTGGTCTTTCCCAGTTTTTCTTCATATTTTTATTTTTTAACACAGTTTATTAACTTGTTGGTGTCAGTATTTAAAATGCTGGAACTGTGCAATAAATTTAAATATTTACTAAATTTTATCTTCACACATTATTTTCATTCATTTCAGAACAATTCTGCCTATCCTGAATTATTTTTCAATTCATTTTAGAATAAGTTTATTGTATTCATAATATTTTCCATGTTGTATATTTGTTTGTCCTTCTTCTTCTCCTCCTTCTCCTCCTCCTCCTCCTCATCCTTCATTTTCTTCTTTTTTTCTTTGTGTATTTATTTGTTTTTGTGGTACTGGGGTTGAACCAGAGGACATTCTACCACTGAGCTATATATCTCCAGAACTATTTATTTTTATTTTATTTTTCATTGCAAGACTAAGTTGCCCAGGTGGAGCTCAAACTTGCTATCCTTCTGCCTCAAACTCTTGAATGTGCACTACCAAGCCTGGCTTCTTTCTTCTTTTACTATTATTACAGTGTTTTCTATTCAGTGTGATTCTGGTTTTGGAGACAAATGATAAAGAGATTGGGGAGATATTATCCCACATTTATAGTTTATTGACTTCTTATAGCAAATATAAAGTAATAACATTATGATCATTTTGGGGATCTACAAATGTAATTAGATTTTCATTCATAATGACTGGAAAATATATGAATCTGGTATATTTATTATGTTTTTAAATCATGAGTTTTTCAATGCTTTGAATAAGCAATATTAGTGCTTGTTAAGAAATTGGCGCAGAACCGAATCACTCGAACACATTGAAGCTAAGCAGAAGCAAGCCTATTGTCAGGAGAATCTGACAGATTGCCTCTACAGTGAGAACAGAAGCAAGACAAACTTTTATAAGTTAGAATCTAGGATATGCATTGGGGGTGGGCTTAGTCCTTGCTATTGCAAGTTGAGAGCAAGCTTTTAACTTTTTTGTAGAAAAGTAGTAAAATAATTATTTTTATTTTAAAATTTATAAAAAAAAATTTGTAGTTGTAGATGGACACAATAGCTTACTTATTAATTTATTTGTGGTGCTGAGGATAGAACACATTGCCTCACACATGCCAGGCAGGCACTCTAACACTGAGCTATAACACACCCTAGTAAAATATTTTTGTGTTTTACAGTAGTAATGCTTAGAAAGATTAAGCTCTCATCAACTTAAACAATACATTTAAATTTTATCCCAGCATAAAAGTAACATGAAATTTCGTTGATCTTATTGATGACAGGTTTAATTTAAAAACATTAAATGGCATAAATACATTTCAAATAAAATATTTTATCCTTACAATTTTAAAATTATTGGATAACTTTAGTCTGAAGCACATCAATTTGGTATAATGTTTTTTTCAAATCTTTTCCCCTAAAGATTTGTACATCTGGAATATATGAATACACTGAATGTATAAAAAAGAGCAGTAGCATTACATTTACATTGATGTACTTATATTAATTAAGTTTAGCTTTTAAAGAAAAATTTAGATCCTGTAACAATACAAAATTTTTAAATAATCATCATCATTTGATCATAATTGTAGAAACCTCAAGACTAGTTGCTTTACAGAATAAAACTTTATAGCCACAATGTTAAGAGTAAAATTAATGTTTTGAGAAATCTTGGTCATTTTAATAATTAGATTAAATCCAAGGTCAAAGGTTAATGTACTAATATAAATAAAGGACATTGATATTTTGACCCTAGGAAGAAACCTCAAATAGCTTTAATTGATAAATAATATATATATATTTCAACTTAGTTGCACATCACCTTGTTGAAATTTGCCCTTTATACAGACTTTCATTTTAATGAGGTGAAATTTTTTTTGTGTGTTATTTATAGTACTCTAATTAAAACACAGTTAAAACTTCTTATATAAAAATATTCTATAAACCATTTCATATAGAATTATATCTGTTTACCAGCTTATGAAATCTAATGTTTAAGTATATAGTTTATGAGCGTTGTATATGTTGGTTTTGATATTACACACATGCATATAGACAAGACAATTGATAGAATAAATAGAACCAATAAGTAAAGGTCTTATGACTTTCAAAACTTATTAGATTAAGAGTTGACTTTTGTAAATTGGCCTCCATGAAATAAATCTGATCAGAAATTACAATTTAGGCCTACAGGATCAAAATTATGAGCTCAAAGTGTAGTCCTAAGGGGGGGAAAAATATATATATATATATAGTCGTTAATCATTTCAATTTTAATCATTTGAGTTTAGTAACATGAGAGAATCTCCAATTAACTAATTTGGTTTAGGTATATGTGAGAATGATAAAGAGAGAAAGAGGGGGTGAGTGAGAGGGAGAGGGAGAGAAAATTTTGAAGTTACTATGTTGCCACGCACAGGGAAGTAATTAAATACTTCTGGGCCTGTTGGTCTCTTGTGTCTTTAAAATCTCTTTAGAAGGGGAATGTTTGGCAATTTATCATTTCTGTAATTTGGGATCGTTGGATGTATTAGGAGACATGGGAAACTGGCTGCACTGAGGGGAGGGGTATTTTTTCAGGGGGCAACCAATCTGCCAGTGTCCCCATTGTTCACATTTGGGACAAAACTTGGTTGAGGGCCTTGGGTAAGGGCATGCTTTGCCCAGTGTCCAGTTCATCCACATTGGAAACAGGACTCTGTGGGTATTTTGGAGGCTCTATAGAGTTGGGTTGGGGCATAAGCCTTAGAAACTTTCCTTTGGTTTTGAATTATGGAGGCTCTAGCTAAATTTGAATTTTAAGATGTTTCACCTATTTGTTTTTGGTTTCATCCATCTGGTTGTAAAATTCTTGAAAGCCTTAGCTAAGATTAACTGCTGAGGAGGCTCAGGACTCTTCTCTAACAGTCTGAGTTTTTTTGTGGATGTCAGGTGTATACCCGCAGATAAAATTAAAATGTAGAAGGAGACTGACATTAGGGTTGTTGACATTCAAATTTGTATAGTTGGTGATGTACTCAGTAATTCGGGTCAAAAATTGGGTGGGATTTTCATTAGGTAATTGGGTAATTTCTTTTATCTTTTCCTAATTTAACCATGATTAGCAATAGTTTTTACTTGATCATTTAATTTTTTTTTTTTTTTTTGGTGGGGGTGTCTAAGGGACAGATTAAGTTGGAATGTAGGATTTATTTGTATCATGGAAGATGGAGGAATCTGTGTTCCTACAATAGAAAAACCAGAGGTGGAGCTGTATATAGAGGCCCAAATAATCAATGGCTAGTAATAGTTTGGGGGTAAATATCCAATTATGAGGAGCAGTGATGGCTAATCCTCCAGCCAGTAGGAGGATAATGGAAATTTTGAGACTCCAAATTGTGATTAGAAAATCTAAAATCATGGGGGCTAATGGTCAGAGAGTAAAGGAAAGAAATAAAGGAGAGTGGAATTATGTAACTTCCTCAGGGGAGAAATCAGAAAGAGTGCCTTGAAGAAAGAGGGACTGGATCCCAAGGAGGAGAGGACTTACATAAGGGAGTAGGATTGGCACAGAGGGTAAGAAGAATAGAGGGAATGATTAGAGCAGAGAAAAAGGAAACTTGTATGCATGGATTTCCTTCCATTTATCCAAGTGCTGATAAGAGTTATAAAGATCCCTCAAAATATTGGGATTGAAGGTGCCATTAGGTGGCAATTTGGATCCATTTTCCAGATGATAAAAAGGCCATGACTGAGTGGAAATTAGTGGTTGGGCCTTTAGATCTGGAGTCAAACAGAGGGAGACTTAGTGGGTGAAGAGGCAATAGAAAATTAAACCAGATGGGATTTTTGGATTGGGAGTTCAC
Organism: Marmota flaviventris; assembly: GCF_047511675.1. Lineage (NCBI taxonomy): Eukaryota > Metazoa > Chordata > Mammalia > Rodentia > Sciuridae > Marmota > Marmota flaviventris. Next base: position 2,456,404 of record NC_092519.1, read on the forward strand.
TGTAATGAGTTTTCTTTAAAGCTGGAGTGGCTAGAGGTAGGTATCCCAGGCTCTAGACCAAACCAGGAGGAGGAGGCATTCAGTGAAAAGGGTCAGTTGTACCCAATTCACTGACCCCTGAACCAAAACCTTTTTGAGACCCAGAAGGTAGTCAGATCACCCCATTCCCAATCACACTAAGGTATATGAAGCCCAAGGACGGGGCACGGGGGAGGCAGTGTCTTGGTGGCTGGGATCAGGCTTCCTCCCCTGAGTAGGCAGCCGAGATCAACCAAAACCCTAGGAACAGAAGCTCACCAATGTCAAGAGTCTTGGTGGTGAGCTAAGACCTAAGTTAATTTGGAGGGTCCTGGATGTCCTCTAATTAATTGTGTACTCTGGAGAGGAGATTTGTTTAAGGTGGGTAAGGGGAAAGCAAAGGTAAGTTTGTATCTAGAGGAATGTACCCAGTAATGAACAGGATCTAAGTCAACTCTAAGAGTCCTCATGCTGAGCTGGAACCTTGGGAGGAGGATAGGGAAAGGGAAGGTCACACTCCCAAATGAGGCCAGTGTGTGGACGTGGGAGAGTGCTAGGTAGACAGATGGGGTGTGAGGTGATTGTCCTGGGCCCTTGGTTTTAGGATCCCAAAACAGCTCAGATCCCCTGGAGGGGAGAGCAAGGTCATTGGGAGAGACAAGTTCCTGGCCAGTGCACCAATGTTAGGAAACTGGCACAGGACTGAATCACTCAAACTCACCAAAGCTAAGTAGAAGCAAATTTATTGTCAGGAATATCTGACAGACTGCCAGAGACAACAGTAGCAGATTTCCTCTAAGCCAAACTTTCATAAGTCAGAATCTAATTTATGCATTGGGGGTGGGCTTAGCCCTTACTATTTGAATGTGGAGAGCAAGCTTCAAAACCTCAGGAACCAAAAAGGGGAGAGTGCAGGAGGAGCAGGCACAATTCCACTAGTTCTTGGAATGGGCACACCCGTACATACTCAGAAAGCAGACTAATGTCTGTGAGCATTGTGGTCAGGGTGCAGGTGGGTGGGGGTGTCAGCTACTACCTGAGTGGAATCTTGCAGGAAGGGGGAAGTAGGGGAGCAGAGTGAGGTGTCTGGGCAGAATAGGGTCAGCTTGACTTAAGAGTCTTACTGAGGTTGGAGCTCACATAGGGCCCAACCACACCTATTCAATCCAAGTGATAGTAGGGTCCATTTGGAGCTGGTATAATAATTTTACTGTACACAATTTTGCCAGGAAAACCAATGTAACCTGTGACTTATTTGATATTTGCTAATATTCCAAGGTAGTCAACCAAATATTCCATAAAATATCTATATTTTATCAAATAGTTTTTCTAACATCATGTAATATCATTTTGCTTTTTATCAACCATAAATTATTCTTTAAGTGTCAGAGAAGCCTTATAAGTAATATAAATATTTGAGATGCTCTACAACTCTAATATTTACTTAATATATTTATATATTTCCCCTTTTCTCCATTTTCTTCCCTTATTAGATTAACTACTTGCCTTATCCTTTCTAAAAACAAATTATTTCTACTCGTTTTGCTTCTTTTTTAACTCTTTAATTTTTTGCTTTTATATTAATTAGATGCTTCTTTCTAATTACCTGGAATAAAAAAAATTTACCTCTTTTTTTTTTTTTTGTTGTTGTTGTTAATGAGCTTCTTAATTAACCTATGACATATATTACAAATTTTTTCAGGCTTTTTCTATGCACCTAATTAACAATAATTTGTAGGCTCAGAAATGCTATTATTTTATTATCTTATTTTCCATCTATGTTATAATTTTAGCTCTGAATCCCTTTTTGACGGAAAGTTTAATGTCAAAAGAACTTCTGTGTGTTGTCTGGTCTCATTTCCAAGTAGAAGAATGTTCCCATAATTTGTAAAATTGTTATTATATTTAAATAAGGGAAAGTTTTCAATAACACATATACTTTTAGAAAAATTTATTGAGGTTTTACTTTGGTAGTAATATATGGAAAATATTTAAGAATGAGTTTTTGTTATGTTAAAAGATGTATTCACTTTATTAGGTTTATTTTATTGTATGTATTCAGATTTTTGTAGTACTATATTTTTTATGTTTACTGAAAGATTATTCATCCTGCAAACAAAATAATATTTTTTTAAAAAGCAACAACAATAGAATGTCTAGGTAAAATATAGCATGAATCAAATGTAAAATATTGATGAATAATAAATATAAATATAAATATTAAAATATAAATAAAGCTCAAGTATTATGTGGGATATACTCATGCTAAAATTAAAAATTAAAAGAATAATTTAAAAACAGTGATTGTCGGAAATTTGAAATTTACTAGGCATCCTTAATTTTAATTTATTTATTTTTAATTCAGCAAACCCTAATTTTAAGTTCAGAACATTTTATTCAATTATTTCAGCTCTTCAATATGTTGATTATTATCTTAAAGGTTTGTTAAGTATACTAAATGGATAACCCAGGATTTTTTTCTGGTGAAGATAATGATTTTTTAAAGTGGTAAATTAATAAGGAAAAAGAGAAAAACACAGATAGAAAAAATTACTTTTAAATGGCAACTAAAGACAGCATGAATGACTGTGAAGTGACTGTGCGAAGATGATTGTAACTTACTCTCTCAGACATATTGTGTTGAATGTGTTTTGAAATTTTAAAGTAAAATTTTGTAAAAATTCCTGTCTTTACTGTTTTGGAACTTGAAAATGGGAATCCAGATTTCTACAAAAATTTCAGAATTCATTAGTTTACAGAATAATTGAAGAAATAACTTAAAGAATGACTTCTACTCACTCCAGTCTTAATTTTCTATATACATTTTATTTTAATATGATTTCCTTACTAATCTTTTAAAAATAGAGACAAATACATAAACATATACACGTACGCATATAGAATACATGTCTAGCTTGTATTCAATCATCCATTTATTCTTTCTCCCTCTCTCTCTCTCTCTCTCTCTCTCTCTCTCACACACACACACACACACACACACACACACACAACTATTATCATGTCTTTTGTCTCAGTCACTAATGGCATTCCAGGGAGGTTTGAAGATTGAGTGATTTCAACAATGCTTGAGTTATATACTAAACAATATGTTGCTATAACTGCAGGTCTTGGGCAAGATTAATCTTAGTCAACGTTACAACATTACAACAGGATTATCTCAGTAGTCTAACTACTGGTCTTCTTTCTTTCTTATCTTAAGTCAATCTAGTAGAAGCTACAATTATTTCAAGATATTTCCTGAGTTAACTTTCTGGTAGGATTATTTTAATGATTTTAAATAATTTCTTTTAGAAATTCTGTTTCTTCCCTCATATGTGAGATTATTGTTTTGCTTGCTTTCTGTTTTAAAGACAATGTAGGAGCAGGATAAGAAGTCATTTTAAACAGCTAATTTTTGAATATGTTTCTGTAAATATTTCTCATGTTGTTAGCCATTATTTTGACACTGTTTATCACCTGTTTGTATTATAAACACTTTATAAAAATTAATATATTCAAATATGTTATTTTATGTCTTTTTGATTTTCATTCTAGCATAGAAATATCTTCTGCACCTGAAGTTCACACAAGTGATATTTATATTTTCTTGCAGTGTTGAGATACTTTTCCTCTATTGTTATTTTCAATAAAACTCAAATGTACCCATGTAAAAAATGTGTGATATCTATGTTGATATCTGTCTGCCTAGAACATCCAATACCCCTGAAACATTGACTAAATAATGCTGTTTCCCACTTAGTAACAATGTTAAAGATAATATATGATATTTATCATGATATTATGTAATATAATAATACATTATAATAATATAATAAGCTAAAATATAGTATATATAATACTAAGTTCCTTTATATTCTCAGAGATGATTTTGTTCTCTTTGCTTTTTATGAAGCTATTTGTCTATTTTCAAACAAAATATATCTTCTCTAAATGTATTAACATTATAAACATAAATATCTAGTGAGGCTAATCTTCTGACAAGATTTTTTTCCCAAATAGATGTTAAAATTTTATTATAAATTTTTCAATGGCTCTTTAAAAATTGTGTTGCTATATAGAGTTATAAAATTAAAATAATATCACAACCTAGTACAATATAATTAGAAGTAGAATTTTATTACATATATTTTTATATACATATTTACTGTAGACACTCTTAGCTTCTCTGTTTACACAGTGTAATCTTTATAAACAAAATGATTTGTCTTTACTATTTAAATATTGTATACTTATTAAAATTTTTATTCATTTTCCCTTGTTAACCTTATTATAATAAAAATTCTTTCCACTTAAATTAGTAACATGTAAATTATAGTACAATAAATATATATATGCAAAATATATGTACAGACACATGCCCATGTGCATATTTTTTGCCTGTTTTAATTTCAAGTATGTAATAGCATCTTTTATTGATAATTTCACTTTGAGCCTAATAGTTATACAAATGTTTTAAAGACATAATTTACCAGATTTTAATTTCTATAATAGTTAAATTGTGAGTAAGTTGGCAGCAGTCTGAAGACTTTTTGTTTTCGACATTTTTCTGTTTTGGCATTCTTAAAAGGTGGGCACTTTCTCTCCTAACCTAATGACCATTGTTTGATTCCTGCCTTGGGAATCAGTATCTCTGTATATCTCTGTAAGCTTGTAGCTGACAAAGATACATATAGTTGTTTTTTTAACCAAGGCAAATAGACCTCGTCTAGGCACTGTGGAAATCCAGTACACACATTTCCCTGCAGTACTGGAGATTGAACATCCTCACACATGTGAATCAAGCACTCTGCCACTGAGTCACATCCCCAGTTCATACTTCCCTAAAAGTACATCATTATGTACTCTTACTTTTACTCTGAAGTTCTGCATGTTCTTATTAGTTTTAAGCTCCAGTTGCCTCTGGGAAATTAGCGAGGAAGGAGTTATGCTGAAACAGAGAACTATCCCATTGAATAGCTCTGTTAAATTACACAATGACTCAATCCTCCTCACTTTCTGCTGGCTCTGCAGTCCCTGTTTACCATTCAATAAGTGCAAGTTCTCTGTTCAGAATCTGCAGTGGCAATACCATTGGATGTTATTCAGGCAAGGTAAAAGCTACAGATAAGTGTGAGCAATGTGCCTTGTGTATATCACAGGTGAGTTTCTCAGTTATTCTTTTTGTACATAATATGATGACCGATGTATTTCTTTTTGTCTTCATATTCTGTTAGCACCAGAGATAAAAATTAAAACCTCAACTCTGTTTCCAGAATATCTGAAGAAAGCCTACAAATAATAAAAAAGACTGACAATCCAATATATAATGTGCAAAAGATGTGAACATGAATGTCACAAGAGAGAATAGCCAAAAGACCAGTAGGTACCAAAAAAAAAAAAAAAAATCACTTATCATGGAAGTGTAAATTAAATCTACAAAGGTATACCACATGTATCCAACACATGTCTCAAGTTTGAAAAGCCTGGCCATCATTGTCAAAGATGTACAGCTACTTGTTGGTTCACGCATTCCAGTGAGAGTGAAGCCACAGTCAAGGACTTTTGGCACTATCTCATGGAACTAAGCATGTATTTCTCTGCACTCCAGCAATCTCATTTCTTTGCAAATGTCTGAACAAAATGAGTATCTTTGTTCTCCAGAAGACATGGATGAGTTTGCTCATCTATATTATGTGTATTCATAGCAATTTGATTCACATAGTCAACAACTGAAAACAATCAAGGGCCCAACAAAAGACAAAGGGCTAGATTAAAGGTATTACATAAAAATAATAGAAAAGAAGAACAAACTGCAACAATATAGATGCATTTCACATGCCATTTAACATACCTTAGGCTGCTAGGGAATTACCTTCTGGCAATTACCTGGTATTCACATATAAAATTAATTTAATAGTGCAGTAAAATTAACATAATTTATTTATTGCATTTGATATATTTTAATTTTTTTAAAATACAAAAAATTGAAGAATATATCTTCTGACATATATACCTATATCAATATATATAGAGAGAGATAGACATAGATATATATATGATTTTTCCAGGCTTGTTATAAATTGCAAAGGTTTTACCTGGAGGGTTTTCTCAGGAAAGCTAACCTCCCTGTGCTGGACTCCATGCTCTGTGAATGCATTGTACTCTGTGACAGAAGAGAGATTCAAGGAGACCACTGGATATATCCAAATAAAGATTCAAGACAAGGACAATGTTTGCATCAGCTTTCAGATTTTATGACTTAAATAAACAAAATAAAAAATTAGAGGAGAGAAAGTTTATTTATGTTTATGGTTTCAGAGGCTTCAGTCCATGGTTGGCTGGTCCCCAAAATTTGGGCCTGAGGTGATTTTTTCATAAATGAAATTTTTGTGATAATTGTCATTACCATTCCATTGTTTTTTAGTCTCTTATATTTCCTTATGCCTGCTCATGATGAAGAACTCTTGAATCTGACTGGTATTGAATCTACGGTACAAAATGCCTATTTTTAATATCATTATAAATTTATCAATGCAAATGTCAAGAAGAACATTAACAAGTTTGGCATAACCTGAAATTGAGGGTTAGTGTATTTCAGATACATTCATCTTTTAGGGCATTTTATGTTTAGTTTATATCCCTATGCATTTGTATGCATTTATTTCCAGAGTCATTGGTGTCTTATCCCATTTTTAACTACGTCTTAGAACACCATGTTCTGTTTGACTTGTGTTCATGTTTTTTTTCATTAAAATACAGTTGCCATTTGTACAGCATCATTTATATTTGAATTTGAGACTTATGCTTTCTAAATTTGCACATTTTATATTCATTGGAGTCGATTCAATTTTTTGTTAAATTTTTAAGTTAATAACTTAAAATAATGTCACAGTGACATAATACATATTACAATATAATGAGAACAATGTTTTTTTTAAATATCAAAAATACATTTGAAAATTTTTAAATAATATTAACAAAAACTGAGTTATTTAAAAATCACACAATACTACATTTTCTAATAATACTAATAATTATTTTTACATAAAAATGTTTCACATAGTTTTGCAAACAGGATGAGTAAATAATATTTAATTATAAAAATAGATTGCATTCTACTAATTTGATAAAAATATGTAATGAAATTAATTTTTACTAGAATTACCAAAAGAAAAGGAAACATTACTAAATTAGAACAATATTTTACCACATTTTATATTTCCTCAGACTCTTAAGTTATATGAAAATATGAGAACTGTATATACATATGAAAACCAAATATACATATGAAAGTAAAAAGGTTATTTGTAACTACATGAGCTATTAACTTTTATTAACCTTTACTATAAATGATAAGGACATTGATACTTTTGCTTCTCCTTTATTCTAATATTTGATATTTACATCATTACATTATCCAATATTTATTACTGTATCATTCATTCTGTAATTATTGTCCATTCAATTTAAAAATACTCTTTTCTATATTTAAATGGACCTATGTTTATTAACACAATTTCTCTATTTTGGAGACTGCTTATATTGATTAACTTCCTAATTAGATAAAATTAATTATTAATAATATTTATACAATAAATCCAAGCTTTATAGTCATCAATTTAATCTTTCTTGAGAATAACTTCAACTTTTGGCTCATAGTTTTTATTTTGAATGTTCTGATGTTAGCAGTGAATGGTACTGTAGGGAAGTTCAATACCAGTCTAAAACTCAAACCCTTTAAGCAAGTTGGCTTCTGCTCCATTGTCTCAGGTATTCTTTCCAAATTCTTGAAGATCTACTTAACTAAAAGGCACCCGCATGTTGCCTAAAACTCAAAGTGCTCTATGCATAGATTTATTTATTTTTTGTTTGTTTTTTTCTAGTAAATTTTAGTTTTATTACTGTGCTAAATCATTACTTGTTATTTTTAGTTGCTGAGATTCATTCCTCACCAAGACTAATTATCTTTATTTTTAGTGGATTTGTCTCACTGTTTAGTCTTTATTTTCATTTGTAGTACTCCATAATTTTCTCAAACTCTTTCTCTCCTCTCATCATTAATTCTCCTTCTCTTTGTCCTGGGTGCTACCAAATTTATTATGAGTTCAGTTGTGATTTTTTTTTTTATCCTGTTATTTTCCGTCAATTTTCTCTTATCTATTTGGAGTCTGAATTTGTTGAATTAAATAAACTCACTATTGCTTAGTGAGTTTCTTTGTTCCTCACAGCACTTGGGCAAGCTTCTTTCTGTTTCTTGGGTCCAACTTACCTCTAACCTAAGTTCGAGAACTTCATGCTGTGTGTCAATTTTTGTGGCCATTGACTCCGCCAAACTGTATTTCCTTATTTCTATACAACTTAAGTATACTTCATATTCTGGCCACCTGGAGACTTTCATTCATTTTCAGGCTAATGAAGATCATTTCACTTCTTTCTCACCATAGAGAAAGCTGTGTGTAGTCCACATAAAAAACAATCTTTTCAGACTGGGATTGTGGCTCAGCAGTAGAGCACTCACTTAGCACAGGCGGACCCAGGTTCGATTCTCAGCACCACATAAAAATAAAGGCATTGTGTTGTGTCCATCTACAAAAAAAAAATATTTTCTCCCTCCACATATATGAGGACATTTCTTGATCTGGCATTTTTGTTTCTTCCATGTGTTTGGATAACACCACACAATTCAAAGTGGAGATGCTCACAGACACCACATACCCCATGTCTTCAGTGAGCAGACAGGACAATTGACTTGCTAGAAAGAGTGCCCATGCTTTTCTAGGCATCTCTTCACAACCAACCTGCTCCCTAACTCTAGGTTCCTCTCCCAGGAAAAGAGATAAATGCCATTCCTCCCTTTCTGTTGGCCTCCTCTGGCTTCACAAACATCAGTATAAATTTGGTGGATACTGAGAATGAATAGTATACTTTCTTCAGAGAATAGGGAACTTTTAAAGCTACAGTTTGCTCTACCCAGATCCAGAATTATCTTCATTTCAAAGTATGTCATTAGGCCCTTCCTCTTTCTTTCTCTGCTGCTAGTGAATGCCTGCCTGGATTTTCAATGTTTTCTTCATCTTCTTCTTTTAGTTATACTGAAGAGAAGAATTTTATGGCTTCCATTATTTTGTACACACAAATCTGATTCTTATTTAAAAATATATACACTCCCATAAAACCATGAAATATTATTTATTTTCATTTAAAGTATATATATGTTCTTTTTGTTCCATCCAGGCCTCCAACCTATTGAACTCTTCTGCCTACATTTAGGGTGGGTGTCTGCTGTCCCTCATGCCAATTGTTTCTAGATGTACCCGTACCAAAACAACCAGAAGCCTCCTAATGTTCTGTGTCTCTTAATCCAATTAAGTTGACAATTCAGATTAACTATCACACATTGTGTTTGAGGCTTTACTATTCTTTCACATTAATTAAAAGCTATAATCAGGTGAATGACCTCTTACTACTACTATCCTTAAGAACTTGTGTAGAAAGGACATGAGGATTGTGTTTTAGTATAGAGATAAATTTAAAATAATGTTTTATAGAAATCATATTTAGGGTGTGTGGGTTTTTTTCCTGAATGCTTGTAGGTAACCAATTTCAGCTTACTTGAAACAAAGCTAATTCATTGCTAGTATTGTCTTCGTAAGCATAAATTTCATCTCAAATATAAATCATATACAAAACCCAATGATAAAATGACTATAAAGTAAGAAACAAGAATTCATGTTTCATTTTATAAATTTCTCAAAATGAAAGCACTTTGTGGCCCAAATTATGGCATATAACTTATATGCACAGGAACACAAAGCAAATATCAATAACAAAAGCTCGTTATAGTTTGTAGTTTTTCTTTTAGTTTTAAAATTTTATCTTCATAATTTACACCATCAAATTAATTTATTATTAAATCTTATTAATCTTCTTGCATTTTGGTATGAACAATAGCAAAAATACATCATTGTCATAATTTGTTATGGGTTGTCTAATCATTTTTTTTCTATAAATGCTTAGTGAACAGTATCTATATTGAAGTCATGGTAGGCACCAAAGCTGTTGAATTGGTAATGAATAGGCACCGATTAAGAAAATTGCATTATTGTTTCCTTTTAACTCTGTGCCATTTTTAAAACTGAAGACATCTTTCTTCATACTATGGGGATGGAGATTCCCAGAAGATAATGAATAAGACAGGGAAAAAGTTTTGGCAGATAATCAACAAAAACAATATTTTTAGAGAGAAAGGTATGGGCAAAAATGCCAAGCTGGCAACTGCTGACTGGTTTAGAGTCCTGAGAAGATCAAGGGAGACCACATTTAGAAACATGGCATATGCTGGGGTTTAGAATGATTCATGTCCCTCAATGACTTGTAATTCAAAAAGATCATTCTGGCTGAATAGATTACAGCAGAGTGGAATCAACAGCCTGAGGATTCTAGCCAAACAACACTGAACAGGAGCTACAAACTGCTTTTGGCATTTGTTGTTATATCGACAATATTGCCATTGTAAGGGAAATTTATGGGAAGCATTCATAGAATCTAAGCAATGTATCCCTGAGGTAGGAATAACACGGTTTCTGGGTAAAGAAAGCTAAATGTGATTTAAAGAAAAAAAAAAAAAAGAAAGAAAGAAAAGAAGAAAAAGACAAAAGCAGGTCTTGTTGTAATGTGATGGATGCAAGTGGTTTCTTGGGTAAAATGATAAAACAGCCTCTGTAAAATATGTTCCATGCACTAAACAAGTTAGATTGCTTGAATTCACTCTGGGATTTATAAACTAGAGCTTTTGCTGAACTTCAAAACTCTGAATCAGAAAACAGCAATGGTCTCTAACCTTTATGTAAATATTTTAGAATTTCATGTTTTATAATTTCAGGTAGTTTTCATGTTTTATGAACAAAGTCTCAAGTAATATGCTTCTTACCGTCCTTTTATATAACTGCTAATCATGTTCATTTCACACATTCCAATTTATCTTCAAAATAAATGTAGTATCTTTAGATCAACAAATACCCTAGTGGTGATATGAAATGTGCTCCCCCACATTTTTTGTTTTAGAAGAGAAGAAAATTCCAGAGACAAATCTGATCTTATTGCTTCACAGCAAAAAGTGGAGCTGTTTTTTTTTTTCTTTTAAGTCTATACTTACTGGACACTACACAGTAGTTAAAAAAGCTGCTGGGATTGGAAAGTAGAAAAAAATAGCACCACTCATCTTTAGTCTACGAAGAAGCAATGAGAAAGAAGACTAAATATGGAGCAGGGTGGAAGACTAAATAAGATCTTGGCTATTAGGGAATTTTGAATCAAGAAAGTGGCCAATGAAATTTCTTTTACTGATGCTAATATCTGTATAATTTATCCTTCTCAAAATTAAATTGCATGCATTTCAGTTACTATAGTCAGTAGATATTCATTAAATATTTGTTAGTTTAAGAATACTTTTTCTTCCACATTCATTATAATAAATATTATAATCGTATAAATATTATAATCATTGTGTGTGTGTGTGTGTGTGTGTGTGTGTGTGTGTGTGTAAATCTTTCATCAAGTTCTGGGGGAAACTAGTGAAGCTGAGCAAAGCAAAGAAGCTTCTATTGTACTTATGCCCAATAGACACCTTTAGTCTCTGAATGTGCTTTTTTCATGGGGTCACAGAATGCATCACACATTCCATAAACTTTCAGTCAATGCTTGATATTCAAGAGCTCACCTTTCAATGCTGTTGAGCCACAGCACTCTTCTCTCCATATCTGTTTCTTGTAACATACTTTATTTCATAAACAATTTCCAGCCACTTTGTTAACATTCCATCTCCAATAATAGAACTAATTACCATTAACTTCATCCTGAAAGTCTCTGAGTTTAATTTGGGAGCCAAAAAAAATGTGTTAAGGTAAAATTCTGAAAGTCCAATATTCCTATGCAGAGCCAAATAAAATATGAAGAAAAAGAACATTGAATAATAAGTCCATTAGAAAGCTCCTATGACAATCAGTGTTTGATGATTCACAATCCAAGACAGAAGGAAACCAAGGAAGAGAATTTATAATCCTTCAGATGGAGTGAGATTATGAGCAGCAATTTCTAGATGAAGAGAAGAGAGAGAGAGAGAGAGAGAGAGAGAGAGAGAGAGAGAGAGAGAGAGAGAGAGATATTTCATTGACTTTCACTGGCGAGGGAAGAGACCATATTGGTATTTATGACTATCAGGTTAACCAAAATTTGAGCATGCAAAGGTGCCAGAAAACGTGAAGGCCAAAGATACGAGCAGGAAAAGCAGATTGTCTGTCTTCCAGCCATTTTGCAATATGTATAAATATTTTTGTGCAGAACAGGGTGTTAATATTCAAGGGGAAAGTATCAATAAAGAAATTCTGTTTTTTTTTTTTTCTTTCAATGTGTGTGTGTGTTATCTTCAGAGTTCAAAAGGAACAGAAATTGGAATTTAATGCTTTCAAAGAAGAATAAATTCAATTATATAGCAATATTAATATTTATTATTCTTAAATATTATAAAACTGAACATAACAGAATCAAAATAGAATGAACTAAAAAAATAGTTTAAAGATTACTTCCTTGGCCTAGGTCAGTATTAATGTAATATTCTTTCCGTTTTGGTTCCTTCCAGAGAATAGCATTATCCTTCTATGTATGATAAAAACAAAACTGAAAGTCTTTATATGTAATTTTAATGGTTATTTTTACGTAAATTTGAATATACTATGGTACCAGATTGTTTGGTCAAACACTAATCCATGTGGTGCTGTGAAGTTATTTTTTATATGTGATTAATACTGATAATCAGTTAACTTTACATTGAGCAGATTATCTGTAATGATGTGAGTGGACTTCATATCACTTATCTAATTTTTGAGACCTTCAGAGGAAAAGCAAAGTTTTCCTGGAGAAAAAGAAAATCTTATTAAGAGACTGGAAAAAACAGCTTTTGCCTGATTTTCCAGCTTGCACACCTACTCTACAGAACTCAGGTTTGTGAGCATCAACAGGTGCAGGAACCAGTTTCTTAATATTCACCTTCTGCCTCAACTAACTCACACAATATACTCTCAATTAAAACAAAAGTGATTTGGCATACAAAAAAGATGACAGAATGGAAAAAAATAATATAAGTAGATGCTGGAACCATAATCCAAGATAAACAACCTACCACAATTAACAAATGTAGATATGAAAGTTATTAGGAGTTCTGTGTCCCAAAAGTAAATAATGAATGGAAAATTTAACTCCTAAACAACAACGAATCAAATATATATATTTTTTGAATTAAAACTGAGTAATGGCAATTAAAAATAGATTATTTGAGCATAATACTGGCCACAGCATGAACCAGATGCCAGATAAGCAAAAAAAAAAAAAAAAAAAATCCAGGCTAAAATTGAAATTTAAAAAAAGTATGAATAATACAGAAGAGGAAAAATAGCATACATTACATGTGACATATAAGCATCAGATTATATATGTATATATTTAGAGTCACAGAAAAATAACAGTGCAACATAGAAACAGACATAATAATTCAATAGAGATATACTGACAATGTCTGAAGACTTTGATGGGGTAGGTTACCCAACAGTTTATAAAAATGTTGGGCAAAGAATGCAACTGATTTAATGATTCAGAATACATTTTTTTTTTATTTCTTAACTCTGACAAAGAGCCCTCTTTAATTTTTGCCATACACATTTTAATCAAAGATTCCTATGAAAATGTATTAAAGTTACAGTGCCCAAATTCAATGATAGTACAAAATGAAAGTAGCAGATAACACAGTTTTCAAAAGGATTTTAAGCACAACAATGATTGTCTAGAATCAATAAAGTGAGAATTAAATATAAATGTAAGTTTCTTAGTAGGAGAAATCACAAACTTTGGATTTGCAAAATTATCCAAGGAAATATTTGGTTCTCTATGAGAACCTGAACACAGTCTAAACCAATAATATCATAATGCTGCTGACACAGATATCATGTGCATAAGTTATAACAACATCATAGTCATAAAACAGCGATCAACCTCCTAAATTCATGTTTGAAAATGATATTATGAACTACATATAGCTCTTTAGCAGTACTCTTCTGTGAAATATACTATGGAAGAAATAAGTCAAAGAAAATGTTATGCTTCCTAGGTTGGTATATCAAGAATGTAAAACAGATTATTTCATAATAAAAAATAGTGTTGCATTGATCAAATCCTGTGTTAAATGCCATGTTTAGAAATTTTGCCTTACTTGGAGAGAGATAAAGTTGATTTTTTTTTTTTTTTGGGGGGGGGTGGTGGATACCAGGGATTGATCTCAGGGGCACTTAATCCCTGAGTCACATCCCCAGCCCTATTTTTTTATAATTGATATAAACACAGGGTCTCACTCAGTTGCTTAGAACATTACCATTGCTGAGACTATCTTTGACCTCCTCCTGCCTTAGTCTCCTGAGACACAGAGATCACAGGTTTGCACCACTGAGTTGGCTAGAGGTTGATAAAGTTTTGAAGGTTTTTGAATAGAAATTTGCATAATTAGAAAAGTTATCATATAAGTCATTATGTGGAAGAATATGGGATAAATATTTTAGAGGTCATTGTCACTTACAAATATATTAATGGAGTTGAGAATAGAAATTCTAAAAGACTGAAATGTGGATAAAATTCAATATTAATGTTTTGATAGTGCATGAAAAGTTCTAAATGGATCTTTAAGATCTCAATGAGAAATAATTTGTATCTATTGCTAATAATGGTTTTAATAGTGAGAGGATTTATAATAAGATGTATTAAATCTGAAAAAAAGGTCAACTTACAGAAATTATGATTTATTTGTTAGTGATTGGAATGGATGTTCATATTTGGAAAACAAATTGCAATAAAGAGTACTGTGGAAGAAATGAGAAGAGAATATGTTGGAAGTGTACGAGAAGTGCAGCAGGAAATCACAATTAGATGCATATAAATAAATTTTATATGGACCAAGGCAGAAAAACAAAAATATGTAAAAGAAAAATAAGAGGAAAACTGTGCAGGTATTTAGTGACCTTGAATGTCAGGATTGATTTATGAAAAATGTGCTTAGTTTTTAACTGTGTCTTTAATATGTCCAACAATTCATATCCTCCATTCCACATTTTAATAATAATAAGAAGAATTTTTATCTTGAAAAACTTAACACCACTTTCCCAGGGATAAATATAAGAAAGAATATCTAAACTGCTTTTAGTTTTGGTATTGAGATAATAAGGCCCAGAGAAATAGCATTTGTGTTGGTGAAAGAAAAGTAAAAGATAATAAAAGGAATATTATAATGCTAGAATCAACATTATTTAGGAGTTAAATAATTTTATTAAAATTAGGTATGCAATGAAAACATGAAGGTTTCAAGACTATGATCTAGAGATATTATAAAACTATTAAAATGAATAATAGTTTCGATAATAAGATATTGAAAATATTAATTTCATACTGCTCATGCAGAATGTGACTTCCTAAAATGCACAATTCATGGAAAGCACAACATTCTCTCATATCTCAAGCTGCTGATTGATGAATGGGTTTATTATTGTTAGCAACATAAAAATTAATCTTATGATAGGGGAATCCTTTTTTGATACACTATCAGATGTAAAAAAAACCTTGTGAAAGTTCCCCTCATTCTTTCACACATGTAATTTTACTAAGCAGATTTTCTTCTTGTTTCGTGAATAGGTAGAGTGCAACTTGCCATTTTGCTTGCGCAGACCAGTGCACCATTGGTATATATGACAGAACTGTAGGTTGGACTCATGCTTTGCACTATGACTTGTCATTTGTGGCTGCTTGGAATCTTCAAACATGGTATGAAGGAGCCAGGAGATTATTTCTAGCCATCATATATCCTATTTGAAGCCATGCTCAATTGTCAGCTTGTAACAAGCTCTCCCCTGGAGCAGAACTACTCAGATAACCATAAGTATCCTAAGAGATAGTGAAATATTTTGTTTTGAAACGATGTATGTTGAGGTTGCTTATTTCACAGCAATTGCTAGCAAATATGTAAATTGGGGTCTACAAGTGAGATACTCTCTTAACAAAACCCAAGTGTATGTCATTGATTTGGGTCCCAAGCACCAGCCTCATACTAGAGAAATGATGACAAATACATTTAAAAGTATAGAATACTGGCAAGGGAAAAGTTAGCAAAAACTAAAAGGTAGTGAGGAAATGGAAATAAAAGTCTGAAAAAATAACATCTAGGTTAAGTAGTAGTAAAATATCTGGCAAAATATTGCTTGCAGTGTCATGCAAAATAGTGCAGATACTAAAAGACCATTTGCTTATTAAAAATTTTGTTTGGCTTTTACTAGCTAAATATGATCATTATTGCAAGAGGGAACTAAGCAAAAAGAAAGAATTGTTTAGTTTTAAGGAGTTTATAAAGGCTCTTTCATCTCTGTTATTTCTACTCAACACAATTTCCAAATAGGGAAAGCAAATTTATAATACAACAAATTATAAGCTTGTAACATGCTTGAGGCATTTAAAAGATTTAACATGGTGTGAAGCCGAGAAATTTAGCTGGAGGAAAAAAAAGATTTAAGACTCTAAAAAATATCATCTGATTGCAATTAGGCATGTGATCCAAGGTAAAAAATAAATTAAAAAAAACTCTGTTTCATTAAAATATGTGAATGTGACTTTTGATATAGGGAATATACTCAAACATACTTCATAGTTGTTAAGAGATTACTATGAATGGATGTAATGACAAATTGTATTAAAAAATACTAATTTGTTTAAGTTACAAAAGTGAATCCGAGCCCCAAATATCTACAGAAATTAATTTGGATGGAATATTACCAACTATGATCTTGGGACATTCTTATAAAAAGGGAACATCAAATCAGTAGGCAAGTTCAAGATTTTATTTGAATTTAAAGTAAAAAGTTAGAGGACAATAAACCAGGAATCATGTAGAAGGTAGCTGATCATATCCCAATGATTTCATAATTGCTTCTTTTTCCTCCATTGTTTTACTCAAACGTGTATTGTGATTATTTGCTTCCAGTCTCACTTTCTGTCTTACTTTTGCATGTTGAAAATATGCAAGTTGGATAAATATGACTTTTCTTTCACTGCCTTGAATCAAGAGATAGTGATCTTACACGTAATGAGCTTTATCTGTTCCTGGACCTAATAAAGTACATGAGATTATTAATTATCGGCCCAGTGCCCGAAATGAAAAAAATAATTTTGATGTTATTGAGAACAGGGTGAATGCATTTTAATCAGGGAGTAACTTACATTGGGTTCCTGGAAATATACTTAAAAAAACTTCTAAAGCTCAAAAATAAAACAAAGAATCAATAAGTGGGATGGCATCAAATTAAAATCTTCTGCACAGCAGAGGGAAAAATTAAGAGCATGAAGAGAGAGCCTACAGAATGGGTAAAGAACTTTGCCAGTTGCTCCTTCAATAGGGGATTAATACCACTAATATACAAATAACTCAAAAAATTTAACATCAAAACCAACACCACCAACAACAAGAAACAACTCAATCAACAAACGGGCAAACAAGATAAACAGAAATTTCTCAAAGAATAAATTCAAGTGGCTAACAAATATATGAAAACCTGTACAAAATCCCTACTAATAAGGAAAATAAAAATCAAAACTACATTAACATTTCATCACACTTCAGTCAGAATGGCAATCATCAAGAATACAAATAATATTAAATATTGACAAGGATGTGCAGAAAAAGGTACACTCATATACTGTTGGTGGGACTACCGCTGTCCTTCAGGTATAAACTGAGGAGTGAGATAATTTGGTCAAATGGTGGTGCCATAACAAGTTTTCTAAGGAATCTCCATATGGCTTTCCAGTGTGGTTGCACCAATTTGCAGTTTCACCAGAAATGTATGAGTGAACCTTTTCCCCCACATCCTCAACAATATTTATTGTTACTTGTGTTCCTGATAATTGTCTTTCTGACTGGAGTCAGATGGAATCTCAGTGTAGTTATAATTTGCATTTTCTAATTCCTGGAAGTGTTGAACATCATGTAAAAGGCTGCTGCCATTGCAAGCTGAATTAGCCACCTTTGTCATGGAACATAATTTTTTACTGGAGAATAACTGACAAAACCATGGTTATTTAGATGGGTATTTGGAAAGGCTTCTTCTTCTTCTTCTTCTTCTTCTTCTCCTTCTCCTTCTCCTTCTCCTTCTCCTTCTCCTTCTCCTTCTCCTTCTCCTTCTCCTTCTCCTTCTCCTTCTCCTTCTCCTTCTTCTTCTTCTTCTTCTTCTTCTTCTTCTTCTTCTTCTTCTTCTTCTTCTTCCCCCCAAATGAGCAAGATAAATCTGATACTTCTAGGGCAATAATAGTGCTTTTTGCCAATGATAAAATTCAAACTTCCAAATTAAAATTAAAACCCCCAAAAAGTTCTCTGTCACTGTGAACATAACAGCTTTTCAAAATTTGAAGACATTTTCTGATGACTCAGTAATGAAATATTGACATGAAGAAGTTTGACTTTTTTCATTGAGAATTTTGAATAATTCAGCGAACCAGTATTTTCCAAATGACCAAAGCCTGACATTATAAAATCACACAGGGGTAGATGACCCAGCCAAATTACAAAATGAATCAATGGATTTTAATGTAATAGAATCTGAAAAGTTCATTGCTATTATTTCATATTCTATATTGCAACTAACCTTTAAGAAATTACAACTTGTTGGATGTTGGTAAGGTAGCAAATCAGAAGGAAGAATGTCAATTCTCTAGTAAGGTCATTAACATATACATCCCTTTCCTTGTATTTCTCTTTGCAATGTATTTTCTTCATATACTTCTACAAAAACAAGATAAATGCAGCAGATAGAATGCAGAAGAAAACATATAAAAGTTCAGTGTTTTACCAAGCTGGTTACTGAAAGATTTTAAAAATGTAAATCCAAACTTTTTATTTCTTCATATTTTTTAGTTTGGAAAATGCAGTTTTTTCATAAAAGATAGATTTTATGTTAAGATATAATGTGTTTGTTGATATTATGAATGAATTAGTAAACATTTTTTTTTAAATTTTCTCATCTTCATTCCTTTTATAACAAATAAATACAACCCCATATTAAAAAAAAAAAAAAAAAGAACAAGAAAAACTAAATAAAATCAGCACACTAGAGTGATACAGCCACATTGATGATTGTAGGAGCATGATTCACAATATCCCAGTCATGGAACCAGTGCAAGTGCCTATGGAAGGATGAATGGGTACATAAAACGTGGTATATATACACAATGGGGTTTTACTCAGCCATAAAGAAGAATGAAATTATCATGTTTGCTCGTGAGTGGATGGAACTGCAGAACACTCATGCTAAGTAAAATAAGTCAGACTCAGGAGGACAAGAGTTGAATATCTCCCTCATGAAGAAACTAGAACAAAGCAAGGGAAAAAAAAAAAAAAAAAAGAGGAACTCCAGAAAGTAGAAGGGATTTCAGTAGAGTAGAGGAAGGGATTGAGGGGAAGAAGAAGTGACAGGAAAAGTCAGTAGAATTAAGTTGACCAAATTATGCTAAGTACAGATATGAATATGCCATAGTGAATTACAGCTTTATGTATATCTTTAAACACCAATTGCAAAAAAATAAAAAATAAAGAATAAATAGTGGGGAGACATGTAGTAGGAATGAACAGCAAGAGGGAGGGAAAAATTTGGAATTGAATATAAATTGAAACGAATCAATTTGTACTCTATGAGTATATTATTATATAAATTAACCCCTGCATTATTTATAATTCCCTTATAAAAGATATTATTATTATTATTATTATTATTATTATTATTATTATTATTATTATTATTATTATTATTATAAATTCTTTTGGTACCAGGGATTGAATCTCAGGGCATTTAACCAATGATTCACATCTCCAGTACTATTAAAAATATTTTATTTTGAGACAGGGTCTTGCCAAGTTGCTTAGGGCCTTCTTAAGTTGCTGAGGCTGGCTTTGAAATCACAATCCTCCTTACTCAGCCTCTGAGTACTGAGCCTGGTGATCCTAATAAAATAAATTATTAAAATAAATGTTTTGCATGCTGTTTATTGAAGAACATTTTCAGAAACTAACCATCAAGGGATTGATGAAAGCCTCCTTCAACAGAGGAAGAATCTGAACTCTAATGAAGTCACAACAAATCCTTCATATTAACAGACAGTACTGGAACAAACATGGACCTTCAAAGTTGAGACAGAATATTACAAAGAGGCCAAGACTTAATACCCAGTATCACCAGATAATTGTTGCCTTCACCAGAAGAGAGCAGATATATTAGAGGAAGGAATTCCCAAGATATAAGGACACTTCCCAAAACTAGGTCAAACTTTGAGCTTTTTAAAGAAAATTCTCTTGCAGGTAGGGGAAATATTATTTTTCTTTTTACAGGAGAATATAGAGAACAGACAACAGCAGCAACCAGAATAACAAATGTGACTAATTTAATGCCAGGTAACATTCTTTGGTAAACAGAAAACATGTCAAATTGTTTTCTATATTTGTGTATCTTTTTGTTTGAAATGTGATTTTACCACTACTTCAATCAAGAGGAAGTCTCTGATTCTCAAACCTGTAGTTGGTCATAAAACATTCTTTGCTCAGGGAGATGCTTGGAACATGATTTAAAATGCTGATAAGAGATAATTTGGATAGAGAGCATGAATAACTACATGGAGTGAGAAACGTAGTTTTCTCACTCTCCATTCACCCCAGCTAAAGTCAAAGATCTGTGCTTACAGCCATGTTGGACAATATGCTCTCATGAATCTGCATACAACCCACAACACTGAAGAAAAAATAAATCATGGTTGCATAAAGTCAATGTTTTGAAGTAGTTTTTATACATTTAATTAATAAACACAGCTATTAAGAATAGATATGTGTATATTAACAATTATTTCTTTTCTCCACTTTCAAGTAATATCATGTTTTCTATAGTGTAGATTTACAGAATATATGTGGATCACATCGACCAGGGGTGAAAAGTGGCTAAGAAGAAAAGATTCAAGGGTAAAAAAATTTATAATTTAGAGAAAAAATTAAAAGATATAATTATTGTATAGTTTGCAAAATCAAATATTTTGTTGGTAGAATGGTTAATATTTAAAACTAGTAGTAAGTTCCTTCATTATTTTCTATGTGGAGAAACTATAGAAGAAATCTACATTATATTTTATGTACAATTTTAGTACCTACTATTAATCATTTTTTTCATAGGTAAAAATAAATGCACATTAGTATAGATGTAAATAATAGCTATTTTTGGAATGTAACACATGGAATAATTTAAGTAATGTATTTATTATAATAAAGACACAGCAGAGCAAATCAGCAGGATAATTTTGTGGTTTTTTTTTTTTTTCATTTTCACATTTAATATTTTAAAATTCATCATTATTATGTACTTTCTTGCATGTTCACCAAGGTATATGACTTTATGGTAGTAAAATATCTTAAAAATAATAACTATAGAATGCATATATAGTAAAAATTGATTTTTGTTTTTAACTTTATGTCAAAATTACTTCCACAACAAAATATTAATACAGGCTAAGTTAGGTTATACTAAAAAAATCACAGATCTTCTTACTTCATTACTTGGGCTCTTTCCCCATACATCATAAATACAGATATAATGTCCCTCTGATATTTTAACAAAAATAGCCTCTATTTCATTGTTATTATGGAAACTAAATACAGGCTACCATGATATCTGAGAAAAAATTTCATTTTTGTTTTATTAAGGTATGTTGAGAAGCGATTGATGACCAAATGGTAATTTTAATTATTCAATGAAATGGACTTAAATGTTTTCAATTATTTTCATTACAGATTTTTCTATAGATCATAAAACACAGAAAGAAATTTAGTTTAAAACTTTTCTGACTATTGTTTTCTACTCTAACAAGGATGTCCATAATTACCACATTTTTTCCTATGCTTCCATATTTTCTATGATTCAGTCTGCTGTATCATCACAGGGGGCAATTTTTTTACAGACTATTATAAATAGAATTTCATTTTAATTTGATGTCAGTGTATAGGATATATACTTAAAACCTATTTTCACTAAATATTTCAAGCATGATTTTTTCATAAAATATTTGTACATATAAAAGTATACCAAATTCAACCATCAAATACTTAGCATGGCTACAATATAAAATATATTTAACAAAATTTTTTTAGCAAAAGCTAAAAATTGATTTAGTATTTTGTTATGGTGAGATTGCAATATATTACTGAGTTGATCAGGAGACGGAAATTTTATTCACCAGCTGGTGGTCTGGATCCACCAACTGCTGGGCCAAGGAGCAGGTGTAGACCCTTTGAGCCCCTCCTGGGATTTGAGTATATATTTTATAGTCCAAAACCATATTAATCATAAGTGGCTGTTGCTATCATTCAAAACCATAAACAAATGTCATGAGATGTAAAATCATAAACAGCAGAGGAAGTGGGTCAAAACAACCCTACCTGAGTACAAGTTAAAGTGTGGTTACTAATGTCTAGATAGTTAATCTCTAACAAGGTATACTGTTCAAGAAAAATGGGAACTAAAAAATAGAACAATTTTTCATTGTATAAGAATTGCCATTTTGTGTTGCCAAACATGATATGCTACGTAACTCTTGATGAGTACAGAGGCAGAATGTTCCCATGGGAGAAGCATTTCTTACATGATATGGAGTCTCAGTGTAAAATGGAGTCTGTTTAGTCACTGCCCATAAAACCTGGCTCACAACAATTTGCCAAAATATTTTAAATTCTATGTCAAGATACTGAAAACACAGATTTAATGATTGTTAGTTTATATTGTATCAATCATTGTCATGTTTACCTATATATCTATCCACTCAAAGATTATATAGAGAATACATAATACATTATATTCAATAAACTTTTAAAATTCCCTTTAAAAATCATCAATATTTTTTATGGCTGCATAATATACCATGTTTTCTTTATCCATAAATCCACTGAAGGGAATCTTGATTGATATCATAATTTTGCTATTGTGTATAGATCAGTGGATGAATGGATAAAAAAAAAATGTTGTATGTATTCTTTATAAATTACCCATCCTGTGAAATTCAGATATAGCAAAAGATTGGGTTAGCATTGGATTTCTTTATGATCCAAAAGATTGGATAATAGCATTAATTTCTTTTGGTGTTTCTGAATATTATTTAATTGCATTTGTCTGTATACAGTATCTTATTTTGCTTTGTTCATATACATTTTACTATTCAGACATTTAATGCTAATTTATTCAAAATTTCTAATTTTTTCTTGGTGGCTTGTTCTTTTTGTGCCTTAAAAATCTCTTCCCTTCCCTAATTTAAACTATTATTCAGTGTTTTTCTACACATTTAGTATTCATTTAATATTTTTCCTATACTTTGAAAAACAAAACAAGTTCCAACTTGTTGCATGTATTTCAAACTAAGAAACCATAATTTTTTAAATGATTTACCAATTGTCTCAGAATTATTTACTATTTGTAGTTATTTGAAACATTAGTTAGACAAATTTAAATATAAGATTATAAGTGTGGGACTGCTTCTAATTTTCTATTATTTCTATTTTACTAGTCATCTGCTTGATTATTGTAAATTCTCAGTAAGTCTCGATAAATGGTTTGTTATTTTATGTCCTCATATAACTGAGAAATTATTACCTCATCAGTTAATACCCCACTCCTTTTTATAATTCAAATAAATTATATTTACCCCTTACTATATAAAAATGCATCAAACCCTTTTTTATTTATTAGTGCATTTTAGTTATGTATAATATTGTTTTTCATTTTGACATCATCATACAAGCATGGAATATAATTTGATCTATTTCAATTGCCATTTACGGAGAATTTGAGAGAAGAAAACAAATACAAGCAGAGGCAGTAAACAGTCATAGTTAAATATAGAAGCATACAAGTTGTTTTTCAATAACCTTTTCAAGAAAATATCATAAATATAGCCTTATGTCATGTTATTTAAAATCAAACCAAGGTTTTAGAGAGAAACACTAAGTTACAGCTTATATTTGACAGATATGTTACACAGAATTTGTATATGTGCACAACTTTTACTTTAATCAATTGCTGACCCTAAGACACCAACTAGATTGACTAATGTAGCAAATAAGATGAAAGCTCTCCTTTGAAATGACTTATGTTAATTCAGCAAGAAATATATTGTGAGAATATGATCCCACCAATCATGATGTTTATGATATATATAATTATGAGATATTTCATCTGTGTGTATATGAAAGAGGGGAGCCAGAGACATTCCCAGGATTTGGAAGTGACATTTAATTCAAGATCTAACACCTATTGAGAAATTAAATTTCAATATCTTTGGACTATCACTTTAAAAGTAGGTAATGAGGGAGGTGCTGTGGTGCATGCCTGTAACCCCAGCAAATGGAGGCTGAGGCAAGAGGATCCCACTTTCATGTTGATCCTTAGCAATTAGTGAGACCTTCTGCCCAGTAGTACCTGTGATATTTCTCAGTTAAAAAAGGATAGAAATTTTTGATTTTTGTTCTATACATTTCTGTACCTTAAATATAAATAGAATAATATAATTTAGAAGAATTTCATTTTTAAAAATATTTCAATTCTCATAAATCATAAACACAATTTAATTTTTTAATATATATAAAATCATTTAAAGATATATGCCATCAAAGTGGATTTGTTTTTATTTTTTACCTTCACAATCAACTAAAGGGAAATCTCAATGAAGTCTCAGAGCTGTGGCTGAAGCAGGAGGCTATGCTGAAGAGGAAGGAGTGGCTCTGAGCAAATTTTTTATCTTCTTGGAGCAGAAATTACTAGTGTGATGTTACTTCTTGTGGAAGTTGACAACATGGAAACTTATGTTAGACCATATTGACCCAGCTGTGCTTGTGGGTAAGCTGTCAGAAGTACATTTTATGATTCTGCCTTGCAGATGAAAAAAGGTCCAAAGTAGACTCTTTCTGGGTGTTGTAGTCTGAGAGAGTGTTGTTATTCTTCAGCTGTTTGAAAATAATCTTACTCTGCTTGTAAGAGGGGGATGCTCTCCTTGACTTGGATTTGGCTTCAAAGTTTTGTATGGTTTCTATGGACCTGACCACAAGGGTGATGGTGGTCCCATCAGGCTCTTCACAGACATCTGTATTTCTGCATCTACTACTTGGTTACTACTTGAAAAGAGAAAGCTCAGATAAGATTGTGTGGCAGAAAATTTGGACTACCAAATAAACAAAGCATTTTCTATATTTTAGAGCTTTATCTATATATATGAACATACATAAGGTATATATTTGTGTTTATTCAAAACTTATATACATACACTCATATTTATATCTAATATATTTTTATATATTCACATGTAAAACATATACATATTATATGTAACATACATGTGAAATCATAAGATGAATAGCACATCGATATATCTGTAACAACACTTTAATTTTTAAAAGGCCAGGGTAAGAAAGGAATACATAACAAATATTAAATAATTTAATAGATAAATACACTATAGTCTATATACATGATGGCAAAATATAAAGCTGAAAGATGGACAAATTAAAAAAAAAAAAAACAGAGATGCAAGCATGCAAAAGATTTCAAGCACAATTGTAGGGTGACTATATCTGCAAGAAGCTAGAATACTGGCAAGGTGCCAATTGTGAAGGAGTCATTAGTTCATTTTTAATTTGTTCTTGTCATGACAATATGACACATTATACATACATGGAGTATACATTCCCACTCTTCTAGTTGTACATGATATGGAGTTACATTGGTAGTGTACTCATATATGGATATAGGAAAGTAATATGCAATTCATTCTACTATCTTTCCACTGAGTTAAAAAATAGCAAATAATTTTTATTTGTTTATCTAATCTTTAAATTATTTTTATTGGTTTTTCTTAGTTATACATAACATCAAAACATTAAGATATTTTTGACGTAATTATATATTCATGAAATATGCTTTATTCTAATTCAGTCCCCAGCACTTCCCCTTTCTCTTCCCTCTCCTCTCACTTGTTCTCTTTTTTCACTGTTCTAACTGCTATTTACTTCTAGTTTTTTTTTTTTTTAATTAATTTCTCATGGATGTGCATTATGGTGAGTTTCACTCTGGGGTATTCATACACGTACACAGGAAAGTTTAGATCAGATTCATTCCACTGTCCATGTGTTTAAGAAGCTGGTGAATGAATCCAGGCCCAACAGCCTTCTAGGCAAGCACTCTACTACTGAGGTACATGTTGAACCCAACAATAGTTATTTGGAATTGAGGGAAATGGAATAAAGGGAATTCTAAAAGAGAGAACAAGAGTGGAAATGTTGTGCACAATAATTTGTGTGATGTTTTCACTGGGAATTTTTGATGTCATATTGGAAATATACTCACAACTTCTTTACTTTTTTCTTTCTCTTTCCTATTTTTTTTTTTTTTTTGTGTGTGTGTGTGTGTTTTCTTGGAGTTGAACCTAGATCCTTGCACCTTCTAATCATGTGCTCTATAACTGAGGTCCAATCCTAGCTCCATTTTTTTTTTTTTTATTTTTAGACAGGATCTTACTAAATTTCATAGGCTGGCCTCAAAGTCATGAACCTCCTGCCTTACATAAACAACTGCATTAGTTTTCCAAATAGCCAGGATTACATGTGTGCACCATTTGTCCAGCTTTTAATTTTTAAAGTAATTTATATGAATATTGAACAGTGAAGCATAGCTGCTAAGTTATTCATAGATATTCTAGAAAGAACATTGCACTCATTCAGTCTATAAACATGTCTTGTATGTATTTGCACTAAAATTTAAGTTGAATTGTAAATTTAAGAATTTAAATTTTGAATATCATAGAGAAAACCAAGATGACAACAAATTAAAATGCAAATTTTACTATAATATTAGTAATTCTACATGTAGTCAACCATCACTTAGAAGATAATAGTAATGTGGATATTTTAGCAACTTTTTATGCAGAGAAACTTAGCAAATAGTAGATATTGACACTATATAAGAACTTTGAGATTGTTCACCTAATTGTTTACTATTTCCATAACATATGGTGGTTATAGAAATGTCCAGCTAACTGACTTGAAATTTTAAGATTACCTCTGGCTCACATGTGATAATAAGCAATTGTACAAATTAGCAATGAGTGCATGAACTTTACCTTTAAAGAATAGTACTGATCAGTAAAAAACTGAACATTTTGTATGTTTTGTTTTATTTACAACTAACATAATAATGAATTAGTTTATTTTAATCATCTATCTGAAATATGGATACTAAATTGAAAAACATTTTGAAGAAAATCATATATAATAATAACAAGATAGTGGGCAGAATGATTTCAATTATTTGAGTGGTGATTTTCAAGGAACAATCTTCCTATTTAAAAGATTACAAGAAGATTAGATTATTTTTATAGTAACCTTTAATAGCTATTTATTTTAAAAAACATTGCAAATACACACTATTTTTATTAATTTATACCTGTTTTAGTTCCTCTGTACTGCATTTATTTGTGTAGTAAAGGCATTTATTATTAAACCTTACATAAATACATTTTCTAGTTTTAAAATATTGTGACATTTTTAATTTTCTAATTTTCCATTAAAATATAGTGACATAATTCATTTAACATCGTTTTTCTGTCCTTGATTCAGTATTGATCATTTAATAATATACAGAGAGAAAACAATAATTCATTTTGAGAACATCTATTCAAAAATTGGTACATCTTTAACTCCTGTGTGTATGTGTGTGTGTGTATATATATATATATATATATATATATATATATATATATATATATATATGTATATATATATATACACACATATATATATATATGTATATATATACATATATATATAATATGTAACAAATTAACATATTATAAACATATATAAATATATAAACATAATATATATATATATATATATATATATATATATATATATATATATATATATATATCCATATCCAATATAGTGATATTTTCATGTAGTAATATATAGGCTATGCTAAGATAATAAATATTTGTTCCAGGAGGTAATTTGTATGTTTTCATTCTTTTAAAAAATTCCTTTTACTCAATGAACAGTGTGATTGTGCAATCTGTACAATTAGAAAAATGAGAAACTATACCCCAATTATTCAAGTATATGAATTGCCAAGATCATTGTAATATCATGTGTAACTAATAAAAAAATAAAATTAAAAAAAAGAAACATCCCTGGAACATAGAAGAAAAAAATTCCTTTTAAATAATATTATAAGCACAATACTTCTGTAACTTCTATATCAAAGAAGATTCTGAAATAAGATCAACATGTTATTTTTGAACAAATAGCTATCCTATTGTTGAGGGTGAGGTACAGAATAGCATGCTTGACAACTCTGAATAAAGAAGGCAGAGTTCAAACATTGATATAGATAGAATAAAAAGGAATAAAATATCACTAGCCTTCAGGTTTAATATTTGTATTAGTAGGGAGTCTCCACGGAAAACCTATATATATATATATATATATATATATATATATATATATATATATATATATATGTGTGTGTGTGTGTGTGTGTGTGTGTGTGTGTCAATCATGGATGTATATATGTGTATATATGTATAAATGTATATATAGGTTATGAGTATATATTTGTATTATGATGTGCAAATCTGTACAAAGATACATGTTTAAATATACAGAAAGAAAAGGAAGACGAGAAAATTGTCATGAAAGTTGGTTCATATAATTATGGAAATGTCCCATCCTCTATTCTCTCTCTAAGCTGGAGAACCAAGGGCTCTGTTGGTGTAATTTGATCTGTGTCTGAAATACTAAGAAGAAAGCCTCAGAACAATGAACCACAATGCCTGAAGGCAGAGAAGATTAAAGTCTCAGATCCACTAGAGATAATTTTTCTGTACTTTATATTTTTGTTCTATTGAAACTTTAAATGAATTATATGATAATTCCCCACAATCATAATAGCATACAATCTTTATTCAGTCTATTATTTACTCAGTGTACTAATTTGTCAGATAATCTCTTTGATAAACTTTAAAGATACACCAAGAAATGATGTTTACCAGCTACCTGGACATCCTTTACTCAGTCAATTTGATACATAAAATTAACCATCACAAACCCAACCTCTGTAGCTAGGCACTCTCATACTTAGTATCCAAATAACAACAATACCAAGATCATAATTACTCCTTACTGAACACAAGTATCATACATTCTACTAAAAGAGAACACATTCTTTTTCCCAGAACAAAAGGCAATATTCTTTTTTGATGTTTATTTTTCTCATGATATTACATAAGTTAAGCATGATTATGTAATATTAGAATACTAAAGTACTGAAATAAAGTCAATATTTCTTGTGTCACACAGGGGAAATATAGGAAAATGACATTTATATATAGTATGTATGAAAATTTTATAGTAAATATTATATATAATTATACATATATGTGTGAAATACATTCTTAATAATATAAGAAGGGAATGTGTATGACAGTTCTAGCCCTCATTTCAGTAACTGGTAACCTATTCATACCTTGTATTTATAACTATCTTCTATTGTACATTATGCAATGCCTTCAGCATGCACCTTAGCTAGTTTTTGTTCTTTACCAGAAAGTTTGAGAAATACTTGCACATTAGAAGAGGTCTTTTCAGTAACTTATTTTCCAAATTAGTTTGTCATCAGATTTCTTATATTCATTTCACATCCCTGACTTTCTTGCCTAATCATTTGCCACAGTGCATACATAAATCAATATAAAATCCCACATTTAGTTATTTTTTATTCCCAAAAACCTGTGTAGCCAACATTTAGTCACTGAAATTTTCTGTGCTAGATAATTTCTCTTTTCCATTGTCCTTCAGAAATAGGAACCTGATGACTTCCTGAATCATGTACCTTCTGTGTCTTCCTTCCTTTGTGAATTAATTAAAGGCAACTTGTCATGAAACCAAAAGTCCAAGTTGAGCTGGAGAGGGTAATGTAGCAGAAATAGCAATAATGAGCATATCTCCCATATTAATTGTATAGTAGTACCTTCCAGATCTATTTGAGCCCTACTAATTGTACTCATTTGATGATGAAGGTCGAAGTTGG
Source organism: Marmota flaviventris (assembly GCF_047511675.1). NCBI lineage: Eukaryota > Metazoa > Chordata > Mammalia > Rodentia > Sciuridae > Marmota > Marmota flaviventris. Next base: position 2,486,655 of record NC_092519.1, read on the forward strand.
TGATGATATTGTGGACCAAACTCTATGACCTATGGGTAAGATAGGTCAGTTTATTATGGACAGTTCAGGTCACCTGGTGATTTTCTTGACCATGATTAAGTGCTCAGTTTCTCCTACAGCCAAAAAGCAGGCCAAAATCTCTCCCTAGGAAAGGAGAGCAGTTATTTATGAGAATAACAAAGCTTTGCAATTCATGAATAAAGAACCTACATAAAACTACAAAAGGCATCCCTATCTTCCAGTGACAGTAAGCATCATTGCATCTATTGTATTGTATGGCATAAGCTGCAGAGCAGCTTTTACAACAGCCTGGGCCAGTTTTGGAACCTCTGCTGTTATGGGTTCACTCAGAACGTGGACTGAATCATGTACTTTATGAAATTTCACAAATGAGAAATACGTTGTCTCCAAAACACAAATTGCCCCCCTAGGCCAGGTGCCTTTTTCTTGGTTGGAGGAGAAGGGAGAAGCCATTAATATACCAACTTATTCTTCACCTAAAAAGGGATATTTCAAAATGCCTTTCAAATACCTAGACCTCTAAATCTCACTGAAGCAAAAAAACATTGAGGGTTCACTGATGCTGAATATCACCCTCTCACATGCAAATGTCTTACTAGTAAATCTAGAGCAGTTGCTACTTCTCATCATCAAGGTCTCATCAGTTTAGTACAATCAACATTAGGCACCAATGTAATATTTTGTGGAATATAACAATCATCAACCGGAATATCACTACAAAATTAAGTATGACATAAGGCTGGGGAGTTGATATGACCCTGAGGTAGGACAGTGGAAATACATTTTTGAATTTACCAGCTAAATCCAAGCTAGCTTCTAGTGGGCTTTATTAACAAGAAAATTGAGCAAAAATGAATCTTTCACATTAATAGTTTAGTACCAGTTAAAAGGGAGTGTGATAATTTACTCAAAAAATGAAGTCATATTTTTAACTGAAGATAAAATTGGGTCACTTCTTAATTTAGTTTAAGATAATCTATTCCAGTATCTGATATCTTTTTGTATTCTGCAGAGACTACACAGAAGACGAGTTTAGTGGGAATATAGATGAACTCACTACCCCAGCATCTTTCAAGTTAATGATAAAGGAATTAATCTTTGTTTTCCTTATTTATATGTGATATTTCTGAAGTAGAAGCAGTTCTTTTTTCTCTTCTTCTTCTTTTTTTTTTTTTTTGTTTGTTTTTTGGGGAAGGAGATCAGAGATTGAAACCGTGGGTTGATTGACTACTGAGCCACATCCCAAGCCCATTTGTTTGTTTAATTATTTATTTACTTATCTGTCTATCTATTTATCTATTTATTTTGAGGCAAGTTCTCACTAATTGCTTAATGACCTGGCTAAATTACTGAGGCCAGTCTCAAACTTGTGATCCTCCTGACGCAGGATCCTCCTGCCTCAGGATCCTCTTGCCTCAGCATCCCAAGCCTCTGAGATTATAGGTGTATGTCACTATAACCAGGAAGCAGAGGCAGTTCAAATGGCATTCACTTGGACTTTGCAATCATATTAGCCCTCACACTACAGGTCAGGAAACAAACATGAGCATTCTGCAAACTGTTAACTTTTTTCACTTGTGCATTTTGAGACTGAGAAAATTACTGTAGGATAAGTTTCTAATCTCTTGGTACCCACTTGGATATAAACTTGAGCTAAACCCCAGTGATTACTGATCCCTGTAAATTTGATCTTCAATTAGTTGACCACAGTGATGACTTGGATTTCATGGAGTCAATGTCTGCTTAAAGAATAGAGCTAATTAGTGTCCCAATGATCCCACCATTTCCTTTACCCTAATGCATAGTTCTTTTTAATAGAGCTGGTAGAAAATTAACAGTATAGATTTGGGCATTTTACTATGGAGCTTTCATGAAGGCACTCATTTTTCCCTTTATTCAGGTGGTTCTTTGTCTGTAAATTGCATCAGGCCTGGGAACTGATTGAGAGACACTAACTCTATTTTTTTTTTTTTTTTTTTATGATTAGAGTTAGACTTTTGTTCATTTGGCCTGGCACTTTTCTGCTTATAAAATTGAAACCAGAATATATTAGACTTCATCCATTTTTTCTTCTAGGAACACCATGACAAACCATAGGACTGTGTGAGTCAGTCTACTCTGGTAGTTTCATTCTGCAATCTATTATAGTAATTATGCTTTCTTAATCCAGTTGCTGTTGCTGTAACAAGAACCTGGATAACAAAAGTTTATTTAAAACCTGAAAGTTTACTTGTCTCCCAGTTTTGGATTCCAGAAAGCACAAGAACATGCTGATGCTATCTTCTGGAGATTCTGTGAGAAAATAAATGTGCCAGGTTGGGCCTCCTCCATCTGCTTATAAAACCTCACCCTCATGACCTCATCTAATCCTAATTACTTCACAAAACCCTCATCTCCAAATATCATTGATATGTGAAATTGAGAATTAAATGGAACTCATGAAATTTGGGGGAGACATAAAAACGACAGCATTTTTCACCACAGCCCCAATTTCATGTTTTTAACACATGGAAAATACATGTTTTCTAGCTCTGTGTCTGTAAAGTCTTAATTAATTTCAGTGTCAAATAAAAAATCCAAAATTCAGATTATTTTGTGAATCAGGCACATAAGGCATAAATCATCCTGGGGTAAATTCACTCCAGCTATGAGCTATAAAATTAAAACAAGTTCTCTACTTCACAACTTCAATGTTAGGACAGACATAGAACTGACACACATTGCAAAAGGTAGAAATTAGCAAAGTAGTTCAAAATTCAATAATGGAAGCAACAGTAAGTCAAGATCTTACATTATTCAGGCTTGCAGAAATAACAACATAGGGACTCTGCCAAGTTTGATAGCTTGTGTCTTCTAGAGCAATGAGTTGATTTACACATAAGGTCACTTGACTAGCAGTTGGATAGCTACACCAGAATGCAGGATAAAGAGACTCAGGGTGGTCCAGGGCAGTGATTCAATGGAGAATGTCCTTACTCATCCTCCAAAATCATGTTGTCTGCTAGATCACTGGGACTGTGCTGAAAGTGGTAGCCTTGAAGCTACCCTTAAGATTCTCATTATCTTGATGATTGCATTTATTCATACTAATCTCACTAGCAAGCAGTTTCTAGTTTATATCCTTGGTTTATTCTCCTAGAATCTTGGATTTTCTACCACATAGACAAGCTTAGAATTTTTCAAATGCCTCTGTTTATTTTTAATTACTTTTCTGGTTTAAATCTTCTTTTTGCTTTTTTCATTTTATTTTAAACAGTTAAAAGTAGCCACATAAAAGCCTGAATAGTTTGCTGCTTAGTAATTTCTTTTGCCAAATGCCTTAGTTTATTGCCCCTAAATCTGCAGTCCTTAATGTGCTAAGTCATGTGCACAATGCAGTCAAGTGCTTTTCTGTTTTATAACAAAGATGGCCTTAACTACAATTTCCAAAGTCTTATTGCTAGGTTCCATTTGAAACCATATGAAAATGACCTTCACCATTCACATTTTTGTCAACATTCTGGTCATGATCACTTAGATACTCTCTAAGAAGTTTCAGATTTTCTCCGTTCACTTCTTTCACAAAGCACTTGCCAGAATCTCCCTTATTGCTCCAATTATGGCAATATAAACGTTTTTCAGTATTCACTTCTAACCTTTATAAACACTTCCACATTTTCAGGTACTTTAAGAGAAATAGCCCCACTTCTGAATACCAAATTTCTGTTAATTCTTTGCCATAATATTACTAAGTACCAGAAAGTGAGTAATTTGTAGGACTAGGAGTTCATTTGGCTCATAGTTCTGCAGCCTGGAAATTCCAAGAACATGGTGCCAGCATCTACTTAGCATCTTGTAAAGGCTTTTTGAAGTACCATAATATGCCAGATGGTACCACCTGGCAAGAAAAATAAAGTGTGCTAGCTTGGGTCTCTCTTCTTCTTCCTACAAAGCCACTAATATCATCATTGAACACCCCACCCTCATGAACTTACATTATACTTATGTAATGGCTAATTTGGGGTATCAACTGGATTGAGGTTTGCCTAGAATATTGGCAAGCATACTTCTGAGAGTATCTGTGAGGATATTTCTAGATAACATTGGAATGTGGGTGAGCTGAGAGAGGAAGACATGCCCTGAATGTAGGTGTCACCATCAAGGATTCTGGGGGCTCATATGGAATGAAAAGGCAGAATAAAAGGAAAACTCATACAAATTTAACAACACTTGAGTAATTATGAAATATCAGACTCCAAATTCTTCAGCCTTTGAGTGCAAACTTATACCAGTGTATCTCCAGACATAATTCAGGTCTTCTGCCTCAGATTGGTGCTGCATTATTAGTCTCTCTCTCTCTCTCTCTCTCTCTCTCTCTCTCTCTCTCTCTCTCTCTCTCTCTCTCTCTCTCTCTTCTCTCTCTCATTTTGAGGTTTGTGAATTAATTGAATTTATTTGCTACCAAATTTCTCAGCTTCTCAGACTGCAGGCAACCATTGTGGGACTGTTCATCATGTGATCATGTGAGTCAACTGAAGAAATCTTTATTTCTTATTGGTTCTCTTTCTATGGGAAACCCTAAAATATCTCATACTTCCCAGACTCTCAAAATACCACTAACATGAATTGGGGAGTTAAGGTCTGAACACACACAATTTGGAGGAAGACATTCACAAATACCATATGCTTACAATGTCTTTGAAAAATGAGTGTGGTCACTGGTCCCCTCCCACCATAGCATCTTTTAACTATCCTTGTTTTTAAGCTTTCCAGTTAAGTGCCTAATGCTTCTCTGTATGTTCTGACCAAAAGATCAGTGATTTTTGAACTTGACCAAAATGGTTGGGAAATGCTTATGAATTTTTATATCTCAAAATACTGGTTAAATGTATGTCATGAGTAACTTCCCATTGTAGATGGACATTTCTTGAATGATGAAAACAATCTCAGTGTCCAATTTCCGTATTCCTTTGAATCCTTCTTCTCCACAAGAAACTGAGATTAGCCATTTCAAGTTATAAAAGGGGAAGTCATTCATTCTTCTATATCTAAGGTGCCAACTCAACTATTTGATCACTTTATACCTGTTGGTTTTGCAACACTAGATGCATATTATCTGCTTAATAAAACCATCCTAGCTCAACATTGTGTTCCTTCCGTTACTATATTAAATCTTTAATAGACATTTCCAAATATGGTCTCCAGTTTTCTACTTGTACATACTTGAAAATTCAAGTAATTATTTTGGAACATAGCACTCCTCCTCATGAGTCATATTTTTGATTAATTTATTTATTCATTTTTTTTTACAATGCTGGGGATCAAACCCAAGACATCATGCATGGTAGGTAAGAAATCTGTAACAATCTTCTAACTCAATTTTGTGACCAGGAAAGACTTGGGTCTCCTTGCAGTTTTGGGTGGGGTGGCGGGGGGGAGATGGATGGGCAGTGAAGAAAGTCTGTCTTGGAAGATAGTTGCCTGTGGGAAGGCCATTCCCTTGTTTTCACAATGCAGGGTGAATCCTTTCAAATATAGGTAAAGGAGGATACATCTGTGGATGAGGAGGAGATCATTACTAGGTTTGTATAGACCACCTTTCATGAGAGTGGAGAGTCCAGTTCCATTGAGGATGGGAAGGCTGCTTCTACTGGTTATCAGGTGATTGCATCCAATGGGGGAAAAAATAATCATCAGCTTTTTGAAGCTAAAAATCTGTAGCTTTATCACTTTCTTCTGACATGTATCTATTCCATTTAACAGGATTCAGTTCTTTCCTACTCAGTGCACTTACTTTAACAGGAGAAACCCAGGAAGGTCAAAAAACTGATGAGCCTTTTTATTCAGCCAATTGCTGGATGAGTTTCTGCATTTGATGTTCAGCAATTTTAGTTCTGTTAGTACATGGGATCAGGCTATCCTTCAGAGCACACCTAGACATTACTGGGTCCTTTATACAGCTCTATAACTGACCATGTCCTTTTCTTTCATTAATTTTTCTAATAATATTAGAAGCAGCCAGCCAGTGACAAGTATGAATCTGAGCTTTCCAAAAATGTTCAAAATTTATCTAGAGAATCATTTCACTTTTTGCTTCAAATAAGTGGTTGATTAGGATTATTTATAGAAGTCATTTGCATGTTTACATTGCCAGAGCATTACATGAACTATCAGTGCTCTTTTGAATACTAGAAAAGTTAATTGCAATCTTTATATTGAGTCAGATTAGAAAACCAATTTCAGAAAATCCATTGACAAGTTAAAAAACTCATTCTTAAAATTCTCTTCTATCATCTCTCTTGGTAACAAAATCTTTATCATTCAAAGTCCTCCAGTAGAATATAATCATTATATGAAATATAAATATCATAAATATATTACATATGCATTATATATATTTGTATATACATATTACGCAATTATGATGACTGAGAATTGAAGTTTGTCATTTTTAAGCTGGAGAGCCATCAAAACTAGTTGTATATAATTCAGATGGATTCTGAAAACCTTTAAATCCAATGGTGTAATTTTCATTCTGAGTCTGAACATCTGACACTAGGGATGAACAGAATGGGGTGTTGATGGTACAAGTGACAAAGTGTGGCCCTGGGTATTAGAAACTGTGAGCTCTAAGGGCAAGAGAAGATGGATGACTCAGTTCAATTAAGAAGAACTAGCTTTCCCTTTGCAACATTGTTCTTTTCAGACAACAGATGCAGAAGATTTTTCTTAGTTCCATTGTTTAAGTAAGATATTTATTATTCAGTCTACCAATTTAAATGCCAATGCCTTCTAAAAACACCCCTCATGATATACCCATGAACAAAATTTTTGCAGCTTTCTGAGCATCCCTTAACCCAAACAATTTGACACATAAAATGAAACATCACTATAGTCATTAGTGAATGTTCAGGTCCATAATTCTGGTTCAATTTGAAATTAATAGACATATGCACTTCCATGAGGATTAAAGGAAAATATTCAGTAAAGATGTGATCAAATGTTGTGACCAGCAAACTGTGTGAAATTTTCCCTTGATAATGTTATAGCACCAGAAATATATTAAAAAATTCAATATTTATGAACCATCAGAGAAATACACTTTGAATCCACAGTGAAATATCACCTTAGTCTGATTACATTCTGTGTCAACCTGTGAAAACAACCTTGGATTGCTCACATTTTATTTTCTTCCCTTGAGAAGTTTAGGTCTATATTCGGATGTGTTAGGTGACTATACATGAAAGTTAATTTACTTACTTGCCATGTGTTAGACATTAATTCCCAAACACCTTAATTTTAATGTATTAAGCATAAGTATTTCCTTATCATAATCCTATCCCTAAGATTTTTAAGTTGTTTCAATTCTATTACTACTAGTACAAATATTGTGCTATTGTTACTTTTTCTGTTTTTTTTCAGTGACATAAAATTAAGCAAGAATATATCCACATATGTTAACCTAATTTGGATAAATCTCAGATTTTCTACATTTTAAATGCACTTCTTCCATGGCCTACATTGAAAGTGGTATATATATGACAGTTGATGTGAGAACCAAAAAACATCAATGACATTGCTGGAAATATATTCTTCTGAGTTTCAGTAAAGTGAAGGATGTATCTTGAGAAAAATATCTTCAGTCATCCCTGTATTAAGCAATCTACCACTCCATCAATCAGAAGATGGCATTGTATCATAGAAATATAGTCTAAGAAACTATAATATATGACCTTATATCCATTTTAAGCACACATATTTTTAAGTGTGAATTTCATTACCATGCGTCTTTGGAAAGCAGACAAATAAGTGTGCTTCCCTTTGCAAAACGAAGAAAAACAAATGTTACTGTGAGGAATAAGTGCTTCAAATATTATATCATAAATATGTTACTTGAATGCTCATATAATAGGTTTTAATGAAGTGAATATTTCACTTAGGATGATCTCAACCTATTATGCTTTTAAGTGGTTTAAGACATATTAGCAATGATGCAAACATTTTGTCACATTAGAAGTCATTAAAAAAAAGAAGTCATTAAAATTCACACAACAGATTAAAAAGCAAAACATACATTGCTTTCTTTAAATGTATACTTTATATATATATATATATATATATATATATATATATATATATATATATATATATATATGGATTCATATATATAAAACATTACATGCATGACACTAGTGAAATAGAAATATATATATTTGTGTGTGTATGTGTGTGTGTGTGTGTGTGTGTGTGTTTGTGTGTCACAAAAATATCAATTCATATAGCCAGGCACAGTCATGCATGCCTGCAATCCCAGTGGCTTGAAAGGCTGAGGCAGGAGGCCAGTGTCAACAATTTATCAAGGCCTTAAGTTACTTAGTGAGACTCTGTATCAAAATAAAATTTTTAAAAAAGGGGGGCTGGGGATGTGGTTCAATGATTCAATTCCCTTTACAAAAGAAAAAAGAAAAAAAAGAATTATATAATAAAAGATTTAAACCTATGAACAAGAACATGTTTGACAAAATATCTTCAAACAATTATTTTGGCAGTAATGTCATTTATTTATAAATGAAAATAAACCCAATATAAATCTATGTATCAGCTTCATGCACATATAATGAAATCTCACACACTGATTTATATTAGGATAGCATAACTCATTGTATAATTTCCTGTAGCTGACAAATATCAATATCACTCCTGTGACATTTCAGATAAGACTGAGTATTAGATAGCTTATAATATAATGAAAGAAGCAAAACAAAATAACATGCACATAATTATAATGGTGGTATCACTTATGCATTTCCTGTAATGATATTTTAATAGTTTTTAAAATGAACTGCATCATCAGCAAAATCTTCATGTTAGAAAAATCTGACATTGATGCAATTTAAAATGGTAAAAATATTCATTGTTCTTGATCACTATCTGGTATTAATATATCAACATCAACTGTTGCCTCCCAGATCAGGTCCATAACAATGGTCAAATGGTGATGGTGGTGTTAGAGGCAATATCTCCCTTATTTACACTATATATAGCCCCTGGCCCACTGGAAATGAACCACTTCCTCCAGCCTCATTCTACCTGCCTCCAGTTACCACCAGTTAACCCTATCAGGGAGTAATCCACTGATTCATTTAAGGTTATAACACAATCATTTCTCATCCAAACCCGCTTACGTTATCTCATGTGAAGTTTTGAGTGATACTATATCTAAACCATAACAGTGTTCATTGATAATCTATTCTCCATCCAATCCTATGACCTCTTCCCCAGAAACTGGTAACCACCACTTCTATTTGAATTTATATGGGGATAATTTTTTTATATTCCACATGAATAACATCATGTGGTACTTGTCTTCCTCTGTCTGGCATTTCTCTTAGCATAAATATTACTCTACTTCCATCCATGTCATTTCACAGGATTCTATTGTTCAATGGCTGAATAGCATTCCACTGTGCACATGTACCACATTTTCTTCATCCATTCTTCAGTAAATGGACACTTAGGTGGTTCTCATTGTGAATAGTATTACAGTGAAAATGGGAGTGCACTATCTCCTTAAATTTTGATTCCAATTATTTTAGATAGTATCTTAGTAGTGGGACTGCTAGATAATATAGTTCTATTTTCTTTTCTTTCTTTCTTTTTTTTTGCAGATTTTCCATACTATTTTGCATACAGATGTTCTAATTTACATTCCCATTTACATTCTAATTTACATTCCTTTTCTCAACATGCTCACCAACAATTTTTATCATTAGTTTTTTGTTTTAATTGCCATAATAGTTACATTGAGTTGATATCTCTCATTGTGGCTTTTGATGTTTTCTGATGTTTTTGATGTTTTCTTAATGTTAGCATTTATTTAATGTGAGCATTTATTATAACTATTAGCCAGTTTTAGATCTTTATTTGAGAAATGCCTATTTAAGCATATCACTCTTTGCTTAAACTGTTTTTTTTTTTCAATTTTTAATTTGAGATCTTTCTGCTTCTTGATACGGGCATTGATTTCTACCCACTTCCTTATATATATCCCTTTTGCTGCATCTCTTGGCTTTGTTTAATGCATCTACAATTTTATTTGTTTCAAGACATTTATTCATTACTTTTAATTTCTTCCTTGATCAAATGGTTGTTCAAAGTTATGTGGTTTAACTTCCATACATTTGCATAGTTTTTTAAAAAATATTTTCAGTTGTAGATGAACACAATATCTTTATTTGATTTACTTATTTTTATGTGGCGCTGAGGATTGAACCCAGTGCCTCATATGTGCAAGACAAGCACTCCACCACTGAGATACAGCCCCAACCATAGTTATGTAGTTTTTGATATTGTTTAACTTCCATATAGTTGCATAGTTTTTGATACTGGGATATTCTTTGTTTTGATATTACTATTTTCTACTGTTATTGATTTCTAATTTTATTGTCTTGTGGTGGGGAAAGACACTCAATATGATTTTCTTTTTTTTATTGTTGTTGTTGAGCCTTTTGTGGTCCACATGTCATGTGATCTATTATGCAGAATGTTCTAAGTTCTAAACGGAAGAAAGTGTATTCTGCAATTGTTGGACAGAAAACTCTGTGCATGTTATTTTGGCCTGTTTGTCCTAAGGTGCATTTGAAATCAATCATTTTTGTCTTGACTTTCTGTCTGGATGATCTGTCCATTGGTGAACATGATGTATTAAATTCCCCTATCGTTTTATATTGCAGTCTATCTCTCCCTTTGTTTCTCTCAATATTTGCCTTATGTATTTGACTTATATGGTGTAATTCCCTTTTGTTGTAACTTTTTTTTGCTTTGGGCTTAAAACCTATTTTACCTGATATGTGTGGCTATTACTGCTTTTTTCTTCAGGTCTCATTTGCATATAATTATTTCTTCCATCTCTTCACTTTCAATATATTTATGTCATTAGATATAAAGTGAATTTTTTATCAGCTATATATAGTTGAGTTTCTTTTAAATATGTTCAGAACTTTAGGTCTTCCAATAGAAAAACTTAATCTGTTTATATTCCAGGAAATATTTATAAGTAAGTTCTTAGGCACTATAACTATTGGCAACATGTTTTCTAGTTTTATTCTAGTTCGTTCATTCATTCATTCATTCATTCATTCATTCTTTCTTTCTTTCTTTCTATCTGTCTCTCTTATAAAGCCTTGCTCTTGAAATGATTTGCTGTACTAGAGGTTTTTTGATCCCTTGATTATTTTTTAATCATCTATTATGGCTGTTGATTTTTTTATTTTCTTAAGGCTTACACAAATATTTTTTTTTTTTTTAATTATAAGAAACTGTCTTGAAAAGACAGCAATTTACGGTGATTATCAGGTTCAGACATTTTTAAAAAACTTAGAGAAATATATCAATAATAATATTTTATTTGCATTCCATTTCTCCCCAAATTTTGAGTTTTGAAATTATATTTTATATATTTTATGTTGAATAACTGTTACTATATTCATGCAGTTATTATTATTTGTTTTGATTTTAGTTTTCATATTAAAGTAATGATTGGTTTATGCACTATGTTATAATATTAGAGAATTCTGAATCTATCTACATAATCTTGCTTTTTTGTTGTTTTGTGTTTGGTACCTGACTTTGAATCCCGGGGCACTTAACCACTGAGCCACATTCCTAGATATTTTTATTTATTTATTTTTATTTTGAGACAGGATCTTGCCTAGTTGCTTAGGGCCTCGTTAAGTTGTTGAGACTGTTTTTGAAATTGTGATCTTCCTGACTCAGCCTCCTGAGTCACTGGAATTACAGGGGTCTTCCAGTGCATCCAACCATAATTATACTTTCTTAAAAAAATGTGGTACTCAGGGTTAAACCAGAGACTTGTGCATGCTAGGAAGGGTTCTATAACTGAGCTATATTACCAGCCAAAGAATTTGTCTATATATTTAATCTTACCAGTGAGTTTTATCACTTTCCTTGTTTATTCCATTAAGATTTTTATTTCTTTCAGTTTGAAGAGTTCTCTAGCATTTTCTATAGAATAGGGCTGGTAAAGATATATTCTATTAGCTTTTATTTTTTACTAATCCCCTTATCTCTCCTTTATTTCTAAAGGTTAGCTTTGCTAGGTGCAGTGTTTTTGATTGATATGTTTTTCTTCTCCTGTACTGTGAAAATTTCTTCCCACTCTCCATATGTGTAAAATTTCTTTGAAGATGTCTATTGTTAGGAGTATTGGGACATTCTTATATATTATTTATTTCTATTGTCTTATAGTTTTGAACATCTTGTTAATATTCATCTTTGATAGATTGAATTAATATATTTTGGGTTAGACTTGTTTTAATTAAATCGGGTTGATAACTTTGACCTTTCCATACTTAAGTATTTGTATCCTTTTCTAGGTATACCAAGTTTTTGTTTGTTTATTTGTTTGTCTTCTCCTCCCTTCTGTTCTCTTCTCTCTTCCTTCCTTTGAATAAGCTCTCTTTTCTTTTGGCACACTTAACTCATCTTGCAACTATACTTAGTTATACCAATATGCTAGGTTCTATCTCAAATAAGGGTCATATATTTTGTCAAATAAAGGATAGTACATGTCAAGCATCTCCCCTTTGTTGCAGAGATGTATGAAGTTTTAAAGGTCCTTGCACTTATATTCTTGTTTGGTCTCTTATGCAACAATACATGGATATTCCTCCATGTCAGAACTTTGTTCTTATTTGGAGTTATAAGATATAAGAAGCTGGTTTGGCATTAGCAGGAAAGAAAAGAAAAAGGTTTTTTGTCATGAATGGGTAAAAGGGTTCTGTAGCCTCTTATAATTCAGCAATGTTTAGGACAAAGATTGAAAATGACTTAGAGTATTTTTATACATTGTGTTCTTTTAGCAGATACCCCTTGGGAGTTGCCCAGAAGAGTAGTAACTTATTAGGATCTAAGTTGTGTTGGGTCTTTGCCACATCTTCATCTCTTTCTGTAAATTCATTCTTAATTCACAGGCTTACTTCTGAGTAGGTAATTGTGGAGGAAGATCTTTTTTTTTTGGGGGGGGGGCGTAGATACTTTCACTTGAATGGCGCAGTAGTTTGTTTTTTTGTTGTTGTTGTGTTGTTTGCACAGTAGTTTTTGAGTAATTTTTGTACATCTTCAAAACATTCTCTGACATATTTTGAGATTTTTTTATGTTCTCAAACCTTTAGTGCCCAGTTCACTTTCCCACTTCCTAATCTCAGCTTAAAAATGTTATCCCATTCCAGCAGATATTAAATAATGAAAATTTTAAAATAAATGTGACATTTGGCAGCTATGTAAATGCTATAACACAATGAGTATTTTCTCAGAAGAATTTATCTCTTCCTCAGGCACACAGACATCAGACTATAGTGTAATGATGCTTCACTAGGCCAAGGACTTGCCTACAGAGCTATCCTGAAATGTGCAGATGAACAACTCCTCATGACTTGGCACTGGGTATATGGGGAAGAGAGTCAGGCTGAAGATGGGCTTAGAGATGGAGTCAAAGAAACAGAGGAATAAAAACTTAGTGTTTTCATAAAAGTAAGAACAAAAGGATGTTCTAAAAAGTCATTTATAGATAATGCGCCAAAAATATTATTTTGATAGTAATGAGTGAGGGTGAGGTAACAAGAGAACTCTTTAATTTTTCTGGGTTTTATTTTATTTTTTTCCATCTTTTTAAAAATTTCACCTGTCCAACATGACAATCAGCCTCTGCTGGTGCATAATAAATGCATTATGTTTAGAACCACAGACAAAAAGTCAATATTAGCTGTAAACATTTAATTACCAAATTTTCCTAATGATAGCTATTATATTTATCTAGCTCTCACCTGCTGGTTTAGGAGCTTTGTTACTTTTACAAGAACTTGTTCAAATCACTGTCCTTCATGCCACAGTATAATTGAGCTGAAGAGAACAAAACCATTTTATCAAGTATCATAGACATTAACTCCCTATCAATATTACTAATGCAAATATAAATTGCACTTGTGCTATGACTATTTAATTCTACCAACATGATGTGCCTCTTAGTTGCTGTACCAATTGTTTGGCAGACAGTGGATAGATTACTGTTTATATAAATATTCCTGGTATGTCAACTTTCAGAATTAGGTACAAATTTTAACATATTGGATAAAATATTAAGTAGCTAATTTTTTTTCTCAACTTATGAATATTAGAGTTCCAACAAACAATGATTTTCAAAAATTCAAATGAGTATAATTAAAAGTATATTTCTTACCTAATAGAAGCAAAATCACCTACCAAATAGAGAGCCACAGTATTATATGAAATATTTGTAATAAATATTCTGTTTCTATTTATTTCTATAGGTTTACAATTATTTCCATATAATCCAACCTTCTTTTAAAAAACCCAACCTGGGGCTGGGGATGTGGCTCAGCTGTAGAATGCACACTGAGCATGTGCCAGGTTCTGGGTTCAATCCTCAGCACCACATAAAAATAAATAAAATACAAGTATCATGTCCAACTACTTCTAAAAATTAAATAGTAAAAAAAAATCCAACTTGCTTAACATAGCTTGCTTTGATGTGTAAGCAAGGTTAAATTTAGTAGCATTTCAGTTTAGTCACATGTAATTATATATTGCATTCCCCATACATAAAGACTTCTAAAAGGATGTAATCAAAGTCTGCTTCCTTATTATTTGAAAAATTCATTAAAATTATCTTTTAGATTGTTTTTTAAACATTTGTAATAGGGAAGTTTCTTTTTTAAAAAAAATATTTGCAAGACATTTTTAATACATATTCCTTTTTTGGTAGGGGTTACTGGTGATTGAACTAAGGAACACTCAACCACTGAACTACATCGCCAGCCCTATTTTGTACTTTATTTAGAGACAGGATCTCTCTAAATGGCTTAGTGCCTCACTTTTGCTGAGGCAGGCTTTTGAACTTGAGATCCTCTTGCCTCCACCTCCTGAGCTGCTGGGATTACAGGCATACACCATTGTGCCTGGCCAATTTTTAATATATATTCTTTTTTTATTGGTTGTTCAAAACATTACATCATGATATATCATCTTTCATACATTTGACTCAATTGGGTTATTCTTGACTCATGCCACTATTCAGGTTTCGTACAGCTTTCATATGATCCATTTTTTATTTTCATTACAATATTTATCTTTGTCTCCTAGCAAATTGGTTTTGTGTTCTGCATCTATATTATTGAATTTATTGAGCACTTTATACAATCTAAAATTTGTTTTTCTATGGACTACAAAAGATCAAAGAAAATAAGATTTCTCTTCCATAATAAATCCAACATAGATACAAAGTCCTGTGAACTCGTGATGTTTATTCCTATTCCCTAGTTAGCCACACTCTTCTCATGTACTTATCAAAAGTCAACTGCTTTTTGTCTTAAACCCAGTAAAAATAGTTTTACTATTCTTTCAAATTATGTGAATTACTAAATCAAATATACACATAAAATCATTAGGAAAAATGTAATTCTATTAAGAAAATTGAATGCTTTGAAAAGTATAAAGGTGAGTCAGAATAACTATTGTCAAGACAGTGTGAGTCAAGTATAATAGGTGATTGAACTAAAGGGATTACAAGTTTCTTAAAGACCAAAGTACTGCTAAAATTCTCTCCTATCTTGGTAAAATAAAAGTGATTACTACAAATATGTTTGGAGTATATAACAAAGACCACATGCAATTCCATCAACTAAGGACCTCCATACTAAAATTAAGGCTTTGATCATCATTACAGTAATTGTATGCTTGTACACATTTTCAAGTGAAATAAAACATATAGTTTTTCATTGAAAATTATTTATTTAATCTTTTTGTATTAAGAATTTAACTCTGCTTCTCAATCAAAATTATAATTCAAGAAAAACTTCACATTTTTGACTCATAAAAAGAAACATAAAGTGTAATGCATTAATAGGTTAAGAAAATCATATTTTACCTTGGAAAATTAACAAAAACAAATACTTCATAAACATTTGCTCTCAGAAAATGCAAAATCACAGCTTTGTTTGTGCTTTCTTTTCTTTGGTATTATCTTTATTTTTGAAAAACAAAATTAATCTATATATACATAAAAGTATGTATGAAACAAATCAAACAGTTTTCATGACTCCATTACCATGTGTGTTTATCTCTATAGACCATTGTTCAGTTTATAACCACAGACACACAAATACACAAAGTTTGCCAATCTCACCTTTCACCTTCTTTCTTAATAGCATGAGTATGCATATCACTGTAAAATGTTGTGTATTTATGTTCATGTCTGTATAGACACTTGAATAGATAGATGCACAGAAGGTTATATTTATAACATATAAACTTTTAAAATGCATTATGTATTTCTTTATATCATATTACATGTATTATAGGAATGCAATTTACACATTGTCTTACCACTATATGTAAAACACACATGTAAATTATAATTTCTTTTGAGATGCTTAGGTTTTTTATTATACAAATTTTATATTAATATTATTATATGTTACTATATAAACATATAATATTACACTTTCTTACTGATAAGTTTATAGGTGCCATTTTTCACCTTTATGAACAATGATGTCATATTTGTGCTTTTCCCCAGGTTGGATTACTTCTGTTTTGGATATTCCTAGCATTGCAATTATTGTCGGGATTTTTAAGATGCCTGTATGATTTTTTATAGCCCCATTTTTATCCAATACATGATCTTGGTTCTCCTTCACCACTGGCTTCAAGTTACCATATTGTATAAGGGTAGAAATATAGCCAGGAAGTGAAGGGGTCAGGGAATGGGAACCACAGGATTAGGGGAGCCTACACATTCTTCCCTTCCATTTTCCAACTCATCAATCACTCTCTGCATATAAGAGTATTAGACATAATATTTCTAAACTGCCCCCTCATCCCACCCAGGTCCTGGCCTCCAGTCTGTCCTGTCAGCAGCAAAGGTCACATTCAGTTTCAGTCTACATGTTCATTTCCCTCTGAGATCCTCTATTTTTTCAATCTGACAAACAAATAAAAAGCCACATGCAGATCAAACAGCTCCCAGTGTTGCAATCCCACTCAGTAGCCTTGCTATGTTGGAAGCAAGTTGCTTTTGACTGATACCTTGGACCACTTCCAAGGATCCTTTGATGTTTCTGCCTCCAGGGAATAAACACCATTTGTAATAAAGCAGCATTGCTTCACCCTACCCTGCTAATGTGTGCCTTTTAATTAGCCCAGGGTCACATACTCTCTTAGATAACACAGTGCATTTCTCACATTATAAGATGTAAAATCCCAAATTGTGGAACAAGGGAACTAATGATCTTTGAACTAAACAGGCTGGAATTTTTGTTTTGAGAGGGATATACCAGTAACCATCTGGGGTTATTTTAAAGCCTTCATCTATCTTCCCAGCAGCTTCAATTTAACAATATTAATGCTGGCTGGTTCTTATTTTAGTTTCAATCCTATCAAACCAAGAGCAAAGGTTAATTTCTTTTCTGGCCTTTGTGCTTTGGCAAGTTAACACACTGAATATTAAATGAATAAAAATGACTAATCATTGCCTTTCTTTATATGTTCAAAGAGAGTTACCATGAGAACAAATATTATAACCTTTCTTTTCTGTTCTTTAAATAGAACCATTAATAATAAGGGGTAAATGAAAGTATACAACAATGCAATGTTTTTCCTTCATGCTAATTATGTTGTCAGCTTCCTGTCTGATTATATAACTGGCTGTGGCAGCAGCCCATATCGTAGTGTGTAAAGGTACTGTGTTTAGTTTGTGTGTATAATGTTCCTGAAAAGAGCACCAGTTTCGTAACAGGATTCATTTCTCAGAGAATTGAGTGTCAAAATATACCAGTGTAAAATTTCCTGGTCATGGCTAGCTACAAAACAGGACAAATGTGGGGTTTTAAAGTTTAGAAGTAATTACTTTTTTCTGATCTACTCCAGTATTTTTCAAATTTGAGAGCACTTGTGATCAATAATATATATGCATACCTATCTCCATGAGACATTGCCACAAGCATCCTGGATAGTCATATTTGGTGATTAATTGGTGTCTTAAACACAAGATGACGAAGCTGCAGTTTCCAAGCAGGGCTTCATTCATCATGATCGTATTTTTAATTCTACAGAATATTTAATTCAAGTATTTATCTATTTTTATGTGTGAGTGTTAAAAGTTGCATAACAAAAATGAAATTATGATATCATATCTAATTCCTTTAATTTATGTAGATGGCCTTAAGTTACCTTCAGCTCAACCAAAGTTTAGAAGGTTTTCTTCCTTGCCTAAAGTCTCTAACCTCCTTTTTCTTAGGGCACTTACTTTAGAAACATGAAAGTTTTTGTTCTTTATCTGATCTTTTGAGATGTAAATCTTCTACAACCCAGAAATTTTTCTCACACTTTTGGGGTAAATCCTTTGACAATTAATCATTAAGAAATATAAGACCCTCTCTGTGTCCAGGTTTCTATGGAAGGACAGGAACCTAAATCTGTAAATTGTTACTACACACACAGATAGGCTAATTATGTTGATAAACCCTATGACCACCAAATCCGGCACACCTGCCATTTAAAAATATAGTCTTTACCCATGTTGTTATAGTCTTGAAAGAAAGCTTACCTGAAGTTTTTGTCTGTTTCTATGTTTTGATATTAGGGATTGAATCCAGGGTTGCTTAACCACTGAACCATATTCCTTTTTTATTTTTATTTTTTTTATTTTCAGATAGGATCTTATTAAGTTTCTTACAGCCTAACTAAGTTGCTTAACCTGGCTTTGAACTTGCTATCCTCCTGCCTCAGAGGTTGGAATTACATGTAGGTTGCAATGCAATCAGCTTAATGGAATTGTTTTTATCAATTATAAGGTGGAATATAATTATTACTTTTTTTTTTTTTTTTAACTATGAGTTCAGTGCCCTGATACTGGGTCTTTGGAACCAATCAATGACCAGTTCTTACTAATTTTAACAATCTCACTACCTATTTTTAATAATGTGTTTAGAAACATATGACATTTTCTATTTCATAGAACCTAAAAAATAGAAAATTTCCATTTCTTTTTACAGTAAGGAATGTTTCTGCCTTAAAAATACAAGAGTTTCTCTTTGCCTATTCAATCATCAGAAAGATGACCCTGATAAATTTGTTTTCTTCTGATAATTTGAATAGACATATTCTAGATTAGATGATGTATGTAGTTCCCTTTTTTCTTTAAAATAATTAATGTACCCATTATAAAGTGGATTAGGTAGAAAATCAATCCTAGGGTTTCATTCTTAATATGTTACTTTTCCATAATACTGATATAATTGAATATATATATATATATATATATATATATATATATATATATATATATGAATATATATTATATATATATATATATATATATATATATATATATATATATATATATGGACAATTTATGAAGATTTGCAAAGGTATATGTTATTAAACATGTTCATTTTTTATTAATGAATTTAAATTCAATAATTATATTTAAATCTTGGCTTATTACATAAGCAAGTACAGAAATAGATATCTTTTTTTTTTCAATTTCATCTCAAATTTGACTCCAAGAATTAAAAAAAAATAATATTTAAAACTCACATTCAAATATAGGCTCACCACATGAAATTGAAATTCATATAGGTTTAATGACAAATGAGTATGAGTTAGACAATTCTTTAATTCTGTAAATAATATAATAGGCAAGGCTCTTTTTTAATGTGTATTATATAACCTGGCTAACTGATATGTTATCTTGTTAGACTCTATGAAAAGCACTTTATGGAAACCCAATTTTTTTATCATCTGACATCAATAACAGAAGATAGATGTATGTACATGAGGAATAATATATACACTTTACAAAAAATATATTTTGCAAAAAATTTACTCATGTACTTTTAAAATTCTAATAAACACCTCTATTTTATAGCAATCATTTATAATTATATTAATAAAAAGAAGCCCTCCCAAGATGAAAATCCCAGAGGAAAATTACAAGTAGAGAATTTGAGAAGCCAAGGTAGGAAAGATTGTTAAGTGAAAAGTCAGTGCTATAAAATTACATAGAAAGGTTATATATGAAAACAACTAAAAGTGTCAGTTGTATTTGAAAGACTTAT
The DNA here is from genome assembly GCF_047511675.1 of Marmota flaviventris. Classification (NCBI taxonomy): domain Eukaryota; kingdom Metazoa; phylum Chordata; class Mammalia; order Rodentia; family Sciuridae; genus Marmota; species Marmota flaviventris. Next base: position 2,506,811 of record NC_092519.1, read on the forward strand.
ACGCCAGTCTCTGAGGATCTAATGTCCTATGCCTGAACCCTACTACAGTAGTTATAATAATGTTATCTATTGGCATATGCTTCCTTGTCTAAACCCAAATATGCAGTTTTCCAAAAGATACTTATAAACTATTTACAATACTTCCTATTTGGTGAGTAACAAAAAGGAGGATAACACATTTTCCAAGCTATTTAACTTATATGAAAAACAGAAATCAATACATCAAATTAAGAGCACATGCAGACAAATATATGGTTACACATTGTCAAAGGTATCATAAAAATGTTAAGTTTTCTATAATAAAAATATTAGTTAAAATATTATTCATTTGTTGTTCACAGCGTGTCTTTTTAATTTGAAAAAATGAAAGGTGAAAAGATGAGTAAGCAAAGAGAAAAGATAAGAAGACAAAATAATAGCAAAACATTAATGGAACTAATAAGACCCACATGAAGATAAAGAGACAACAGGAAAATGGGGAAATTATATTTGCAAATCACATACCCATCAATCTGATACACAATTTGACCTAAGTTAATAAAATAAAAATAAAATAACCTATAAATTATTAAGATATACTAAAGTAAGTTTTGTTTAAGAAAATTACATCTGTTTAAGTAATGATATTCAAGGTATAAGATGTTTGGGCATGTAGGAAAATTATTGCTTTTCCTATGAATTCACAGATAAAATAATCATAACATCAATTATATGTTATAATGAACATTATACTCATATAATCAATTATATATTCTATAATCATTGTTTAACCATTCTGCATCTAAAAATTCTCAAAAAGCATAGAAAATAGGCAATCTATTTACCTCCTGGTTGTGTTTCTAGGGATTTAGAAATAACATATAATTGGGGATATGAATGAATATTTATATGAGAATGACCAGGCTTATTTATAATAGCTTATAAAAAAAAGAACATAGTATAAATATCTTATATGATATTATTAACTATGGTGATTAATTTGTTGGATATTAACTCATGTAAGTAATCTGGGGTTCATATAAGTAAAAATTTCAAGAATAAAATTTTATATTATAGACATGCATTTGTTGTATAAGCTATGTCATGGGAAAAATTAGAGTTTCAAAGGATCTAAAAATATATAGATTATGGATTGATGATTATATATTTACTCATAACACGTTTGAGACAACACCAATATGTTCTAACAAATATATAGATGTAGAAGAAGAGTGACCTCAAAATATATAGCTTTATCTGGTTAGTGGCCCATGTGGAAATTTTAGATTTCTATGGAGGACTGGGTAAATTTTGTACATATTTTATAATAATCCCCTGGATAATTCTTACTAACATAATAAGCTGAATTTTACATTAAATGTCTAAGTCACCAGTTTTATTAAATATTACTGATGGAAAATTCAATTATGTAATTTTTCTCTCATTTTTTCCATTTAAATATTTGTTAGAGTTTAATCAGAACTTATTATAATTGTATTAACTTATTGGTGGCTACTTTACTTTTCAATTTATAATTACTTAACTGTTTAATGACTCTTTACTATGTGAGTATATAGTTTGATATAAAAATAGGGAAATTCATTTGTGATACAATTATGGGAGTGAAAATAACTAAGGCTTTTATGCTACTTTTTCAATATACCAGGAAAAGAAAATCCAGAAAAAAATTATTTCTAGATGAAGAAATAAAGGTGCAAGGAAACCAAAATACATGTACAATTAACTTTTAAAAAAGGAGAGAAAGAGAGATAGACACTGGGAGTGCCAAAATAATTATCCTTCTCACTTCCAATTAATTCCCACCCTAATAATACAGCCTTTGAATTAGTTTTATCACTTTTCCTGTTTCCTTATTTTTATTTATTTATTTATTTATTTATTTATTTATTTTTTGATAATGGAGATTGAAGTCGTGGGTGCTTAACCACCAAGTCACATCCTCAACCCTTTATATTTTTCATTTGGAGAAAAGGCCTGGCTAAATTGTTTAGATTCTGGCTAAGTTTCTAAGGCTGGCCTTGAACTTGTGATCCTACTTCTTCAGCCTCCAGAGTCTGAGATTTCAGCTGTGTGCCATTGTACCCAGCTGTCAATTTCCCTTATATTATTTTCTCTTCTTATCAAAGTCAGTCAGTAAATTTCTTATCACTTGAAGGCTGAAATCTCACTGCACATTCTATACTGCATGACTCTGGACTACCTGGCTTCAACCTGTGTCTCTAGTTGTAATCATTATTCCAATCAACTGATCAGAAACTGTTCTAGCATATGGCAGTAGAACACCACTCCCTACTCCTGCTAAGTCATCTCACAGGGTTGATATTCTTTGTCTATATTCTAGTACCATCTATTGCTTATCTATTCACCATAGTCTCAGTAATTGCTGAAACTAGTAGTTCTTTGCCCAAATACACAAGTCAGAACATGTATCTAGACAAGTTCTATCTGAAATATGGAGATACATATTAAATTTGTATTGGAAGTGCACTTGACACTCAGGTTATTAAGTGACACAAAAAGGTAGATGAAAAAAAAATAGAAGTTACTCTTTTGCAAATTTTTGGTTCTTGGCTATAACAAAACATTGCTTTAACTCCCATTGTCTTTTCCCAGTTGAATCAGCCATATTTGTACACTAGAATTTTGAAATGAATTCTTAATGAATGATAAACATTTTCTGGGATCAATGATATCTTGTTTTGGTCCCCATATGTATATATACCTCCAAAACTTAATACAGGTATATCAGCAAGTCAAAAGCTCATTGTATACCATGTTGATATCAGGTTTCAATCACACTTTATCTAATTACATTTCTGGAGGTATCCAGTCTTTCCTATACCAAACCATTGAATAGATCTTCAAACATTTTGTGTATAGTATATTTATAAGTAGCTGCATAGTAACACAGTGTTATGATGAGAAACTTAATGTAAAAACAAAAGACTACCATGACAGGAATACATTCTCTTTGGATCAGATATTTTCAGTGTTGACATCAACTCTTTTCTTAGATATATACATTCTTCATGGACTTTTCCCTTTTTCATCAATAGCTATAGTTTTATTGCTTTCTTTCATAAGAGTTACAAATATATAAATCATAAAAAATGATTTATAGAAGAACATCTTCAAACTAGTGAATATTCTGAAAAGTTTGACTGACTCACTGACTTATAACAATTGGGTGTTCCTCATTAATCCTTAATCAGGTAGATGTTTTTTCCTGTTATCTAAGCTTTGGCTTTAGAAAAAGATATGTCTTGTGTGTGTGTGTGTGTGTGTGTGTGTGTGTGTGTGTGTGTGTATTTTATTTGGATACTGTTATGGTTTGAATGTGGGGTGCTCCCCAAAAGCTCACATTTGACACAATACAAGAGGCTTTAGAGGGGAAATGACTGGGTTGTGAGAGCCTTAATTCAATTAGTAAATTAATCTGATGGGATTAACCAAGTGGTGACTGAAGGAAAGTGGGCTGTGTCTAGAGGAGATGGGCATTAAGGATGTTACTTTGGGGTACATACTTTGTATCTGGTGAGTGGAGTCTCTCTGTCTGCTTCTCATCATCATAGGAGCTGCTTCCCACTGCCACACACTTCCACCATTATGTTCTTCCTCACTTTGAGCCCTGCAGAATGGAACTGCCTTATGGATTAAGACCTCTGAAACTGTGATCCCTCAAATAAACTTTGATCCTCTACAATTATTCTGCTTTGGTCTTTCAGTCAATGCAGCAAAAAGATGCCTAAAATAACATTAATTTTAAAAATAAATATATAATACTACTGGAAGAAAAAAAATTGAAAAGCTTCAATTCAAATCAATAATCTAAATCTATTAGAGTTGTCAATGATATATTTTAGAGTTATACGACTTTTAGCATCCAACATGGGTACAGATATCCTGTGCTTCATTAAGTTATTCATTTAAAGCATATTGTAATTATGTAGTTGTATGTTGTTTTCTTCTCAGATAATTTGCATTTTTCAAGTAGATGAAGAAAGCCTAAAATTTACAAATAATATCCAAGTTATGCTTACTCCTGCTTCTTTATGTGGAGACTTAAAATATGTTGTATAGCTGAGCAACTAAATAACCATTCATAAATACCATCAATACTGTTTACTCTCAAATCAATGAATGTTTTCTAAATATAGATTTTTTAAGGGCATAGAAATATGGAACACAAAATACATAGAAATATGGAACACAAATGGAAAGTAGTTTTTTTGTTCCAGCTAATAAAGCAGACGTAAAATAGGTATATACAGAACAGGATGGAGATTGCTCAAATTTGTGATTCACTGGACCTCAGTTCATGTGTTCTCTAAGCTGATAAGTGAAAGGGACATGCATCACTATAAAAGCAGGAAAGTCCAGAAATATAAAATTCTGTCTACTTTTTTTTTTTTTAAACAGGCAGCTATCTCAGCTCTTAGTGAATTATAATACAATGTGTTTCTAACTGTAGTCACCAACTGACATTCATCCAAGGTGACTTTTTTTTTTTTGCACCAAGCAAGTTGTAACAACCTAGAGATTACAAGATAGTGATTACAGACATTTGAATTATGCTGGGATTGCACATATCTCACTATAGGCATTTATAAGAGGAACTCACATCCAGGCTTGGCAGTGAACACATGTAATTCCAGCTACTCAGGAGGCCTAGGCAGGGGGATCTCAAGTTTGAGGGACATCAGCAACTTAATGAGATCCTAAGCAATTTAGTGAGACCCTATCTCAAAATTTACAAAGTGCTCCTATTTTCAACCCCAGTACACACACACACACACACACACACATACACACACACACACACAAAAGAGGAACTCATAGTGGGTAAAAGTTGAAAGTGAAAACCTCTTGTGTCATATAATACTTAAAGATGCATGAAGTCCCTGAAAGATGTTTTTAAATAAATCAATTTGAAAAGAAACCATATTATGTAACCCCAAAGTAGACATAACAAATTACATATTATTAATTAGTAACATATAATCTTTTTTTTTAAAAAGGCTTCAATTCAAATCATTCAATAATCAGCATCACATGTCCTTAATAATAGTATAAACATCCATCTGGACTTTGGAGTACAGGTCAAGAGGATCTTATGGTGCCCAAAATTAATGAGTTGATTGTTGAACTCTGGAATGCTACTGAAGAAATAGAAAAAGGGTTCAAAACTCTTACTGTCAGAGATAGGATATGTGGACTCAGGAATCTGAGGAGGTAACTATTTCCCAAAGGGAAGCAAGTATTTCATATTTTCAAAACTGGTATAGGTAAGCTTCCACTTGCAGCCTGAATATCAGCCCAGCATAAAGGATTTTTTTAAAAAATAATATATCATAGTGTTCCATGAAGATCTAAAACTGAATCTTAGCTGACTGAATGTATTTGGTTACCTCTTGCTGTCAGGGGTATTTTGAATTCCTAGAAAAGAGTTATTTTAGAATACCATTAAACAAACTCAGAAAACTGCTGGCTTCTCTGCTGAATGATGCAGCTGGAGAGAAGAGACTAACAAATTTCAAGAGGCAGACAAAGCCCTAGCAGCTAGGCATCACAGTTTTCTTTGCTCCATGATCTTTTCTTTTTTCATTGCATATTCTGCTCAGAATTTCTTTACCCTAAGGATTGTAAAAATAGAATAGTAAAATTTCTAGTCCATTGATGGTTATTTGGATGCCCTAATTACTATTTTTCAGTTTACAATAAATACCAACAGTAAATGGAGTCATTGTTGCCAATAGAGAAAACTTCTATTTGAACTGATAATTATCATCTTGCACTTTATCTCTGCTCTGCTTAGTCAATCCTGTTTCTCTAGCTTACTTATGCCTATTTATGTAAATAGTAATAAACTTTGTTTAAAATAGTAGACATTCAATAAGTTCTATCAAAAAGGCTGACATAAATATCGAACTGTTTGTAATTTATCAGTTATAGGAAAGTATAAACTATTTGTCATAACATATATATTTGGTCTATTTTACTTTAAATTAAAAAAAAAATCTGTATCAAATTGCATACAACATCTGCTATTGAAATTTTTAAGAGTTTAGAAAATAAATACAAAATTATTACCAAAAGTAATGTTTACGATTTTTATGTATTAGTCTGCAAATAAAAGATATATTGTAGTGAATTAATTGATCTTTGATATATAACATGATATACTCTAATAAATTTAAAGTAACTTTATTTATTCATTGTAATCAGTTATACATGACAGTAGAATGCTCTTTAATTCATTGTACACAAATGGATTAGAATTCTTCACTTCTCTGGTTTCACCCAAAGTATAGTCACACCATTCATGCAGTCATACATGTACCAAGGGTAATGATGACCATCTCACTCCAAATATTTTTTTATCCCCAGGCACCCTCCCACCCTCCCCTTTGCCCCATCCAAGTTTCTCCACTCATCCAATGCCCCTGTCTCCATTATTGATAACCATCCACTTAGAGAAAACACCTGGCCTTTGTTTTGGGGGGATTGGCTTATTTTGTTTAGCATGATATTCTCTAACTCCATCCATTTGCCTGAAAACGCTGAGTAAAACTCCATTGTATATATATATATACCATAATAATTTCTTTATCCATTTATCTATTGAAGGACATCTAGGTTGGTTCCAGAGTTTGGCTCTTGTAAATTGTGCTTCTATAAACATTGATGTTTATAGGAGAGGGATAGCTGGATTGACTGGTGGTTCCACTCAAAGTTTTCTAAGGAATCTCCATATTATTTTCCAGATTAGATGTACTAATTTGCAGTCTCACTAACAAAGTATGAGTGTACCTTTTCTCCCACATCCTTGCCAACATGAATTATTGTTTGTATTTTTTATAACTGTCGTTCCAATTGAAGTGAGATGAAATCTTTGAGTAGTTTTGATTTCCATTTCTCTAATTACTAAGGATATTGAACATTTTTTTTTCATATATTTTTTGATGGATTGTATATCTTCTTCTGAGAAGTGTCTGTTTAGCTCCTTAGTTCATTTACTGATTGGATTATTTTTTATTGTTAAGTTTTTTATATATCCTCTAGATGTTTTTATATATCCTCTAGAGTGTTCTGTCTGATGCGCATGTGGCAAAAATTCGCTTGCAAAATGAAAGCTCTCTCTTCACCTCATTGATTGTTTCTCTTGCTAAGGTTTTTAGTTTGAATCCATCAATTTATTAATTCTTGATTTTATATCTTGTCCTTCGGGAGTCTTACTAATGAAGTCAGGGACGAATTTGACGTACTGAAGATTTGGGCTTACTTTTTCTTCTTTTAGGTGCAGGGTTTCTGGTCTAATTCCTAGGTCCTTGATACACTTGGAGTTGAGTTTTGTGTATGCTGAGAGATAGAGATTTGATTTCATTTTGCTGCACATGGATATCCACTTTTCCAGCAACATTTGTTGAAAAGGATTTGTGTGTTTTGGTATATTAGTCTAGTATGAAATAACTGTATTCATGTGGGTTTGTTTCTGTTTTCTATTGTTTTTTTAAAATATTTATTTATTTTTGCATTACAATTTTTAATACACAATTATATCACAATTTATCATATCTCTGATTATATATAAGGTATGTTGACACCAAATTCACATCTTCATACATGTATTTTGATAGTGATGTGGGTCTCCTTTCACCATCCATGATATTCCCCTTCTCCCTCCCTTTCCCTCCCACCCCTATTCCCTATCTAGAGGTAATCTTCCTCCCTTGCTCTCCTTCCCAACACCATTTTGAGTCACACCCCCTTATATCAGAGAAGACATTTGGCATTTATTTTTGGGGGATTGGCTAACTTCACTTAGCATAATCTTCACTCATGCCATCCATTTCCCTGCAAATGCCATGATCTTATTCTCTTTTATTGCTGAATAATATTCCATTGTGTATAAATGCCACATTTTTTTATCCATTCATCCACTGAAGGACATCTAGTTTGGCTCCACAGTTTAGCTATTGTGAATTGTGCTGCTATAAACATTGATGTGGCTGTGTCCCTATAATATGCTGTTTTTAGGTCCTTTGGTTATAGTCTGAGAAGAGGAATAGCTTGGCCAAATGGTGGTTTCATTCCCAGTTTTCCAAGGAATCTCCATACTGCTTTCCAAATTGGCTGCACCAATTTGTAGTCCCACCAACAGTGTATGAATGTACATTTTTCCCCGCATCCTTGCCAGCACTTGTTGTTGTTTGTCTTCATAATGGCTGCCACTCTTACTGGAGTGAGATGGTATCTTAGAGTAGCGTTAATTTGTATTTCTCTGATTGCTAGAGATGGTGAGCATTTTTTAATATATTGTTGATTGATTGTATATCTTCTTCTGATAAGTATCTGTTCAGGTCCTTGGCTCATTTATTGATTGGATTATTTGTTTTTTGGTTTTTTTTGGGTGCTTATCTTGTTGAGCTCTTTATATATTCTAGAGATTAGAGCTCTATCTTATGTGTTCCCAGGATGTAGGCTCCCTATTCACCTCACATATTATTTCTTTTGCTGAGAAAAAAACTTTTTTAGTTTGAATCCATCCCATTTATTGATTCTTGGTTTTAATTCTTGTGCTATAGTTGTTTTATTAAGGAAGTTGGGGCCTAGCACCACGTGATGGAGATTAGGGCCTACTTTTGCTTCCATTAGACACAGAGTCTCTGGTTTAATCCCTAGATCCTTGATCCATTTTGAGTTAACTTTTGTGCATGGTGAGAGATAGGGATTCAATTTTATTTTGTTACATATGGATTTCCATTTTTCCCCACACCATTTGTTGAAGATGCTATCCTTTCTCCAGTGCATGCTTTTGGCACCTTTATGTAATATAAGATATTTGTATATTTGTGGGTTAATCTCTGTGTCCTGGGCTACCTTTTTATTTTGGTGCCAATACCATGACATTTTTGTTACTATAGCTTTGTAATAATAGTAAAAGAAGAAAGAAGCCAGGCTTGGTAGTGCACATTCAAGAGTTTGAGGCAGAAGGATAGCAAGTTTGAGCTCCACCTGGGCAACTTAGTCTTGCAATGAAAAATAAAATAAAAATAAATAGTTCTGGAGATATATAGCTCAGTGGTAGAATGTCCTCTGGTTCAACCCCAGTACCACAAAAACAAATAAATACACAAAGAAAAAAAGAAGAAAATGAAGGATGAGGAGGAGGAGGAGGAGAAGAAGAAGAAGGACAAACAAACATACAACATGGAAAATATTATGAATACAATAAACTTATTCTAAAATGAATTGAAAAATAATTCAGGATAGGCAGAATTGTTCTGAAATGAATGAAAATAATGTGTGAAGATAAAATTTAGTAAATATTTAAATTTATTGCACAGTTCCAGCATTTTAAATACTGACACCAACAAGTTAATAAACTGTGTTAAAAAAATAAAAATATGAAGAAAAACTGGGAAAGACCAGAAAGCTAAAATTGGAATTTGTTGTTACATTTGAGCCTTACAAATCAATATGTGTATCAGAACCCAAGAATCACAAAATATTTGTCTCTCATTTTGTAAATAGGAAATTTATTCAAGTAACAGTTAATTAATAAATGAAACTTTTAAATTACATTATTTTATTTGGGTTAAAGTACCTTTTATAAGGATCTCCTACAAGTTAATTCCCAAATTCTACCAAAACTGACCCTAACATTAATGAACAATATATACAGGTAATTAACAGAATGGAAAATATAAAATATTAAAATTTGTTTAAATTTATTTAACATAAAGAACATGAAAATTAAGTCAAGTACCATATTTTATCAGTCACAATAGCAAAGATAAAAATCCTTGAAAATACATTATTATTGTTATGCTATTTAAGATATGAGGATACAGTCAATTTCACATGTGAGTTTAGAAATATGATAAATGTTGATGTCAACTTGCTAATGCCTATCAAAATTACAAACCTAAAAATTCTTATGGAGGTGAATTTTTTTATTGTGTGCAAGTATTTTGACATGTATACATATTAAATTTGTTGATGAATACAAGCATAGCTCACTTTATTTTGCTTTCTCTTTATTGGGCCTCACATATATTGAGATGCTTTATAGATTAAAGGTTTGTGATAACCTTGAGTCAAGCAAGTTTATCAGTACCATAATCCCTTAAGCTAAAACCTAATCCAGAGCAAGGATCTAATTCTTTTCAATTCTATGAGAGCTGATTTTGAGGAAGCTTCAGAAGAAAAGTTCGAGGCTAACACAGGTTGACTAATGAGAGTTAAGGAAAGAAGCCATTTCAAAGTCCAATGTGAAGCAGTGAGTGCTAATACGGATTTTGCAGCAAGTTGTCCAGAAGAACTAGCTAAGACAATTGATGAAGGTGGCTACAATAAACAACAGATTTTAAATGTAGACAAATCAACCTTCTATTGGAAGAAGATGCCATCTAGGGATTTCATAGCTAAAGAGAAGTTAATGCCTGACTTCGAACTTAAATCTTGTTAGGGGCTAACACATCTGGTGTCTTTAAGTTGAAGATAATATTGATTTATCAATCCAAAAATCCTAGGGCCTTTAAGAATTATATTAAATATTACTTGTTTAGCTTGTGTAAATGGAAAAACTTTGGATAACAACATGTTTGTTTATAATTCTTTAAAGACTGGTACCAAAACAGGCGGGTGGACCAATGGTACAGAATAGAGGACACAGAAACCAATCCACAAAACTACAACTATCTTATATTTGATAAAGGGGCTAAAGGCATGCAATGGAGGAAGGATAGCATCTTCAACAAATGGTGCTGGGAAAACTGGAAATCCATATGCAACAAAATGAAACTGAATCCCTTTCTCTCACCATGCACAAAAGTTAATACAAAATGGATCAAGGAGCTTGATATCAAATCAGAGACAAGCCATCTGATAGAAGAAAAAGTTGGCTACGATCTACATACTGTGGGGTCGGGCTCCAAATTCCTCAATAGGACACCCATAGCACAAAAGTTAATAACTAGAGTCAACAAATGGGACTTACTCAAACTAAAAAGTTTTTTCACAGCAAAAGAAACAAGAAGAGATGTAAATAGGGAGCCTACATGCTGGGAACAAATCTTTACTCCTCACACTTCAGATAGAGCCCTAATATCCAGAGTATACAAAGAACTCAAAAAATTAGACAATAAGATAACAAACAACTCAATCAACAAATGGGCCAAGGACCTGAACAGACACTTCTCAGAAGGGGAAATACAATCAATCAACAAGTACATGAAAAAATGCTCACCATCTCTAGCAGTCAGAGAAATGCAAATCAAAACCACCCTAAGATGCCATCTCACTCCAGTAAGATTGGCAGCCATTCTGAAGTCAAACAACAACAAGTGCTGGAGAGGATGTGGGGAAAAGGGTACACTTGTACATTGCTGGTTGGACTGCAAATTGGTGCAGCCAATTTGGAAAGCAGTATGGAGATTTCTTGGAAAGCTGGGAATGGAACCACCATTTGACCCAGCTATTCCCCTTCTCGGTCTATTCCCTAAAGACCTAAAAAGAGCATGCTACAGGGACACTGCTACATCGATGTTCATAGCAGCTCAATTCACAATAGCAAGACTGTGGAACCAACCTAGATGCCCTTCAATAGACGAATGGATAAAAAAAAAAAGAAATGTGACATTTGTACACAATGGAGTATTACTCTGCATTAAAAAATGACAAAATCATAGAATTTGCAGGGAAATGGATGGCATTAGAGCAGATTATGCTAAGTGAAGCTAGCCAATCCCTAAAAAACAAATGCCAAATGTCTTCTTTGATATAAGAAGAGTAACCAAGAACAGAGTAGGGACGAAGAGCATGAGAAGAAGATTAACATTAAACAGGGATGAGAGGTGGGAGGGAAAGGGAGAGAGAAGGGAAATTGCATGGAAATGGAAGGAGACCCTCAGGGTTATACAAAAGTACATACAAGAGGAAGTGAGGGGAAAGGGAAAAATAATACAAGGGGGAGAAATGAATGACAGTAGAGGGGGCAGAAAGAGAAGAGGGGAGGCGAGGGGAGGGTGGATAGTAGAGGATAGGAAAGGCAGCAGAATACAACAGACACAAGTATGGCAATATGTAAATCAATGGATGTGTAACTGATGTGATTCTGCAATCTGTATATGGGGTAAAAATGGGAGTTCATAACCCACTTGAATCAAAGTGTGAAATATTATATAGCAAGAACTATGTAATGTTTTGAACAACCAACAATAAAAAAAAAAGATGCTAAGTTCACTGTTGGTACTTACTGTTCAAAAAGGAAAATTCCCAGGAGCTATGATAAAGTTGCACAATGAGAGTATTTATTTGCATATCTGCTATCAAGATATCCATTCTGCAATGCATGGATCAAGAAGCAATTTCAATCGCCAGGAACTGATGTTTAAGAAATATATTTTGTAATGCTGTAGCAGCCATAGTGATTTTTCTGATGGATCTGGGCCAAGTAAATTGAAAAGATTCTAGAAACAATTCACATTCTAGATGTTATTATTAGTGACTCATAGGATGAGGTAAAAATATCAACATTAACAGGACTTTGGAAGAAGATAATCATAACCCTTATGGACTTCACTGAAGTAAGGAATGTGGTATAAGTAGAAAGAGAAAAAGAATTAGAAATGGACCCTGAGAATGTGACTGAAGTACAGCAACTCATGATAGCCTGTCATCCAGTAGTGTCTTTAAGGACATCCAAGAATAAGTTCTCTTTGTGTTTATCAATGAAAAATATATAAAGGTTTATTCATAAGTAAATGACAGTCTGAGTAAAAAAAAAAAGTTAGTTTCCTCACAGGAAGTGAGTGTTTTTTGTTTTTTTTTTAGTTTTGTATACTTATGGGGAATTTTGAACTAATCTTCATTTTTTCTTGTTGATTGCTACATGTTTATGACTGTAAACTTTAAAGTTTGTGTATCTTGGAAGTTCATTTTTTATTATGAAGTAATTCAGAGTGACCCAAACCTTCTTCACTTTTTTGGCAATATATCCTGAAAACAGTATCCCTTTTTCCCTGTAGTTTCAGATTTCCTTTAGTTTTGATTTGTTGTTGTTGTTTTTCCTCTGTTCAATTTGCTATTTTGTCCTTTCCAGTAACTACATTATATATATATATATATATATATATATATATATATATATATATATTCAAAGAACTATCAAGCTTTGTGCACATGTCTGTCTCTCTCTCTCTCTCTCTCTCTCTCTCTCTCTCTCTCTCTCTCTCTATATATATATATATATATATATATATATATATATATATATATATATATATTTAATAATTTCTTAAAACTCATTTTACTTTGTGTTTGTTTTCATAGCACTCTGTAGCAGGTACTTTATGCTTTTACCGTTTTCAGTACTTCTGTTTTCATTGTTTACAATGTGATAACTTAATTTTCTCTTGCGGTTTCTTCTCGATATCTGCCTACCCACACCCCTCTCTTTCTGATGCTTAACAGCTCTACCTTGAGGTTTGCATATATCATCAAGCTCTCAGCAATATTTTTTTTTTTTTTGGCAAATTTCTTTATCCACTGTTTTTCACTTCAGTTTTTACTCTTATATTTTTATAATTTTAATGTATTTTGCATATTATGTTTAACTATCAAATCTCATTTAATGACATGAATTCTTTTTTTGGCTGGTGGTTTGCATAAAATATATTTTGATGTGTGGAAAAGGCAGTATTCATGGTCAGAAAAGTCTATGTGCAGAGTGATTTAATTTTACACTTTATTTTTTCCATTTGTAGAGATATTCCCAATTAATAGTGTTCCACAGGGGGAAAAATATGTTTGGAGGGGCTGGGATTTTGGCTCTGTGTTGGAGCACTTGCATGCACCTCCTGTGGGGCACTGGGTTTGATCCTCAGTACCACATAAAGTAAATAATTAATTAAAAATAATGGTATTGTGTCCCTTTACAACTGAAAAAAAAAAAAAAAAAAGATTTGGAAGGATTTCTTTATTTGGCCAAATGACCCCGACTTTCCTTTTGAGGCAACAGAAGTGATCCATGGAAGCTGTCTCTAATAGCCCTCACAAAGCCTTCCAAATCCTTCTTTAAGTATCTTATGGAAACCTCATTGAACACCAGTTACATTCTGTAATTCTTTCTTTTAGGTAGACTGTCAGTGATACAGAACCCTGTGCTTATGTTGAAGCCCAAGTATTCATTTCCTTTTACTCATGACCATTGCCTTATTTTCTTAATTTATAGGACACAAAGAGTCATCTTTTTTGTACCATTCATAACATAGAATATGTTTTAGTATTTATCACAGGGTTCATGCCTACAACGTAGAGCTCAACCCAATGCAGTGTGTGGCCTACAGTGTGTTATCAGCAGTACCATAGGTTTCAAAATAATTTTATATATTGCAATGATTTTTTTGGTTAATATTTTAGTTGTTGATGTACCTCTATTTTATTCATTTATTTATATGTGGTGCTGAGAATTAAACCCAGAGCCTTACACTTGCTAGGCAAGCACTCTACCACTGAGCCACAAGCCCCTTCATTCAAGTTTTATATTGCATTCAAGTCAATTTTGTATTGCTATAGAACACTATTTACTATTGTATGATCTTATAGCAGTTAATGGAAGGTCATATTATGTTAATTTTATTTACCCTGATGAATCATTCATAAATGTCAAATTTAGAGGCTACTATGTGTGTTCTATCTTAAATTTTATCCCAGTCTGATGGTTGTCCTATATACATACTTGGCTAACTATTAAATTCTTGGTAAGAAAAGCAACCCTAATTGCTTTATTCTTAACAGGTGATACAATCTATTTTAAAATTATACTCTTTTGAGAAGTACTCTGAGGAATTCATTATGCTAACAATACGAATTGACCATATAACACATATCTTCATCACATCCCATTTGAAATATAATCTAAGATATAGATATTCTACCCCCAGGCTTGATTAAATATATAAATCACATCTGCAGAAAAATATTTTAAGTCTGAATTTATAGGATTTGCAAATGTCTTATATACTAACCATGGGAACTTTTATATCTCAGATTGTGTGTTAGAGGAAAAACATCCTTCTTAATGACCTAGACTCTTAACAATTGACATAATTTAACTCTGGTTCTAAAGCTGAGGATAAGTGGGATCCACTTTGTATACTAATTACATGTATGGCTTTCAACTTCAAGATTGAATGCCTTTGCATCATTCTGAATGAGGTAGAATAATTTTTAAGTGTCAAAAAATGTCATTTTTGATAGTTACAACAAATGGAACAGTTGCCAAGTGATCTATATTTTTGGCAAACTGTCTGTGTTAAAGACATTTATAATATCATACATCAAAAATTGTCTAGCAAAAGTAACTATTCTAAGAAATATACAAGTTTGGGGAAACAAAGATATTCAGGAATACAATTATGCTCAAGATTTTTAAATTAAAAGTAAAATAAATTTATTAAATTTTATTTCAATCTTTTATTTTATTTGCTTAATATTTGATCATATATGACTTTCATTTACGAAGTGTTATTTGTCTCATTATTATAACAGAACCTAGACCATTCTGTCTTAAATTTATATTTCTCATGAAGAAGAAAAAATATTACCTCTTAACACATTATGCAGAATTTGAAATTAAGAACTATTAAGAAATTTATCTATGGTAGCTCTAAGATAAGCATTAAAATTTTGTTAGGTTGCACACCCCTGTAAGCCCAATGGCTTGAGATGCTGAAGCATGCGGATGGTGAGTTCAAAGCCAGCCTCAGCAATGGTGAGGCATTGAGCAACCCAGTAAGAGCCTATCTCTAACTAAAATACAAAATAGGGCTGGGGATGTGGTTCAGTGGTTGAGTATCCCCGAGTTCAATCCTCAGTATCAAAAACAAAACAAAACAATTTTTACTATTCAGTTTTGGTTTTTCCTAAGCAGAAATAGAGTTTATATTTTATCTTATTTTTATTTCTCAAAACCTTGTATATAACAAAACTAGTAAGTAAATAATAAGCCAAGTCAGTAAATAAATAAACACTAAAACAAAATTTCTTGTGTATCAAGGTGGTTGTGCTCTACAGTTATAATCTAGCCCAGAACCAATCACTTTGAAAGTTGTGCATGTTCCTGTTCTGAGGGACCATATTTGCCTATGGAGGTACATATCCATGTGTATCTCTGGCTTTCAACCAGACCCGGTACCTCAGAACTTATGTTTTGTTATAATTATTGTTGTTGTAATTATTGTTGTTGCTGTTGTTATATAAATTCACATTTATATAAAAGCTTAAAAAAATAGTACATAGTATGTCCATATCTTCTTTATGGTCACTAAATGTTGAGTCACAGGTAGGCTGTCTCATTACAATTAGTATACTAGTATCTGTATGTTGTGAACCAGGACATGCCCTTATATAAGTACAGTATGATTGAAAACACAAGTACATTAATATTAATAAAATTCTACAATTATTAACATTTTGTTAAATATTTAAAATTCATCCCTTAGCAAAAAAAAAAAAAAAAAAAAAAAAAAAAAAAATCACAAATCTTGATTAAGATTCAACCTATGTATGTATATTACATTCAATTTTTCTTTGTTCTTAATTTAAGTTGGAAAGGCCCTTCATACATTCATTTTATCCATGTTCTTGATATTTTCTAAAAGTTCTTGCCAATATGGAAATGATCAAAGAAGGGTAAGTTATGTGAGATGAAAAAAGTACTGATAACTAAAGTACTCCCTACAGCCAAGCTGGTGGTACTATATGAACATCAAGCAAATAGTAACAATAACGAGTTATAACCAATATATAAGAATCTATGAGTCCGTTTGCTTATTTATTAATATCAATATTCATATTGAATAAGTAAGCAAATAAATAAATGTCATTGATGGGAAAGCTGCTTATTATATTATACTTATAACCTAAAAATGAAGAAGCAGTGAGAAAAATAGGAAAAATATTTTGTAAAACAAAATATCAATACAAGTTAAAATCTATGCTGTCAAAAATCATCAATGGATGCTCTGTCAAAAATGCAACTAAAATTGAAGTATTAACATAGTCTGATATTACTTCTTTTGGACCTTTATTGGTGAAAAAAATCAAAACAGTATCTTTATAATGGAAAACTTCAATAAACTCCATCTTACTCAGGTGATAAAAGTTAAAATCACCAATTATGAGATGTCAAATATACCAATATAATGTACTGAGCATTGAAGAACAGTACTTCAATGACATTCTGGTCAGAATGGATAACAAGAATCTAATGATGTAAAAATATGAGCTGCAGCCCAATAAAGGAACATTCTGCAACCTAGCTAACTTATATAACTACCGACATTCTGTGGGTTGTTGTCCTTTGATTTTTGTTTGTTTGGTTTAGCCATTCTTTCTTATGAAGTTTATTTTTCCAGGTTTTTCTTGGATTCTCTCTCTCTCTCTCTCCCTCTCCCTTCCCCTTCCCTTCCCCTCTCTCACAGCCCCTGCCCCTCCCCCTCTCTTCCCACTTTCCTCCCTCCATCCCTCAAAAAAACATATATGTAGGTAAGTTCTATGCATATATCTGAGATCTTCTGCACATAGCACAGTAATGCTGTCTCAGTGTTACTGTATAAAACTGCATAATGGACACCGATCTCAGCTTAGCTGACAAAGTACTCATTTTGTAAGCACTCAGATAACATAGTTCATCTTTTGTCTATCCACTCAAGAACCATTTTCTTTTTGACTTATTCATCATGTTCTGCTGCATTGTTCTATGTTAACAATGATCGATCTCAACTTTTGGATTATTTAAGGGAATCATCTATGACTTATCCCCAGCAGAGTACTTAGTTGGTAAATAAATCGAGTTTCAAGTGTGTGTCATATTTGCAGTTCTTAACAGTTTCCTTTTTGTTGTACACTGAAACAGTCCTGGTAAATGAACTTTAGCTTGGATTGTTTCCCTATGTCCCTAACTGCATTCAAACAAATTTACCCGCACAGTTCACAATTTCATCCTCACAGTTGCAATCTCAAGTGTTCTGGAGAGAAATTTTTTTTTTCCTTTGTTTTCCCATTGTTTATAGAGCCATATATGAAAACGCAGGATGAAGAAGAATTCAAAATAACTCCTAAAATAAACTGTTACATATAATATTTTAAATTTGCAAGAAAAATCAAACAGTTTTTGAAATGATACAGAGCTTTCCATTTTATGATGTTATGAGAATGCCCTCAAGTCTGAGAGACATTGCTGGCTATGACAAGTTGCAATCTCTTTAATCTTTGTTATCATAAATTATGTGAAACATTTTTTTACTATATGATTTTTTTTATTCTACTAACCAGTGATAAGACCAATTATGTAGCTAATTTTATATTTTTGTGTTTGAAATAAGCAGAAATTGATTCACTATTCTGTATGGTGCAAACAAAAAATCTAATAGAGATTCAGATTCAAGAGTTTTGTTTATTGGAACTTTCCAATAAGAGTGTGCATAATTAGGAGGAAAAATGCTAATAAAGTTTCTCAAGTAATTATGTATATGAGAGGCTGGTAATTAAGCCCAATATTCGTTATGGCTCACCTTTTCTATACTAAGTCCAAACTAAACTAAGGGACAATTTCTAAAGTACTGGCTTTAAACTTGAAGATAATAAACTTAGGTTCTAATTACTTTAGGGCCATTGAGTGTGCATACCTAGTTTTAAAACTCATTATCAGCATTCACTTGGTAGAAATTGTCTTTCCTCATTCTTCCTACAGGTTTAAATAATAAAGTAAAATGTGCAAATTTTAAAGCATTCTATTTTTCATTGTACTTACATAATTAGAATAAAATGAGTAGCATTTCAGAAAAGTCATTAAAGATACGGTTACACAAAAGTTGTATAAAATTAGGAAAATACTAAATTGATGATTATCAATGTTAGAAATAGGTTTGTGCAAGAAATAGCCAATAAAATATCTATAGAGATACTTTTTATTGTTATTTGTTTATTGCATTAAAATGAGCCAGCACCTTACAAACTGAGGGCCAAATATAGCCAATAGTCCAAATCCAGCCAAAAGGGTTCATTTGAATATTTGAGGCTGTTGTCATGAAGTTTTATTGCAAAGCAACACATCTATTATTTTTTAATGTTTTCATTAGTCATTAGGGTCATACATAATATTAGGGTTCATTTTGTCATACTCATGAAAACATGAAATATAAATTGCTCAATTTCAGTCACCAATACTTGTTTTTTTTTTTTCCTGCCCTTTCTCCCTTCCCCTGTTCCTCTTCTTCTACTCTACTGGTTTTCCTTCTATTTTTTCTATTTATTTATAGTTATTTATAATTATTCTTAATTGGGCTTTATAGACATGCATAAAAGTGAAGTTTGTTGTGGTATATTCATGTACATATAGAGCATAAGTTTTTAAAATTTATTTTAATTGGGTATATATGACAACAGAATGCATTTTTTATTCATTGTACACAATTGCAGCACAACTTTACATTTCTATGGTTGTACACCATGTAGTGTCACACCATATGTGCAGTCATACATGTAGCTAGGGTAATGATGTCCATCTCATTCCACCATCTTTCCTACTCCAAGCCCTGGCACCTTTGCCTCCCCTTTGTCCCATCAAAGTTCCTTCATTTATACCATGTCCCCCGCCCCCACAATTATGATCAGCATTCACTTATGAGAACATTTGGCCTTTGGTTTGGGGGGATTGGCTTACTTAACTTAGCATGATAGTCTCCAACTCCATCCTTTTACCTGGCCATCTATTCTTTATGTGATGTTTATGACTTTTTTTTTTTTTTTGCTACAATAATACTATGGAGGAATTGTCATATGGAACATACGCTCCACAAAATGTAAAATATTTACTATCTGACATTTAACAAAAAGTGCTTGATGACATCTGTATTCAAAGGAAATGTTTTGAGCAAATTAGTTTCTGAAACTTGTGATTTGAATGTGTGTATTTATTGATGGTAGGAAACACCTGATATAGATGTACACTTAATTTATATTTTAATCTAATAGTGAAGAAAAAATTGTATATTAAATGAAGTTTAAAAATAGATATTAAAAAATTCTCCATTTGAAAATGTAATTCATTTCTAAATTGACTTCAGAAGATGAAATACAGCTAGACATGACTGTATATTATATATTTTACAGAGTTTTGACCTTTTCAAGCACACTATTTACCTTATTTTACCATTTGAGACAACATGATTGTTTAAATTGCTACAAAATTTCCAGTGCATTTCTATTTCTTTGTGTGCTTTTCTTATAGATTTGACTATGTAATGTTTTAGTCTCTGATTGGCGCATTTATTTATTAAGATCAATTTCCCTTTCTTTTAGAAACAAAGAGTGATGTTCCATTTAGGATATTGCAAAGTAGTGTTCCTTAAGAAATGTTATAAATGTAAGGTCACTACTGAGATGATTTCTTGGTCATTTGAGCTGTACCCTAGACCAATATCTTTTACTTATTCATGATCATTGATTTTTATACAAAGGATTAGTTAAACCTACATTTGTTCCTGATGTCTGTAACGAAGCATCTACAAGTAAAAGTAAGAATTTAGCCTTCATTCCAACAATTAAATATTTTACACTCATTGATTTTATGCTCAACAGTTGTTCTAATGTTGAGAATTTGCTTGAATTTTGAAATAGGAGTTCATTTTAAAATAGGAATGTGACATTTTAAAATTTTCATCCATGTGCTTTTTAACATAATTTTAATGCCTCTGTAGAATAATATTTTAAGTATAGTTAATTGAACCCAAAAGTTTCTCTATCCACTAGAGATACTGACGCTGGAGTTCTAAGTGAGCTGCTCAATGATGCATACTTTCTCATTGAAAAGTTCTTTATTATATCTTGATCTGCTTTACTATGATCACAATATTTGTAGAAAGATACTTGAAAGAGGAATTGCATTTTACTGTAAATATTTTGGAGAGTTTCCAAAGTAATTGAACTTGCATTCATTAGAATGTGGTAAGATAATTAACAGAAGAACATTTATGAGAGTCCTTTATAAAAGGTTTACAAGTCAAGAGGACACATACAAATTCACTAACCTCTCAGAGTCCAGGCCACTTCACTACCTTGTCATATTTAAACATAATCAAAAAGACTGCCCAAGTAATTGAGCGAAAGTAGTTCTCTGTGGGTGACCTACAAACTTGTTCAACCAATCCAGATAAATGGACAAAAAATAAATAACCATTTGACTTTCATGACCGTGAAAGTCATGAAAGTCAAATGGTTATTTTCTAATCAAATAACGTATTTCCTGTTGTTACTCAAACTAAGTTACAAAACCTATGTTGAGTATTTATTTTGTGTATTATTGGTCTAATATGTAGGAATGGCCACATCATCTGCCAATTTGCCCTTAATTTGTACCCATTCATAATGAAATCATGTAGGATTTTATCTAGGCTTTCTTGGGTACTAATAAACAACCTTGAATGTATATATGTAAATCTAGATTTTAAATAACACATTTAAAACTTATAATTTATTTTAGCTTAAATTATTGCCTGTTTTAGCCCTGGGATTTTTCTTCCTTAGAGGCATAATTATCTAATGAAAAATGGTTATTTCTCTGAAAGTAAAAAAAAAAAAAAAAAAAAAAAAAAATGTACATATAATATTTGCATACAAAGTAGAAAATATAAAGTCAATATATTTAATGGAAACAATTGTTTTAAATTACTTATATGTAGGGCAACATTATATATAGAACTTTCTATAGAAGAGGCAAGAATATATCACTGCTGAAAGGTTTGTAAGAATATTCAAATATAAAAAGTAGAAAGTAGCTTTTATTATAATTGTCATTATTTTTTAAATACTTTTATTTTATTTGATTATTTATTTATTTTATGTGGTGACCAGGAATCAAACCCAGCGCCTTGTGCATGCTAGGCAAGCTCTGTACCACTGAGCCACAACCCTGGCCCCAATTGTCATTATTTTTGTTATGACTCAAAAACATTGCTTATAATTTTTTTAGGATCATGTAAGTATATTTTTTGTCACCTGTTTTTTTTCCCTATTTCAATAATGTGAGCCACTCTAGGCTTTCTTCCATCCATCTCTTTTCCTTTATTTCAATGAACACTGCTTTTTACAAACTATTTTTTAAATAAAGGTAATTAAATTTGATGCAAATTAATCCTTTTGATCTTTTCTTATTTCTCAAGCATGTCTCCTTTTCTAGGCTGTAAAACTGGAATATACTAGTCACATTTGAAAACTGGAAAATGGCCAAAGGTAAAGAATGAGAAGTAGGGAAAAGAAAAATAACTTTGTGCTAATGCAAAAATATAATAAATGTTAAACATTTTCTCATGGATGCATCAACTTAATAAACACATTTTAATATGATACAGTGGGTGAAACTTCATATGTTAGCTCAGCTAGGCTGTGGGGCCCAGTTGTTTGGTCAAATGCTAATCCCATTGTTGCAGGAAACATATTCTATAGATGTGATTGATATTTACAACAAGTTGATCATAATCAAAAGTGATTGCCCTCTAAAATGCAGATGGGCCTCCTCCATTCACCTGAAATACTTGGGAAAGAGGTTTCCCATGGAACAAGGAATTCTGCCTAGGGAAGATGACAATGACCCTACCTGTCCTTCCAGCATACCATCATGCCTTATGGATTTATACACATACCTGCAGCTTCACCTCTTGATTGTTTCCAGCTGGCTGGCTTGTTGGACTTGCCAGAACCACAATTACCAAAGCCAATTCCTCAAAGTCAACTTTTTTCTCTAACTTTTACACAATTTCTCAACAGCTTTTTCCAATGTTTTGTTGTCTTCTTAATTTCTAATTTAAAAAAGGCAATATGCAGTATCATTAAGCATAATAAAACAAAGGTTTTTGGTATAATTTTCAGAAGTGAAAGTGATAAAAATTATGGATAAATGATGGAAATTGGTTCATGCTCATGTATAATTTATTAGGAAACGAGAGAGAGGATGCAAAGTAAAAAAAAAAGCCCATTATTAAATGAAACACTTCAAAAACAAGGTCTCAAATGAATAATAACAATAGTGTGGTGCAGTATTCTAAAATTCACATTCAGGGACAGGGAAATGAAGATTTCTAGAATCTACATTATATTTGATACTGAAATAGGTTGGGAAAAATAGGACAGAAGTAAATATTAGGACACTATTCAACTCAGTTTTGTCAGATATTAAAGACATTAGTGAAAATATAAATAGTACTTTTACTATTAGCATTTTTCATTTGAAAAATTCATTTTTTTAAGAAAATAATTTGTTATTAAGTTTAGTACAGTTAATTTAAAGTGTATTAAAAACATTTTTTTTAAATATCTGAGCTTTAATTTCTAATATGGTACATATCTATAGATATGATACACTATTTTAGTCTTTTTAGGCAGCTTCAATAAAATACCATAATTGGATGGCTTATAAATACCAGGAACTCATTTCCAAAAGTTCTGGAGAATGACAAATTTAAGATCAAGTTTTTGGTAGGTTTGGGGTCACATTTAGCTATCTTGTGGTGTTCTCACATCCTCACATGGCACAAGAGATAAGGGAGGTCTCTAGGCCTCTTCATAAAGACTAGAGATTACCCTTACTACACCCACCCAAAAAAATGTCCTTAAATAGTACTGAAGCTTTTTGAATCTCTATTTATTTTGGAGATTGGTTTGCTGTTTTCTTACTTGTGAAGGCTTTTATTTTAGGTAACATGATGATGCTGGCCTCATATGATAAGTTGGAAGTGATGACTCCTTCCATTTTGGGGACAACTTTGTGAAATGTGAATGCTAATTCTCCTTTAAATGCTTGATAGAATTCCCCAGCTAGCCATCTGGTTCTGAGTTTTTCTGTGTTGAGAGGTTTTTAATTAGTGATTCAATGTCCTCACTTGATAAAAATGTGTTCACATTGTTATGGTTTTTGAGTCAGTTTTTATCTTTTCTGTGTTTCTAGGAATTTTGTAATTTTATCTGGTTTTCTAATTTATTGGTGGTCCTTTTAAATATATATATATATATATGTGTGTGTGTGTGTTTAAATAAAATATATTATATATACATATTTTCTGAATTGTATTATACTGGCTCAACTTTTAATTCTTTAGAAATTTCAATATTTGATTTTTTCTCTTAATCAAATTAGCCAAACTTTTTTTTTCAATTTTATTCATCTTAGAGAAAAATACATAACACTGTTTTTCAGTATTGTTTTTCTATTCTCCATTTGATATATTTCTGAGGTATTTTTGGACTTTTTTTTCCCTATTTGCTTTAGGTTTAGTTTGCTCCTCTTTTTCTTTCCCTGCATCTTTGCCATCTTTTTTTTTTTTTTTTTTTTTTTTTTTTTTTTTTTTTTTTTTTTTTTTTTTAGTTATTTGTTTAGGCATAAAGATTTGCTCATTCTGTTTCACAGGCATGTTTAGTTTTATGTTCCCTTAGCTATACATCCCCCAATGTTTTTCTTTGATTTTTCTCTGGTAAGATTTATAGTTCTATATGAAAGTCCTTTTTGCATGCATTTTGAATGAGTTTTATGTAAGCCATGTGAGGTTTATGTTGAGGTTTCTGGGAGTTTTTTTGTTTGTTTGTTTTGTTTTAGGCATGTGGATTGATCCAAATGATGGGGAAAGATAATCTTCCTGAAATGAAATGATTTCCTCCCTCTGTCAAAACATAGTTGGACATATTTGTTAGCAGCTATTTCTTTATCTTATTTTGTTCTTCTGGTCTGTGTTCTGTCTTTTGCCAGTACTCCATTCTCCTATTAATTGCAGCAAAGTAGCTGTCTTTAACATCAGGCACAATGATGCTTCCTGCTTTATTCTTTTCAATGTTGTTACAATTATTCCAAGGTTTTTGTCCTTCCATATGAAGGTTGTATAAAAAACTTGGACATTGACTTTTTACCTCTAAACTTGCTGAACTTATCAGTCCCAAAAGATTTTGTTGCTGTTATATTCAAACATACAAAACCTATGTTAAATTTATCTTCAAATGGTAAACATTTTATTTCCTTCCTTCAAATTATTAATTCATTCTTTCTTCCTTCCTTTCTTCTTTTCTTCCCCCCTCCCTCCCTCCTTGCCTGTGATAGTTTGAATTTCTGTCTTGGATAAAAATACATAATCTTTGTAATATTCACAGTCTTGTTTTAAAAATGAGACTGGTTGAAAAATTTTTTTAAGAATTTTCTATTAAGTAGAGAAAGTACACATCTATTCTTAATTGCTGGGAGGATTTTTTTTTCCTCTTGAATGGGTATTGATTTAAAAATATATATATTTGTTTCATATATGTATTGGGGATTCAAACCAGGGACACTTTAACACTGAACTACATCCCACACCTTTTTATATTTACCATTTTGAGACAGTCGCTTTTAAGGAGAGTCTTAAACTTGAAATCCTCCTGCCTCATTCACCAAGTTAGCTGGGCTCACAGGCCTGTACTACCACATTTAGCATGAGTATTGATTTTTTTTGGGGGGGGATGTGTACTGGGGATTAACCTCAGGGGCACTAGACCCACTAGACCACTGAGCCACATCCCCAGACCTATTTTGCACTTTTTTAGAGACAAGGTCCCACTGAGTTGCTTAGCATCTTACTTTTGATAAGTCTGGCTTTGAACTTTTGATACTCCTGCCTCAGCCTCCTCAGCCACTGGGATTACAAGTGAGCTCCACTGACCCTGATGAGTATTGATTTTTAAGATTCCTTTTCTGAACCAGACACATTGGCACATGTCTGTTATCCTGATCATTCTGGAGGCTGAGGCAGGAGGATTTCTAATTTAAAGATAGTCAGGGCAACTTAGCAAGACCCTCTCTTAAGATAAGAGTTTAAAGAGGGCTAGGGAGTAGTTCAGTGATAGAGTTCTTGCCTAGCATGTATGAGGTCCTAGGTTCTATCCCCAGTGTGCAAACTCACATGTATACACACACACACACACACACACACACACACACACAAACACACACAAATGTTTTTTTTTTTTTTTTTTCTGTATCCATTTCAATAATTACAACTTTTATTTTTAGGTCTATTGATATGATAGATTACATTGACTGGTTTTTAATTGAAGTACTGGTTTACCATACTGACAATAAATTCCAGTTGGAATTATGAATATAAATCTTTTAACTACTTCTGGATGTGATTTGCTAATTTTTCACTCAGAATACTAGCATAACCTTTTGAATTGGCTTACTTTAACTTAATCTAATGAATTCAGAGTTGTTGTTCTTATTAAATTTATTTTTTTAAAGAGAGGGAGAGAGAGTTTTTTAATATTTATTTTTTTAGTTTTCGATGGACACAACACCTTTATTTGTATGTGGAGCTGAGGATAGAACCCAGCACTGCACACATGCCAGGCGAGCATGCTACTGCTTGAGCCACATTCCCAGCCCATGTATTTATTTTTATTCCATCCCTTTTTGTTAGTTTTATTGTTAGTTTAATTTGTTTATTTCCTAGATGAGGGACATTTGAGTTTTTATACTGATGAACATTTGCTTAAAGACTTTGTGTAAACTCAAATTTATATTTCTGTGAGTAAATGTGGAATGGGATCTGCAGTTCATATGGAAAACACAAATTTAAGTTCAGCAAAAGTACCAGACTAATTTCCAGAGTTGATATACAGTTTCACATTCCTTTTGATGAAGTATACAATTTTCAAATACTTTCTCCTTGAAAATGCTAGATATTTTCAGTTGTTTCAGTTTTATACATTCTTAAAGGTGTATAAAGTAGTATTGTATTTTCCTAATGTCTAATGATGTTTGAAATTTTTTTCAGATCTTGTATCTGAAATCTGAGAAAATTTCTATAATTTAGATACAATTAATATCCAATCAAATATTATATCAAATATGAGTCATTTTTCATTTTTAAAATATTGAGCAACACAAATTAATTTTATGATATTCAATTCATGTATTTCTTTCTTTCTTTTCTCTTTTTTTGGACCAGGGATTAAACTCAGGGGCACTCAACCACTGAGCCACATCCTCAGCCCTATTTTGCACATTTTTTTTTTTTTTTTTTTTAGAGACAAGATCTCACTGAGTTTCTTAGGGCCTTGCCATTGCTGAGTCTGACTTTGAACTCTGGATCCTCCTGCCTCAGCCTCTTAAGCTGCTGGGCTTACAGGCATGCACCACCGGTATTTCTTTTTTTATAAATCAACTTTCTGTTAATCAAGAACTTTGCCTTAGTAATGGTTACAAAAATTTTCTGATATACTTTTAGAAGTTTTATAATTTCATTCAATATAATTCAGGCCATGATTCATTTTATGTTAATGTTTGTACATATCATGGAGAATAAACTAAGGTTAATTATGTGTGTGTGCAAAATTTGCCTTTAATTAGTTCCTAAATGCATCACATATAATATGTGCTAATTCCTAATGCAGTAAAAAAATCAAATTATTTATGATCTAATGTCTTCAAATTTAGACTCTCTTGATTGAACTACATTCTAAAAATACCTCTAATAGAACTTCTAATCCTTGTTTTCACTGGCTTTACGGTTCCAGGATGTCATCTGCTCCATATTTGACTACTCTGTTTATAGGGAGTCAAGATTCAGGTCCAAGGACTTCTTTTTTTTTTTTTTTTAAAACATAATTTTTTAGGGGTTACTTAAAGTATAAATCATTGATTATAAACTGTTTGCATCTACATGGTTAGGTATTACATTACAAAAGTATTGAGCATTTAAGATAGTGTCTATTTTTATGGACCTAATATTTAAAATTTCAAATAATTAGCATGTTCAAGATGTCCAATCCAAAGGATACTCTCACAGTTAGGGTCTTATTTATATTTTCTAAAATTTAAAAATAATTTAGATAATTCAATAATTTATAATCTTAAAACATTTGAAATAAAATTAAGGCATGACAAGTGAAATTAAGGAAATAAGATCTTTTTCCCCTCTCATTTTACTGTTTAGAAATTTTACCTTAGTCTCTCCATTTATTTTTTTAAAAATTGGTTTATAGTATAGATTTTCTTATTCCATAAGATTTGTTTATTTCTTATTATATTAGAGTTATTATACAATTGAGTGTCAATGTTAATTTTTTTTTCCTTCTGAGAAATCACTGCTAATATTAGTAAAATTTGAAATTCTGGACAGTACCACAAAATGACTGAGTATCCATACTCGGTTATTTATCTCTAATTGTTCTTAGTTTAAAAAAATGATCACATTAGCAATTTAAAATTTTGATATTGTTTGTATTTTAATGGTTGAACTCTATCTCAAGCTCGATTTTATCCTCTGCATGTGGTTTTTCAGTGGGAATATTGCTAAGCATAATTGTCCCATAGTTTCTAGTCACAATTTAAAAGTAGTAAACTACTGAACATCAAAGAATGTTAAAATGAAAACTGTATCATAACATGGTGCAAAGGGCCAGAAGAATGGATAAAAAAATGTAATAGAGAATGAATTAAAATAAATTAAATGTCACAAGGGTAACTTTATATTTTGTTTAATTTTAACAAAAATATGAAAATGTTATGGAAGGATTCTGCTAGGATGAGTACCACCTGGTCTTATTTTGCTATATAACAATTTGCATAAAATCTATTAAGTTTGCTGTATTGCATGCTTCAGGAATTTAATAACCCAGAATTATGGATGATATACAGTACTTGGCAACAAATGTTAATAAACAGAAATTGTACTTCCAGTTAGAAATTCATACAGAAACCAATATGAATTTTAAAGGAAATGAAGTCATTGAAAATTATTTTCTTAATCTTTTGTAATTAATCTGTTCTAATTAAGAAGGTGTGATTTGTATTTCTATGCTCCTACTTCTTTAGTATATTAAAGAAAATGAAGTTTCATCATTAACTTAGTAGAACTTAATGAGTATCATATAATTACTCTACTTAGTGTCTTTCTTTTTCTCTCACTGGCTTTCTATAAAATAATGAATCTAGATGAAATTCCCTATTAGATGTGAAAATAAAAGTTTTTTTTAACTGTTATCTATACAAAGATGATATATCTGCATGGCTTTTTAAATAGGTTCCACTCCCTTTTTCTTGTGTTAAACGGTTATTTTTCTCTCTCCTCCTGTCTACATTATTCTTAGGTTTGGCCTTCTTAGAGGTAAAGAATAATGACAATATTTTATATTAGAGTAAGTTTTTAGCCTAATATCTATACTTCAGGTATATGTCTTCTATTTCTATACTCTAGTAAATGCAAGGTTATTGCAAAATTCAACTATATTGGCCTTTTCTTGATATTCTTTCTTTATAAATTATAAAGTTTCGAAGTCTATATGGTTCTTTTTGTATCATTGGGAGGATAATATCATATTTAAAACAATAGGATTTTACCTCAAGTCAGTTATTGAAGAATTTGAGAATCTGAGAGAAGTTATTCTCTGATCATAGGTTTTTTTAATTTATTTAAAGAAACAGGACAGGGGCTGGGGATGTTGCTCAAGCGGTAGCATGCTCGCCTGGCATGCGTGTGCCCGGGTTCGATCCTCAGCACCACATACAAACAAAGATGTTGTGTCCGCCAAGAACTAAAAATAAATATTACAAATTCTCTTTCTCTCTCTCTCTCTTAAAAAAAAAAAAAAAAAAAGAAACAGGACAACACAATAGTAATTACTAAACTGGATTAATGTGCAGATTAAATGGAATGGAAAATATGCAGCCAGTTTCTTGGCACAGAGAAATAATATAATAAATGCTGGCATTTTTTAAGCTCTTCATTTGGGGTCTGTTTAAAACCAAGAGGCAATCTATTTTGTGAACTATAATTTGTGGAGCCAAGCATATAGAAATCTCCATAACATTCCTGAAATATTTTACAACTACATAACACTTTAGGCATTTATTTTGTCAAACAATGGTACAGTAAGAGGGTATGATTTTTCTGTATGTTTATGTGCCTATTCTGTGTCTGTCAAATCCAATAGAGATAAAGATAAGTTAGAGTGACAATAGTTTTTGATATATTCTTGTGATTTCAAATCAAGCTAAACCCATTATTTAAACTCATTTATTTTTGTTAAAATTTTTACTTTTGGAGGGGGCTAAAAAAATACTTTGCTTTTCCTTTTAATTTTTTTTTCCTTTAATTCCCCATGTTTTATTCAGTTTAGAACATAAATTGAGAAAAAATGACCTGTGCTACTAGCCAACCAGCCAGGGAATGATTCTATGTGGAGTGTTGGTTACCTGTTAGACACAAAATGACAGGTATTAAAGAAGCAATGGTGAAATGAGCAATCATAGTAGCTATTTTCAGGAATATCCCAGTTTAGTCAAATTGGAAAGACAAATAAATAAAAACATGTTATACCAGTTGAAATGGGTTTCAAATAAGAAGTATACAAGTGACACTGGAGAATACAGAGTAATTGAGTTTAATTATTTACTTAGCAGAGAAGTGATAGCCAATTAAATCTTCAAAATATGAATAGATATACACATGGTAGGGGAAATATGCTGTGTTCTGAATAACAACACAGGATGACGGCTGGGGTTCTGGCTCAGTGGTAGAGTGCTTGCCTAGCATATGTGAGGCCCTGAGTTTGATCTCCAGCACCACATAAAAATAAATAAACAAAATAAAGGTATTGTGTCCATCTACAACTAAAAATATATTTTAAAAAAACCCAAAACACCAGTTGATTTTCAAATGCTGATTAGCCTTAATACCTATACTCAATAAATTTTTTAAAATAGTACCTATTTGCAATATACTCTGGCATATTTTAAAATGATTATTTTTAGGGGAATATTTTGAGACTATGAAATAAGTACTATTTTATAGTGTTATCAAAGCTAGTAAATACTTGATTACCATGTTGGTACTACTACCTACATTGCACATGAATGTACAGTAGAATAAAAGGATAAGTGTTCTTATCTTACCTTAGATAATTGTCCTTGTAAATCTCCATGCCCCTGTAAAGTTTTCCATGCCCTAACCGCATCTACAGCAATTTGTGCGTATACGCCAGGATCATATTCAATTTGTTGCCATTGACCCTCATAAGGTCCTTTTCCTAATAACATATCTAGATTTCTTTGAGGGTAACCAGCTGCTGCATTTCGCCCAGCTGCCTCCATGCAAAATTCCTCATTGGCAACCTTCCATAACAACTATTGTCCTCCATTTAGCACAGATCCACACGTTAGCCCAATCTGCTGGCGTCATGTCTAAGTTGGTGGATTCGACCATGCTCACAGTGAAGGGTGCTTGCAGCCCATAGGTTGCTACAGCCTCCTTTAATTGCTTTACTGTTTTGAAGTCTAAAGCATGGTGAATTTGTTGCCCTCCTGCCTGCTCAAGTACAGGACATGCTAATCTTTGGGGTCCTGCCTCAAGATTCCGTCCATCAACTACGGGATTTGAGGGCCACTCAGCTGTAGATGGAGCTGTTGGTTGAATTATGCCCTCTGGTGATAGAAAGGAGTTAGTAGCAGCCTCCTGTTGTAATTCCCTGCCTGATGGTTGTTTCTCCTCTAAGCTTTCTTTCTTCAAATTTTCCTCTGTCTGACTAGCTCGAGAGACCTTCTCTTTTGCTTGACATAACATGTTTTCTACCATAGTCTGGACCTCTAACAATTTACTTAACAGTCTTTTGGTTTGTTTTTTACTAGTTTCTAATCTACTATAAAGGTAACGCAACCCAATAAGATAGCATAAAACAAAACCGAAACAGAATGAAACAAAAACGGAACAAAGAATAGTTGTATCAATTTTCTCTTTCTCAGGGCCGAACAACTTCAAACCTTGAGCCAACCATTTTTCCCATTTTGCCTGAGAAAATTCTAGGGATAGGCAGCTTGAAACAAAAACAAAATAAATCAAAACAAGAACACATTGTTTTTTGAAATGGTTACCCATTTTGTCGCCTTCCCTCAGGGGCAAGCAATTTTACTCACCTCCAAGCTTCAGGCGTTCCCCGTACGGGCCACCAAATGCCGCAGTCTGGCTAGGCACAAAATCACGAGCCACTCAAGCAGAAACAAACTTTATTTTTTGAAACTGCCGCCAATGTTCTGTACGCCCCTGGGAAGATCGCAGGTCCACCCACGCAGCATTCTCCCGGAACCCCCAGAGAATGTTCCTCCCCCAGAACTCCCTCCTACTGTACTTCCCCAACCAATGGGAACCCTCCAGGAGTCCCGTAGCAGGTAGCAGGCAGAGGTGAATAGCAGGAGTCCAATATCCATATGAATGCAAATCTTAACATAATCATATCATCTCAATGGCTAGCTGGAGTCACCTTTCAACCAAAAATGCCATGCATCATATACTTGGCTGACTCTTAGCATGCAGTCAAGGGGAGAAATAAAGAAAGTCCACGTGCTTCTGCCCCTTTCAATGCTTTCTTCACTCAAATTACTCAATATAATCTCACAATTATATTGACAAGAAAATGAAAATCCTTAATGCTAGGCACTCCAATAGACATAATCAATACACAGAAAGAATTCTAGATTAATTAATTCACAACAAACAATTCTAGATTAATTCTAAGCACTGCAAAACACACTTAATCATGACAGGTTAGTGACAGACATTCCCTCTTTGTGCTAAGTTCAAAGGTCTTAAGTCTTAGGCTTTGAGTGCAGCAGATACACACTCACTCAGACCATGGTGACCAGGTGATCAGGTCTGGAACCAAGGCAGGATTTTCCCGGCATGGAGTGGATGATCCCTTGAGTTGTAGGGAGAAGATTGGCCATAGGCAGAAATTTCCTCTCTCACCAAGGTCCAGAGGAGATGGCAGAGTTTGAGAGTGGTGAGGATCATGCAGAGGCTCAGGAAGGATGACATGTGATGGGATGTCAGGTCCTCACCAGGCTCTCCAGCTTGAGTGCTTCCTTGTTTTGGCTGGCTGAATCCCTGTTCATTTGCTCTATCATTTATACTAGATTTTGGGGGGTTTTGACCCCCATTTGAATCCTAATCAGCTACCACCGGATTTCTCAGTGACATCATTTACCCTGGAGTCAGAAACAACTGGTCTGGTGGTCTCCACCCTGATCTTCTTCCTTTCCCCTCCTATCAGGTGTGGAGGCCATACTGGAGGGCTCTATGGGTGTGCCTGGTGAAACTGCAGGTTTCAAACTGGAGTTTTCTAAAATGGAGTTGCTTAGACTCAGGCCTAAGGCCTTCCTAACATAAAAAAAAAGCCAACTATAGAGCTGGGATTGTAGCTCAGTGGTATAGTGCTTGCCTAGCCTGTGTGAGGCACTTAGTTTGATTCTCAGCACTGCACATAGATAAAAATCCATTGACAATTAAAATAATATTTTTAAAAGCTGTTTTCAAGCCAAGATAGGCTTTCAAGAAAAGCAGATCATATCAGCACCTTGATCTTGAACTTTTAGACTCCAAAACTGTCAAAAAATAAATGCATGTCATTTAAATAAGCCAGTCTATGGTATTTTGTTCAAGTAGCCTGAACTGACAAAGAAATAGTATAAACCAACAATTTCACTATGCTAACCAATTCCTGGTTATGCTACAAGAGAAATGAGTGCTTACCTTCAAAACAACAGCTGTAGCAGAAGATCCACTTCAAATTTATTTATAATACTTAACAACTAGAAAGGATGAAAAATATAAGAAAGTTAGAATGAGTGAACACTTTGTGCTGGATTCATGTGATAAAATACTACTGGCCAATGAACAAGAACAGAGTGCTGTGTCACATGAAAACACAGATGGATCTCCTGGACTGAGGATCTGTCCAGAGAAAGATCCAGACTCTGAAGACAACCTGGAATCTCCCCCCCCCCCCATTGATATGAAGGGGAAATCAAGCAAACTAGTGCATCATGACAGAGTTCAGAATTGTGGGTAATTTGGGAAGTGACTATTTAAAAAGGCACAAGGACCATTCCAAAGTTCTGGAAATATTCATACTTTCTAGCAGGCACATCACATATACACGCACAATTACATGTACGTTCATTCCTAAGGTGTGTGAAATCCAATGAAAAGAAAAATAACAGGAAGGAAGGACTCTATGCTCTATCATCCCCAAGCCAGTGACTCGATCCATATTAACAAGTACTATATTCCCACAATGACCCAAGGGAATGAGTTTGTGTATGCTGGGCACCCAGGAGAGCACTTATTCTAGAGAAAGGGGTCTCAATAGTTATTACATGCGCTCAGCATTCCAGCTTTGCCTCCTGAGCCTTGGTGCTTTCCATCCCCCACCCCCACCCCCACCGCCACAGTGCCCTGTGACTTCAGCTATTGTGATGCAAACACCAAGGGAGTGGGAAGCAGCCTGAGAGCCAAGGAGACAGCACCTAGGAGAGGTCACTCACTGGTCAGCAGGCCATCTCCACATTCAGGGGCAGGAGGGGGGACTTGGAGGAGGAGGCAGGGGAACCTGTCTTGGGTTGGTGTGGTGCTGGCAACAGCTGGCCCTCTTAGAAGAGCTCCCTCCATGGGGACATTGTAAGCTGCCCTCAAGAGGCTCCTAAGGCCAGCCTTCTTTGTCTCCACAGCCCCCCATGCCCTTCTCCTACATATTGTCTGGTTTTATTTTGTCTGTAGTAGAGAGAGGAGGCAGGGAGCCTGGAATGAAAAGACCTCTGAAGAATATCTAGTAAATCCGCATCAGGTAGGAAGGGGTCCCATTACTTCAAGACACCCTCAGGGGTAGCTGTGCTCCCTTGGGCAGCAGGCGTCAGTTTCTCCTGGGGGTTGAGGGTCTGGTGTGAATGCCCCCAAGAACACTGTCTTGAGTGGATCATCCCTCCCAAGACACTGACCGCCAGTTAGTTGGGCTGTTTGCTCTGGTGTCTGGGAGAGGATGGAGCACCCCCTGGATCCTCTCCTCTCCTGTGTCCAGGTTCCTGCAGAGAGTCACAGACTTCTTTCTGGGTCTGGAGCTGGAGCGGTGATGTCCAGGACAGAAGCTACAAGGTAAGGGGCACAGAAGCCTGTTGTCGGAGGGTCTGATGCTTTGTATTTTCCTCTTAGGGTCCAAGGCAATGTATCAGCCTACAGCAGGTAAAGGGGAGACCTGCTTATGGTCACACCCAGGTAGAGGGATGGAAGGTGTTTGGGGAGGGCTAGGCAGGGCTCTTGTCTCCAGAGGCTGAGTAGGAGGACCCTGGCCACCTGACCTCTCTCCGCAGCAGGCTGAGTGCACTTCATCCCCTGCTTCCTGGTTCATTCTGTGGCTCAGAGGCCAGGTAAGTGGCTCTGAAAGAGGAAGTCCCAGGAGTGATAAGGAGGATGTTGCTTGGAGGTCTTTCTCTCCCAGAAGAATCACAACACAGGCTGCTTACAAGGAACTGGACATCTTACCCTCCCGGAAAACCAGGAGGTAAGGAGCTTAGTCCTGTCTTCCCAGATGTACTCAGGTCAGTTGAGGAGACACTCCCTCTGGGAGAAGAAGGAGGGCAGTGGTGTTGGTCTGTCCAGGTGTTTGGAGAAAGTGATGGCCACTCTCAGGCTGAAAGCACCTCCTCGCACACAGGTCTTAGATGTCAATATGTGAGCAAGTGAGAACACATGCCCAGGATGCACAGTTGGTAAGAAGTGACCACTATGGCCGTTGTGTTTGTTTATTTCCCTCTACCTGCTATGGGAAGGAATGTAGGGAGGTGAGGCCGCTCAGACCTGGAGGGCATGGTAAGGGCTATTTCAACTGTTAATTTTTCCATTGATTCTGTGTGTGATTCTTTGTGGGAGCTAGGAAGAGCCTGAGACAGAAGATGCAAGAGGGGAGGACCTTGGAGCATCTGGGGGATGGCAGGCCTTGCTCTCTTTGCCACAGGAAGTGCACCGTCCCTCCCTGGGTTTGGAATGGACAAGAGCCTGCTGTCCTCACCTGGAGGAGTCTTCCTACTGCATAGCAGGTTGGAGCTCTTTATGCATTTTTCCTGCAATTTCAGCAGCTCTCCACCTCTTCAACCCAGCCTCATGGAAATTTGGCTGTTACCTGCGGACAGGGGTTGGCTTTTCTCCATCTCTTCACACACCTAGTCATGCCCCACACGTGCTTACTGCCCATCCACCTGTGGCCAGATTTGGTGAGCTCCCTGCCTTCTCCAGGTTTAGCTGAACTGCTTGGGTTGTGCAGCTGCTATCTGGCAGCCCAGGGACTCTGACCAAGCCCCTGTCCCTAGGGTCTGCTTTCTCAGAAACAACTCTGCTTCCTCTCTGTAGGAGACTTGGCACAGGAGAGGGAGATGCAGAGGCTGGACCTATCAGGCCAGGGAGCTACCTTCTGGAGACTTCAATCAGAAGGGGTAGGGAGTTTTCAACTCTAGATTTCCAAAAGTGTTCTGCTTGGGTCCCTTTGGTGACCACAGGGACTTGAAAACCCTCATCAGTCCTGGGGGATGTTCTGGTTACTCCAAAGAACTGTGAAGGTCATTGGGTGCCACAAAATATTTGTCATCAGGACCAAAAGGCCTCAAAAGCTCAGTGTGACTGTTGTGTGTCCACCAGGTTCACTGGAAACATGGCTCCTCTCAGCCCCTTTGCTGATTCTGGGTTGAAGGTATTTAATTCCTCCCTCTCTCCAGGTACGGTTTACAAACAGGCATGGAGAACCCAGCAGCAAGAAGTTTTCCCTGATATTATTTTTGGGTGCAGGCACAGGACTGGGGATGGAACCCAGCGATGCTTTACCTCTGATCTACATTCCTCGTCCTTTTCACTTTTTATGGAGACAGGGTCTTGCTAAGTTGCTAAGGCTGGTCTGGAACTTGCAATCTGCCTTCTTCAGCCTCCTGAGAAGCTGAGATTACAGGTGTGTGTCACCAAGCCCATCGGGAAGTTGGCTCTGAAAGCCATAAAAGACTGTTGATCCTCAGGGAGTTGGGATGCAGGTGAGAGCATGAAAACTTGGATGAACAGCTTCCCTTTCTACAG
The DNA here is from genome assembly GCF_047511675.1 of Marmota flaviventris. Classification (NCBI taxonomy): domain Eukaryota; kingdom Metazoa; phylum Chordata; class Mammalia; order Rodentia; family Sciuridae; genus Marmota; species Marmota flaviventris. The sequence goes on from NC_092519.1 coordinate 2,543,779, forward strand.
ACGCAGACGGTCAGTCTTCATAAAGTAATAAGAACACATGTCATTTTGTGCTACTAATAAATGCCTTATTTGTCCACCATGGCTAATATTTAGGAATTCTTATTACTTAGTCTGGGGACTACACTCTGGACATTTCTGGTGTCCTTCATTTTGTGCCTTGAGGAAGAGTTTCCCTCTGAGTTGATACTCTGACTACTACTGCTGCACACACACATACACACACACACACACACACACACACACACACATATACACACAGAGAGAGAGAGAGAGAGAGAGAGAGAGAGAGAGAGAGAGAGAGGGAGAGATTGATTTTTTTGTAGTTGTTGCTCTGTGGTGGGGGGATCAAACCCAGGGCCATGTAGGTGCCAGGCCTCACTCTGCCACAGCTACTCTGTGCTAGTGCACTTATTTTTAAAATGTCTAGGTCTTGATTATCCCCACAGGATTTACTTGCATGTTTGCTGTGACAACGGATGGTCCTACCAGCAGGAGGCAAGGAACACAGGTGAGTCTGTCTACAGGTTGCAGAAGGTCCATGTAAGATCTTTCATGTTTGTAAGGAACACTGAGAACGTGTGTCCACGTGCAGCTCTGAAAGGGATGGGGAACGTGTTGTGTTCCTTTTGGGTACCATGGATCACTCACAGGAATTTGATGCAGGCCTATATGTTGCAGGATTTGTCCCCATGACCCAGATGTAAATCTGATGAAAACAGATCTTCCCTCAAGTCACCTGGAGTCAGGTAGGGCAGAGAAAGGCTGGAATAAAGAGGTGAAATGAAAGGAGCAGGTGGCAGAGACAGAGGTAAGTGTCCCTCTCTTCCCACCCCCAAGGGTATGTGAGAACTTCTGACCTGGCTTCCTAACCAGTTATAGGGAGGCCATTACCTCCCTGACAGGTCACCCAGTTCCACTTGGGCAATGTAGGGAGGTCTTTCTGGTCTTCACACTGGCAGAACAGAGTAGAAATAGGGCTTATCTCATCAGTCTAATGTGGTAATTAGGGTGTTAGATCAGGATGTTTGCCATGAGAAATGGGTGTCCCTGTCAGCTCTGAGAGGGACCGTGGCCTTTCCTGCACCGACATGTGAAGTGCATCTCAGGAATAAACAAGGAAAGTCAGAGAGACCGATGGGAACAAGATGGTAGGACGTTTGGGGGAGACGACTTCTCTGGAGGAGAGGAGCTGGTGGGTGATGGTTCTGGCCACCCATTTTCCTGATGCTCACTTCTTCCCCTTCAGGTTCCTAGAGTTTCACTTCCCAACCCCCATGAAGAATCACAGGTATTCCCTGGTGGGGAAAGAGGTTCTGGATCCTCCACACATCCACTTGATTTTCTGAGGCACTTGGTGAGGGTGGGGCCAGGGAGTGGGAAGAGATGGAGGCACAGGCCACCCTCTGCCCCCTTGTGTCCCCATGAGGTGTCAGGCAAGCAGTGAGGGTGGCCATTGTGCGGGCTGGGGTGTGATGCCCCTAGGGTCCTGCAACCTCCGGGTTCCAATGACTGTAGTATGGCAACAGCTTGTGTGGATTCCTCCTTCTTCACTCCGTCTCTGCTCCCCAAAATCCCCTCTGATGCAGGGACAGGGAGAAGATGTGAGACCTGCCAGGTAGGTGCTGCAGGGCTCAAATCTGCCAGCTCACATTCCTGTCCTGCGACCTCCCGCCTGCCCATCTAGTCAGCAGATGGAAGCCTGCCATTTGTGAATTCTGTGAGACCTGGTTGTTTTTTTTCTTCTCTTTCCCAGTAAGGGTGGCTGAAGTTAGGGTGCTAGGACTAGATGATCTTTAGGACAAGTAGCCCTCTCCCTTGACCCACAGTGGCAACACATAGAGAAACATCAGTGTTTCAAGCAGTCAGCTGGAAAGCACACTGGGAACTTAGCAATATTTGGTCAGCCAACACCCAAGGCTCCTTTCAATCCTAAGAAGGTGAGTGGAAGTTTAGTCCAATCCCGAGCATTCAAATAAATGCAGAAAGAGCAACCTGTGGCTCACAGCTATAATTGTGAAGGTCATCTGTTCCTGGGTAAAAATGATTCTGAATTATCTTAGATCTTTGCTACACCTAGCCTTTCAGCACTGTGAACTGTGAGGCTTCCCTTTCAATGTCCTGAGAAGGGCATGGAAACTAAAGTCACAACACTGAAGGGCAGTTGGTGGGCTGCAGTAACTGTGGTTCCGACTGCACCTGTATACCTGTGAGCACACCTTTGGCAATGGGCCTTTTTCTCCTCCTCCAGTCAGGCCTGGAATTCATTTCCCCACGTACTGACCCTGAGTGGCTCTATGTGACTCCTTTTGGAATAGTGTGTTTGAGGCATGTCATTGGTCACCTTCCTAGGGCCTGCCAGGGAAGATGGCTTTTCTTAGTTTCTGCCCTTGTTCTGTCAGCACGTGGAGCTCTCTGTGCTATGAAGAATTCCAGAGTGAAAGTTCAAGTGCAGGGAGAGACCCGCCAGCCTGGCTCTTCCTGCCTTTCCTTCTGGGATCTGATATTCTAATGAGATGGGCTTCTGAGTCCAGCCCACGTTCCCTGACTGCAATGGCATGAGAGAGCTCAGGTTGGTCCAGCAGGGCTTTGTGTGATCCTCAGGTGAGTACAGGTAGCCCACTTGTGATCCTCAGGTGAGACTACTTGTTTTCTTCAATGTGCTCAATTACATTTCACTTCTCTCAGCTTTTGTTATTCATCTACAAATGTGATAAAGCAAAGATGACCCAAATAGACTACTTAAAATAGAGGAATAAGAGACTTTGCAGAAATTTGCATCAGCTCTAGGTTCATACCTGGTATATCATCAACTCTACTTCATTTATTTAGCTTAGGAAAGTTACATGGCCAAGGCCAGCATTAGAGAATGTAAAAGTGGTTCTGCTTAGAATGAAAGAACACTGTAAATTTCCATACAGTGCTGGGACTGGGGTTGTGGCTCAGTAGTAGAGAACTTGCATAGCATTTTTGAGGCACTGGGTTCAGTCCTCAGCACCACATAAAAATAAATAAATAAAATAAAGATACTGTGTCCATCTACAACTAAAAGATTATTTTTAAAAAATTCCACAAACTGATAAGAAAATCGAGTGAGGAATGAAATATTGGTGACAGGAATATTATATGAGCATTGCCAGTACTTGTCTTATGAAAAATAGACAATTGTTTTAAATTATTAAAATTCATTTTAATACATACACCTTTTAGGTTAAAATACCATTATTAATATTGCATCTATGCTTTAAACATGTGCTGTATGTTAAACAATGCATTCATTACCTCAATTAACACAGTAACATTCTGCAGAAGGTTTTACTACTCTTATTTAAGAAAAAAATGAAAAGGATATATAATTAACAATTATGTTTTTAAAATTTTATTCTAAGCTATGTCTGGCTACATTCAAACCTGATGTTTTACAAAAAAGGATAAACTGGCTAGATGTGGTGGTGCATGTTTGCAATCCTAGCAGCTTGGGAGGCTGAGGCAGGAGGATGGCAAGTTCAAGGCCAGTCTCAGTAATGTAGTAAGGCCCCAAACAACTTAGCAAGACCTGTCTCAAGATAAAAAAAATTAAAAGGGCTGAGTATGTGGCTCATAACTCCTGGGCTCATTCCCCAGTATCTAAACAACCAACCAACCAAAAAACAAAAGAATAAATGGTTTTTAAGCCAATTTTACTTAGTTTATTCTTTTTTGAAAATATGTTAGATTCTCTACATCATATTTTCTTTGATCCTATGGTAGTTCAAATATGCAAAATAATGACAGTCATCATTCAGATTCACATTCAAGTTTATTGATGACTTTCCATTCTCACTGCATATGTTGCAGGCGTTTTCATTCTGGGAATGACATTATTTGTAGAGGAAAGAATTACTAACAACTGCAAAGCTATTGAGTATTTCTCATGTGTCCCTCTGGTCTCATTCCTATTTAGATGTGTGTAGGGACTATAGAATCAGAGCTATCTCTACCCCCATTATTTCAGGTACGTGTGGGAAAATAATGGGCTTTGTGCATGTGAATCCCACATGCAATTTTGAAAAATTACTCCCTTGTTCATATTTCTGCAAGACTAAAATGAGATGCCCAAGGTACATGTTCACAGTGTTTAACATCTGGTCAGTTTCTTGTGCTGCCTCTTATTTCAATAAAATACTTGGAATCTTTCCAATTGCAGTCACATCAATTCCCAGAATCCTTGTAAAAGTTTACTTATAAGTGTAGGATTGAAAGATTAAAATGAAACGCAGTATGTAAGCAAAACATTATTACAGTGGTGGCTGATGGCAAGCATTTGTGGCAACTTAAACTAGTCTGCTGTTCTAATCACAGTGTAGCCATTTATTTAATTTCCCTTTTCCTGTGAGGAAATATACTCCAACCCACTTATTGATGCTTATGCCATGCTAGTCATTATGTTAGGCAATGGAAGAAAAGATGAATAAGAATTGATCCTTGCCCTTGAGGAACTCATAAACAGAGACAGCCACTGTGGAAGCTTTTACAAGGATAACTATGATCAGAGCTATAACAGAGATATAAAAATACTTCTATGAATACCTAAAGAAGCAAGACATGAAGAGATGTAATGAGTTAGGTTTTGAAGCCTGAATAGTATTTTTATATAATACAGAAAATGATCATTCATGAGCAGCAAATGAAATTATATTAGGCAAAAATGTTAAGGGGAAAAAATGTGTGGGCACAGGAGCATGGACCAATCCAAGGGACAAGGAGTACTTGCAGGGATGAAGTAGAGATTAATAAATAGGTTTGTAGTGGTTCAGTAGTGGGGGGATTAAGCACCTTATTAGTGAATGTGAACTCTTTTATTATATTAATTTTTTTTGATTTGTTCACATACACCTAACAGTTAAAATAATTGAACTATAATCCCAGTTCCAATATATGCATACATATTGATACACTACAGTTAGCCATCATTATTCATGGAGATTGGTTCCAGGATCCCTGTGTATGCCAAAACATGTGGATAATCAAGTCCTTTGTTTATAATGATACAGTACTTACATTGTCTTATTAAATATGTAGAGAAATGGACTGTGAACTGAAGAAATAATAAACCATTTGAAAGCTATTAATCTGTCAAAATATTTTTCTTGAAATTATTGAGAAACTATAATTAATAGACTTCATTGTTATAACTTTTCTGAATCATTGTAGAATGATCTATAATACGGCAATTCAAAAGACTAGTAAAAGTTCATTTCTATATGTTTAAGTGCTGATACGCCTGAAGAAAGAATTCAGAGATATATGGAGCTCTATTAAAAAAAGCATGTCATGGAATACATTTTTTTATTACAAAATACCAGTTGTATAAATTGTGCAAATTGTTTTTGCTGACAATTACCAAATTGATGCTTGAAATACTATTGCTGAAAATAATATTAATTAGAAAAGCTACATTATTATATTTTAAGACTTTATTTGAAAATCATTGCAGCTATTTGCTTAGAATATACAACTATTTAATTTTTTAATGTATAGAGATAAGTTATATAAGCAGCATATTTATATTGTTTGGACAAAATGAAAGATAAATCACATGAATATTTCAAACATCCATTTTTGGAATGTTCTTTCAATAACATAAGTTTCCTTGAAAAGGACTTTATAATTTACTCATTAAAATGTTTACAAGTCACTATTTGGAAATTCAGATGGGTATAAGGTTCTCACAGGAAAGAATTATCAGTTTTGATATTTTGATGTTTTAAATTTGTGCTTCAATATCATTATTATCTATGATCTGTGGTCTATTTCCATTAATATCTTTATGTCCTTTTTCTACTTTGTGACATGTTAATTCTTATTAGATAAAATAATCTTAAAGTATAGTCAACAGAACATAAGTAAACACAATGGGTAGCATGTGATGACTGAGAATAAAGTTTATGGAACCACCCACTTTTCCCTTAGGTTATCTTGACATTCACAAACAGAAGGAAGTTATTTGTATGTCATTGTAGACTATTACCAATGAATGGATTAATTAAAAGCAAGGCTTTTTGTAGTTTTCCTTAAATAAGATTTCTGGATAATATTCTAATATTTTGTTATAGACTACCTTTGTGCTGTATGAACAAGTGCTATTTGATCCACAAAGCTCAAGATCCCACAATTGAAAATGATTTATAAAGTAAGATCAAAAACATGTACACTGCAGGATTTACCAAAGCATTGGCATTGTCACTTTCTGAAGAAGCTGCCACTGTTTTGTCAGAAGAAAAAGGACAACTTGTTAATACCTATCTAAATCGTGAGTCCAGAGTTTCTTGCATCCATTATTAAGTGGGCCTAGTCTCTCTTGGATAAATTGGAAAATAATGGGTTATAGGAGAAAGAAAAAAGTACCTTAAGTCAGGGATCATTGATTACCTAGCCGTCAGCAAAAGAGTTAATACAATGAAAGTAGGAGGAAGCACATTCTGTGAAGCTTGGTAACAATAACCATCAGTAATACTACAGAAAAGGAGTTTAGTACCATGAATGCCAGGACTCAATCATATTTTTAGATATATGTTTTTCAAAGAAAGGCAAAGTACCTGTGTTTGAGTGTGAATCAAAAAGTTAAAATTGTAACTAATTGTTGCAGGCCCAAATGGAAATAGCATAATTCCTAAACATGTCTTTGTGAAGTAAGGGGTCAATTATAGGTGTTGTTTGGCCAGGTAATCCAGAAATATTTGGAGTCTTCCAGTGGATTAAGAAACAAACAAACAAACAAGAAGAATATTTCTTCCTGTCCTTCAGGTGATTATTGTTTAATGGGGCTAAAAACTTGCACACATTGTTACAAATATTGAATGTCTCACCTCTAACTGGTGGGAAAGTGATTTCAGATAAATCTTGAAAAATGAAGTGGTGTGGATCTTAAAAAACAAACAAACAAACAAACAAAGAAAAAAAAACTTACACAGTAGACATGAAGGGGGGGGGGAAGTATATGCTTGTTTCACCCATTTAAAAACACAGTGTGTTTAGAAAATGGTGAAATATGTTGTGTGGTTGAAATGTAAGCATGTTTTTATAAATAAGTATGGAAAGATGCTACTAAAATATGGTTTTGTAGGCTAGATTATGGATACCCTTGTATATTCAACTGACACTTAATTATCCTACCTTATTCTATAGCCTTCTTCTAGGAAAAGACCCTGACTTATAACAGGTGATATATGTAATGTTCAACAATACTGCCAGGTGTGGAGGCAATGCCTATAATCCCAGTCTTTCATGAGGCTGAGGCAGGAGGATTGCAAGTTCCAGGTCAGCCTCAGCAATTTAGCAAGGCCCTAAGCAACTCTTTGACTCTAAATAAAAAAATAAAAAGGACTGGGGATGTGGCTCAGTTGTTAAGTATCCCTGGGTTCAATCCCAGGGGGGGGGGGGGGGACAAAACAAAACAAACAAACAAAAACAGTGTTCATCAAATGGAAGGTACTGCCTTTAATTAGTATAATGATTTTGATTAACATTCTACTCAGTCATTTAATTGGATTCTATTTTATCTAGTCATGACTATTAGATAAATGGTCTATGAGAATATATAGATTTTGAAACAGCAAAAATTCAGTTATATTGGCTTCCTCAAGCATCACTCCTAGTGTTCTGCCTCTAGGACTTTCTAGGACATTGTATAGCAGCATATTATTGATTATCATCTGTCATTAACAACAGACATCAAAATCAGACAGATTTATTAACATTTTTTTTTTTCCTTTTACTTACTACCAGCATTAAAGAACTTATTTTCTTATGCAATTAATCATAATACTGATATTATACTATAGCCTGCTTGGCTACTTCTTCTGTGATTGAAAAGTGATTTTATGACCTAACACACTACTCCACCTTTCTCAGTGGGCCAACTTTGTATAATAATTACATGTCATACTCAGCACCTATCATATTTTGTTATAACTATTAAAGAGTTTTCCCTTATATGAAGCCTTGTCATCTTTTCAAGGGTGAGTTAAAGGTAAATCCACCCAACATGAACCAGACCTCTGGCCATAAATGATTAGATCAAGTATAAGTAGCTAGCTAAATATATTCTTGTGAATTTGAAATATAGTGTAAAATTTAGTTTCTCTTGAGGAAGATGAAAAAATCACCTGATTACTTGTGAGTAGCTTATCACTATATTTTATGTCCAGTGTCTTTACTGTTTCAAAACAGAAATAACCTGCTTGCCACTAGAGTTTATATAACACACACACACACACACACACACACACACACACACACACACACTGATTGTACATAGAGATAAGACTAGAAAGGCAATTTTGAAAACCTAGAGGGCATTTCAATTTGTTTCCAGTCCTTGAAACTTAACTGTATTCAAGAACCTTGAGATCCACAAATTCATTCCATAACCTTATATTTCATATCCCTATTTAGCTCAAATCAATGCAAAAAAGCTTCTCTTATTTACTACATAAATACTTGATAGTATCGATTTGTTTATACTTCTTATCAGGGACCTTAATTAAATGTCTACTTTTTCAATTTTAGTTTTAACTGATCCATAATAGCATAGAATTATACATATTAATAGGGAAAACATATAATATTTGGTGATACATGTATACATTTGGTAATATTTAAGTCAGGTTAAACATATCTATCTCTTTAAACATTTATCACTTATTTTGAATGAAAATGCTCAAAGTCCCTTCTTCTATTGTTTTGAAATATATACTGCATTACTACTATACATAGTCACTCTACTGTGCCATAACACATGAGAACTTCTTGCTACCAATTCTAACTTCACAATCATTATAAGCTCTACTTTTTATACAGTCTTGTAATCTAGCTGCAGGATATCACTTAAACTAACACCAGTAACCATTTATAGAAGTAATATTTTTAGTATAGTGATCATGTTTCCCTGAATTATAAACATTATGTGTTTAATATATATCAAAGTCAAATATTATGGTTTGAACATTCATAGGATATATTTTTAAACTAACCATGAAGTGAAATAATCCAGACTCATAAAGTCAAGCGTTGAATATTTTTTTCTCATATGTATATTCTAGACAGAGAAAAAGGGAAAAAAATAATTTCATGGAAATATAAAGATCAATAGAGTAGAGGAACGGGATCCACAGGGAAATAATAGAGGAGGGCATAGGGAAATACTGGGGGAATTATGCTTGTACATAGATATAAAATTATAATTCACTAATTGAAATAATACTAAAAACAACAATAGTAGTATACATGAGATCAGTAGAGTAAAACAAGTGGATAGGGGAAGGATCAGGGGAGAGGAAGGGGTAGTACTGCAGAATGAGATTGATCATGTTATGTTATGTGGACTTTAAAATGTGGCACAACAAATTTTACTATTATGTATAATTATAATGCAATAATAAAATAACTAAAATATAATAAACTTTTTAGCCATGAGCACTTGAAATCTAATTTTTACACATTTCAATTAGTGAACTACTTTTCTCGACTGACATGGATAGTGTTGATTGTTTTACCAGGAATTCTAGTAAGAATATCCACATTTCTGAAACTCCATGTTCTGAATGCATTTTCTTTGCTTTCAATTCCAGTTATAATGGCATTATAGCAAGGCTAAAAAATAGTGCCATCCATGATTTCTTTGCTTACATAAATTATTAAGAAAGGTACTGGCAATATTTTATCTGAATACTTGGCTACATAACAGAAACATTTGGACTAAACTACAATGTTGAGCAAAGTTCACTCCCTCAACACCATTTCTCCTCCACATTCTTACACATAGAGTTAAAATAATGAAAAAGGAAAACAAAAACAATACTTTAAAGTACAGATTAAATGTCAAACTATGTATTCATTATGAAATTTTGAAAAGAAACAGATTATATTTCATAGCTATATTGTCTGAGACATCAGATTGCTGTTGTAGATCACACTTGATTTTTCTGGCTTTTGATCTTTACCATCTACCAGCTGGACTCTAACAATTTTGTATCCTACTGTGTAGAATTCGATTGCCCACAATCTATAAAATTGCGGTGTTATTAGGTAGCAAGCAAAACTATTTTCTTGTGATGACCAACAGAGGAAAGGTTAAAAAAACACCTTTAGCTATGGCCTCTGCTGAAATGAATGGATTTTATATTGTACATATACAGGGAGACCCTTTATCAACCTTGATGAATTTGGATGGAGGATCACAAGCCTCCATCCTTTGTGGTATACCACTAAATATTTCCAACTGTATTATGGAACAAATTGCCCCCATAATATTTATCTCAACTTAAGTTCTCAAAGTAAAGTTTATTTTATTTTAATAAAATGTTAAAGCTATCTATTTATTTTACAGGAGTACAGGGGATTGAACCCAGAGGTACTTTACCACTGAGACACATCCCCAGCTTTTTTTTAAATTTGAAACAGAACCTTGCTAAGAATTGGTGAGGCTCGTCTGGAAAAAACTAAGGATTGATACACAAGTATTTGTGTTTTATTTCCTTGAGTAGTTGACATTTAAATAGAGATGAAGTGGAAGAGTAGGGGGAAAGGGTAAGCCAAAGTAAATAAGTATTATATAAGGATGTATATTATTAGGAATTAAAGAAGATGATGACAAAGCAAAGAAAGTCATGAAAAGGAAGGTGGTATGAAGGACATTCTAGATGGAAAAGTGTGAGTGAAACCAGGGAATCTGAATATCATAGTGTATATTGCACAACAGAAAGTAAGTTGATCTAGTTTGTGCTTCAGGCATAAGAGGAATCAGGGCTGGTCTAAAGAACTTACCCATTAGTACATGAGGATGAATTAGAAGGAATACTAATTACATATGATGTGTCTAACACACTGCATATGAGGCCCAAAGTCACAGACATTTTTGTGTGTACACAGACACACACACACACACACACAGTAGCTTATGGATGTTCCTGGAATATTATTGTAGACAATACAAACTGCCTCCATTGCAGTTTTTCATTCAGACAAGTTCCTAGGGACATGAATTATTCTAGGGAGTCAGTCTCCTGTTTTAGCATGTAAAACAACAGTTGTGTTCCCAAAATGCAGCAACATTTCAAACAAGTGTCTTTTAATTATATGGAAGAGGGGGCCTAGCTTGATCAGCATTCCGTTCTCCCTAGGATTCAAATATGCTTAGGCACATCTGGAGGACAGGTGAGGCAAGCCCACAGGGTCTATATGTAGGATAGACGGAATCACTTTTTGGAAAAGAAAGTTTGTTTTGAATGAAGAGGATGTCAAATCTACATGGTTTTAGTACCTTTTTCTTTAGTCATCCAACAGAGGATACTTCTGAGTATAGTTTAGTCTCTATTTTTCATTCTCAGGACTCAGCTTCACATGTTTTCTTATGATCTACTTCCTAGTGAGGCAGGCGGTCTGCAATTAAAACAGAAAATCTGTCTAATTTAACCCTCTATAATGTTACAGTGCAAGGCTGAACTACTATGGGATATTATGACTCAAAATAATAAGAAAAAGGGCCTTATCTATGGATATTCCTTATGATATTAAAATGATACAAATCATAAAGTCATGAGATGTCAAACAATGCTCTAATGTTTTGAAGGGACTTCAGAAATATGCAACCTGTGTTTCTCAAATTTACACAATTATAGTATTACTATATGTCAAGATTTTGCAAATTGGGGTCTATGGAATCCTGGAAATCCACAGATATATTCTTAATGGGCTACCAGTTTTCTACAATAAGTTTTTATTTGTTGTCTTTCCATTTTATTTATAAACTGTAAAAATAATGTCATCATATTCCAGACCACCTGGATAAAATGAACTAAGCATTGTCATATAATTTTATTAACTACATGATGTTTTAATTGTAGGCTAATGAAAATGTGAGATAGATTAAATATGCAAACAATGTATTTGAAACTGATGAGAGCAATACTATTATATCACACAGTCCACATGAAAATTTCACACTAATTTAAATGGAGAAAACTTGTAAAAATTGAGTTGCCCCAAGACACAAGGTGAGATAGCCATGTTGAATACTCACGAAGAAATTGTAGTGTAGCAGTAGTCATTACTATGTTCAATTGGTAAGGACTAATGTATTTATTAGGATGTATAACCTTTTACATAAATTTAATATTATAAATTTGCATTTTGGTGCATGAATGTTTTTATTTACTTGGTAAATATGTTCAAATTGTATAGGTATATAAGACCTATGAGGATGTGTTTATTAGATTTCCGATAGTGCACATTTAACTAGTCATTACAAAAATTTTAAGAGTCAACACCTGAAATGTTTTTCACTCATTTATATCCAAATATTTTTCAGTTTTGGGAAAAACCAAAACAAAAGTGTTTTGTACTCTTCTGAGAGATATATTAAGTATTTCAGAACCATCTAAGGCATGGCCAATGTCTTGGCACCACTAACTCCAGAGTAAGACTAGACAAACTTTATGTTCTCTAATTATGCCACTGTAATTAAAAAAAAAAAAAAGAAAATTAAGAGACATGAGTGAATAATGCCAACTAATTTAAAATTGAGATTGAACTGAGGAATTTTCATAAGAACAACTTTTAATGTTGTTTTAATTTCTTTTTGGATCATATTCAGATATAACACATATCTATAAATAAGGAGTTGTGCTATATGCTGTCAAACCTAAGAGAAAGATGTATTCTTGCTTTGTATATGACTAAAAGAAGGATCAGAGGAATTAAGTCATCCAAGGGTCATAGAGTAAGGGGTATGATTGACACTTATTTACAAGTCTTCTGACCCCAAGTCCCTTGATCTTTCCACTTATCATACCAGATCCTTCTGAATTTACTTCTTTGTTCTATCTAAAATTCACTTTTTTATAAACAAGTGAACTTTGCCCATATTCTTAGTAAAGAATATGATCTTTAATTAGACGTCAGTGACTTCCTGCATGACTTGAGCTTTGAGATATTCTAGTTTCTCAAATAAGTTCACATTTATCTTGACTTTTTAAACTTTTATTATTAAATGTACATAGTTCAAATACTATAAGATAGTTAAAATATGCACCTTCCAAGTTTAAGTACAGAAATATTTTAGTCAGCTTTTATGAATTTTACATGCTTTTTTTGTACTGGCTAATTGAACCCACGGGTGCTTAAACAGTGAGCAACACCCTCAGCCCTTTTTATTTTTTATTTGGAGACAGGATCTCACTAAGTTGCTTACGGCTTCACTATATTGCTGAGGCTGGTTTTGAACTTGTGATCCTCCTGCCTCAGCCTACAGAGAAATTGGTATTTTAGGCAAGCACCACTGTGTCAAGCTCTCCAATTCTCTGGGGTCTTTTAAAAGGATGGCTTACTTGAGTTGCAAATTACCAGACTTTTTCAAGATGGTAACAGGGTTTATATTTTTTTTTTCCTTATTTTGTCATTGATTGAAATAATTTATGTAACAATGTCAACAGATCTGACAACTTTAACTGGAAATTGCAATCAAAATCGTGCCAAAAATATTAAAATTGTCAACTTTTATACAATAAACTGTCACAATTCAGTAAGATTTAAGGAAAGGCAAATACTTTCTTGGGGAGAAAATCAAGGCTAAAAAGATTAAAGAATAAGAAATTACTCTGAATTTTCAAACATTTATAGAAGTAACTTCTTATCAAGGCCCCCATCCCTCCTATGTAATTTTAATTGAAACCCTTCATCTTAGACCTATTTTAGCCCAGTATTTGAAATTCTAAAGTGAAAGATCCTAAACTTTTTATTTCCATCAAAGATAACTCATGGAGGGTATGGGCAATTGAACTAAGAGGTGCTTGACCACTGAGCCACACCCCCAGCCTTATTTTGTATTTTACTTTGAGAGACAGACAGGGTCTCACTGAGTTGCTTAGTGCCTCACTAAATTGCTGAGGCTGGCTTTGAACTTGTGATCCTCCTGCCTCAGCCTTCCAAGCCCCTGGGAAGCAAAGACTTTTTTAAAAATGTCATTTGTTTCTATTACTTGAATTTTAGGGATGTGAATATCTTATAAAATTAATGTTGAGTTGTCATCCTTCATAATATAAAATATATGCAGCATGTTATAGAACTATTTCTGAGGAAAATAATATGGAGATGAATAGAAACTTTTAATTCATAATCCTACATTTAAAGAGAAAATATATTAAACATATTGAGTGAATTTTTAATAGGCACACTTCTTTTGAGTGAGTGTGAGACAATATGATTAATTAGAATACTTTAATACAGAGAGCAACAAAGACACAGGTATCCTTTTTTTAAAGCAAAGTTAAACATTTTCAAAATATCTCTGATATCATTTGCTAAAGCTATATATCATGTGAGGGAAGAAACAGATTGTGATGAATTTCAAACATTTTAGTGAACTTGTACATTTTTAAGTGGGCCATGAACTTGAAATACATCACTTTTAAAAAATCACTTTGTGGGACCACTCTGAAAAAGTAGAATAAAACCACTCCATGTATAAGATAATAAACTGCATTTTTCTCTTTTTATATGTGTTGAGGAGTTAACAGCCTCCAGCTCCTGCCACATATTCATGCCCTGCTGCATATGAATGGGGAAATAAGCACTCCCACAGATACTTACAGGAATGTAAATTGACACAACATTTTGGATAGTAATATGGAATACCTCTTACATGTGGCAAAAATTTACACATGGCCACTCATCTGTGAAACTTACTCTAAACTATAGGAACAATGGATAGAAAAAAAATGGCAAGGGGGCATTTGTTAAATATGCATACTCAAAGAAACCAAATATTGCCCAAGGCTTAAAAAACTATTTCAGGTAAGCTAAGATTGTTTATGGCTAAATGGTAAAACTTTCTATGTTTATTATACTTCCACTTCTCCTTTCCATGGATGAAATTTTTTTTAATATCTTTTATTTTTATTTTTACGTGGTGCTGAGGATCGATCCCAGTGCCTCATGCATGGTAGGCAAGTGCTCTACCTCTGAGCCACAACCCCAGCCTCATGGATAAAATCTTAACATAAAAAATTATGTAGCATTATGGATGCAGAGGAAGGGAATCTGGATCAAAAGTTATCTTGTTCTATGGGCACCTACCAGCCCCTTTATAAGATATAGCTCACTTCTGGTTTGGGGGCATGACACTCTGTTAGCAGCTGTTGAAATGCCTATAGTTAATATATAACCTACAGTGTTTTCTCTTGGTAGAGTAATGTGCAGGGGTTTCTAGAAGAATATCTAGCCAATTATTTTGCTGACGAGGCTTCTCTTCATGATTCGTTGGTGTTGCTTATACTGTGAATTATTCCATATATTTCATCTACTCTTTAGCTTTGGGATATTAATCTTGAAGTCTTTGCAATTTTGATCCCAAGGAACAATGCTAACTTAATTCTAATATGCTGCCAGGGCATGATAGTGCATGCCTTCAATCCCAGCCACTCAGGAGGATGAGGCAGGAGGATCACAAGTTCAAAGCCAGCCTCAGCAATATAGCAAGACTCTGTCTCAAAAGGGGAAAAAAAAACTGGATTGTAGCTCAATGGTAAAGCATCCTTGAGTCCAATCCCCAAAAACAATAAACAAACAAACAATCCTTATTAGGCTATTTTCTTTCCCCAGTTCCTGATGGGAGCTTCTAGACCCATTTCATATCTGATGAAAATTGTGACAAACCCTCTCCATTATCAAATATATAATATCACCATTCCTACTCTACTACAACCACTCCAAGTTTGTTTGGGGAGCTACTTTTTTCAGATTGCTATAGGGGAAAGTATATATATTTAAAAAGCCCTATGCTTTAAGCTTCTCTTTCTTTTAGAAACTTATCAGTAATGCTGTTTTGTCTCCCTCTTTTCATCCCACCCCCTCTGCTTAATCCCAGGACAAGGATTTCTGGGATGGGAACACTGATCATTATTTAGATGATGTAGGCACTGTTTTTATCCTCTTTGGCTCCTGTCATATTTCTCCCAGCATGGAGAAGTTTTATTCCCATTTCTCTATAACAGGAACTTTCCTTAAGTCACAATCACTGTCCTCTCTACATTGCAGATTATGGTAAATATCTGTGCTCAAATGGAAGGTGTGTTCTTCATATGTACAGGAAAGTTTTCAATTTTACAAAGCCTTTTTCTTCTCAAAAAAAAATCATGGTAAGAGCTGGGGCTGTAATTCAGTGGTTGAACACTCACCTAGTACATGTGAGGCACGGGCTTTGATCATTAGTCATTAGAAATATTTAATTATATATCTAGTCACAGATAAAAATGTCCAAAATAGTGTTAATACAAAAAGCAGTTTCAGGAACTGGAGCTGTGGGTCAGTGTTAGCAATGTGTGAGGCACTGGATTCGATCCTCAGCACCACATAAACAAAGTAAAAATTCATTGGCAACTAAAACATATTTTTTAAAAAGCAGTTTTCATACAATGTATATAATATTCATTAGACTACATATCTTTTTGGATACTATTATCGGGGATTTTCAGTTTTCCTATCATATTTCTTATAATCATTGCATTTTTAATAAAGAAAAAATATAGATACAAAGATGTAACTAAATATATCTTAAACCAACAAGCAGTGTCTCACCAGTAAAATACTAGTGACATTCTTATTAAAAAAGAAAAAGAATGAAAAATTGTAAGGCTCATATTTACTTTAATATCATTCAGAATGCATTAGATGTTGCAGTGAGAAATGCAATGAAATTAGAAGACAGAATTACTATAAAGGTAGAAAATAAATTATTAGTATGGATAAATGACACATTTGGTTATAATTCTATATAACAGACAAACTGTTATAACTAAAAAGATTTCAAAAATGTGATGTTTTAAAACAAGAATATAAAAATCATTGGCTATCCAGTAAAATAGTAAGCAATTATCAAACAAATAAGTCACTCATATATCAATAGAATATACAAACAACCAAGTAATAAAGTTAGGAAAAAATGAAAAAGCTTTAGGATAGAAAATGATGTTTTACAGAGAAATATAAATGGTTGAAGACAAAAATATAAAACCTTTTTTATGACCAGATGAGAATTTGTTAAGTTGGAAAGATGTCAGTTTAAAAATTAAAGAACATTTGAATTGTTTCCAAATGACTTTAAAGATTAAATGTGCTTTGTATGGTCTGGGGATATGGCTCAAGCGGTAGTGTGCTCGCCTGGCATGCGTGCGGCCCGGGTTGGATCCTCAGCACCACATACAAACAAAGATGTTGTGTCCGCCGAAAACTAAAAAATAAATATTAAAAAAATTCTCTCTCTCTCTTAAAAAAATTAAATGTGCTTGCAAATAAAATCAGAGTATCATATATGAACATATGAAAAAAATAAATCAACCTTGAAATTATGTCAAGTCTTTTTAGGTATACATGTTCTTGTGCTTGAATGTGTCTCATTAAATCTCAGGTTTACCAATGTGACAGAATAAAAGATGGAGTCTTTAAGAGGTGATTAGTCCATGAGGGCTCCTTCCGCACTAAAAGAATTAATGACCTTGTACAGTAGAATCATACAGCATGTGGCTAGCTTTTTCTTCAGCTTTTCTGCCATGTGTTCACATAGAGGTCCACCCCTCTGTAAGAGGAAACATCACCATACAACAAAAGCCAAAGTTGCCTTGAGCTTGGAATTTACAGTCTTCTGAAAAATGAGAAATTAATCTTCCTTAAAAATTACCCCGTCTCAGGTACTTTGTTAGTGCAGCACAAAAGGAACTGAAACACATTTTCTCAAAGTATACAGAAAGGGTCTGGGCAACATTCTAGGGCTGTATATGTACATATTTGAGTCAACGGGAAGAGCAAGGAAATTTAATTAAGCCAAAGTTGCTTAATATTATGGCATAAAACATAAAATACCATGAAGTCCTATAGATTTACTAAGCAATGTTTTTTTTTGAGTTTTATTTTTTTTTGTTTTAATTGTGAATGACAGTACAATGATCTTGACATATCATACATTTGAATCAAATGGGGTATAATTTCTCATTTTTCTGAGTGTACAGGTTGCAGAATCACATTGGTCATGCAGTCACATATATACATACAGCAATACTAGTGTCTATTTTATTCTGCTGTCCTTCCTATTCCCCCCCTTCCCCTCCCCTCCCCTCCCATCACTTCTCTCTATCCAATCTAATGTGACACACTTCTTTTTTTTCCCCTCACATTTTCATACATGTATTTTGTATAGTGATGAGGGTCTCCTTCCATTTCCATGCAATTCCCCTTCTCCCTCCCTTTCCCTCCCACCTCTCTTCCCTATTTATTGGTAATCTTCTTCTCATGCTCTTCCTCCCTATCCCATTCTGAGTCACCCCCCCCCCCCCGCGTTATATCAGAGAAGACATTCAGCCTTTGATTTTTAGGGATTGGCTAACTTCACTTAGCATAATCTGCTCTAATGCCATCCATTTCCCTGCAAATGCCATGATCTTGTTAATTTTTAGTACTGAGTAATATTCCATTGTGTATAAATGCCACATTTTTTTAATCCATTCACCCATTGAAGGGCATATAGATTGGTTCCATAGTCTAGCTATTGTGAATTATGCTGCTATAAACATTGATGTGGCTGTGTCCCTGTAGTATGCTCTTTTTAGGTCTTTTGGGTATAATTCAAAACAAATATTTCCACTCATTTCTCACAAAATGCACCTTATAACTATAAAGAATAAAATTTATAATTTGGTACTTCAGATGTCAAAGACAAAGCTAGCATTAAAAAATGCCCAATTCTATGTATTAGAAACTAAATGAAATGCAAAAATAAAGGGGAGGGGAAAAATAGGGGAAGTAAAATAGTTTTACTTAAAATGTTACATTTATTTAAATAAATATTGCTTGATGAAAGATCTAGAATTCTATTCTTATAGACACAAAGAATTGGTTAGTATTTATGTAACAGACTTTAGGAAAAAACTTAGGACTGAAAGAACTTCTAGCAACAGAGACTCAAAAATAAGTAATTAAAAAAAAGAATAAACATGAATGATAAATGCTAAATAAAGTATTATAATATGTATTAAATAAAGTATTAAATGATTTATTTAATTGAAGTAAAGTATTATTAAATTATGTGATATAGGTTTATAAAACAAAAGACTAAATCTTTCATGAAAAAGAAAGAAATTATGTCAATAATTCTTAGGGGGCTGAAACTCAGTGGTAGAGCACTTGCCTAGCATGTGTGAGGAGGCACTGGGTTCTATCCTCAGAACCAAATTAAAAAAAAAAAAAGGTATTGTGTCCATCTACAACAATAATAATAATAATAATAATAATAATAATAATAATAATAATAATAATAATAATAATTTCTTTAGTATACTAAACAAGGTCTTTACAGGTTTGGCCCTATATAACTTAATTCAACTCCTTTTCTCTCATTTCTCCTTTACACACAGGCACAGTGAAGTTGATTATCAAGTAACAAAATTCCACAGCTATGGAGGGCCTAGTATTCATTTGTAACATAAATAATAAAATTAAGTTCTGTGGGATGCCATTTACATCTATTATCTCATTTGACTTACACAAAAATCTTATTACAAGAAAAATATTAATTATCTTAATTATTTATTACTAATTTATCTGTCTTAATTTTCTATCTGATTTCAATTCTTCAAATATTAATCACTATTTTCTATTTTATTTTTAAAATAAAAATTTAATATGGTCTTTTATATTGGTGTATTTCATAAAATCATGGTCCTATTATATGATTAACTATTACAAACCTGTAAAATAATATTTATGAATATATGTATTACATAAGAATTCTTATCATGTTGATCTATTAAAATAAGAGGAAACCTATTTTATGAAAAGCTCTTTCTATACATATGATTAGAAGTAATTATATCAAAATTCAACATATATTTCAATATTTTTCCTATGACTATGAAATTATTTAAAAATTTTAAGTATTCACTATTTCTACTTGAAATGCAGAAATATAACACATCCCCAAATTAGCAATTTCACTTAAGAAAAATCTATAGAAACCCAACATGTGGGATATTTTATTAAATAATAGGGTGTTAAAATTTCTGCTTTCACCCATTAGGTACTAAGAGAAGCAGGAATTCCCCTCTTTCTATGGAAAACTAGAAAACCAGACAAAATACATGAATCAAAGGTTTTAAGAAACTGCTCATCAAGTGGAGCACGGGACTATGATCCCTGACCAGGATTAAAAAAAAAAAAGTGACCCATTCTATGGGCCTAGCCTGATTTCTAAAGGCATGTGCTATCATAACACACAGATAAAAGTAAGAAGCTAGAGTATTGTAGCTTTCCTGAATTAAGAGGAAAACTACTGGGGCCGGGGTTGAGGCTCAGTGGTAGAGCGCTTGCGTAGCATGTGAGGCACTGGATTAAATTCTCACAACTAAATAATAATAATTTAATAATAATAATAATAACAATAACAATAATAGGTGGCTAGAATTTATGCATGGAATATTGGCGAGAAAGGAGCTACACAGAGGGAAACCATAGAAATCTGCAGAAAAGACTCCCTGATTTTATGGTTAAGTGATAATCTGCATATGTGTAGCAGGAAAATTCAAAAGGCAATGTAAAATACTACTGATAAAGAGTAGACAGGATCATTTCACAGGCTCATTGATGGTGGAAACTTATTTGATTTCCCATTAACCAGAGTGGAGAAAACTTGCAATATGTCAGACATAAAAAGGATCTTAACAAGTGTCACATGTTAAGAGTAAGGATATTTAGTCTAAGAACAAAGGCAGTATATTAGACCTTGCATAACAAAAATTAAAACCAAGCCCTAAATGAATCAAATTGAACCGCAAGTAATTTAACACCCGACAAAAACCCAGTACTCTTTAAAGGAATATGACAACATAAAATCTGCAATGTATGTTATTTAATAAAATTGATTAGTTAGGCATGGTGGCACAAACCTGTAGTCTCAGCGACTCAGGAGGCTGAGGCAGGAGAATCATAGATTCAAAACCAGCCTCAGCAATTTATCGAGGCTGTAAGCAACCTATCAAGACTCTGTTTCAAAATGAAAAAAATAAAATATAAAAGGAGTGAAGATGTGGCTCAGTGGTTAATCACCCATGGGTTTAATCCTTGATACAAAAAAGAAAAAAAAAAAAATTCTGACTAGAAACTAGTAGAAAAATCAAATAATAGAAAGTGAGAGAAAAATGCAATTAGTGAATAACACTTTAAAACAGCCATTATAAATCTCATTAATGTACACAAATGTATAAAAGAAAGAATGAGTAGAAAAATATAGGATGTAATAAAACAACCAAATGTAACTTCTAGAGACAAATGCAATAGATGATATTAAACATCACTGTATGCAATTAATAGTAGATTAGATACTCCAGAAGAATGGTGAACTTGAAGAAATAGATACTCTTTAAAATAAAGAAACAAGAGAAAAGAAAGCTGAAATAATATCAGCTGGTGTCAAATAAGGTAAGGGGAGGCAGAAAGAAAAATATTTTTAAAAATAATAGATGAGTCAGAGGTCTCAGTATGTATCCTAAAGATATCAAAAGTATAATAAGGAATATTTATGAACTAGCTTTACCAGTTTATTGGACAATATAAATGAAATGAACAAACTATTTGAAAGACAGAAATGACCAAAGCTCACTGAAGAATAAATAAAAAATATGGCTAATCTTTACCTATTACAAATCTATATTTCCTAGTTTTAAATCTTGACCCAATACGAAATCTACATCCAGATATTTTCATTGGTGAAAGATATTCCATGCTTAATTCTTGGTCCTGGTACAGAAGATAATATTGCTATGAATCATATATATATATATATATATATATATATATATATATATATATATATATATAGCAATTCTTTTCAAAATCCTAATAGGGATTGATTTCGATATTAACAAGCTATTTTTAAATTATACATATTTAATATATTATACAACATATTGTACATATTATATATAAACAGATTACCTGATTTCAAGTCTTATAATTCCATATGCAAATATTAATTTCCTATCAATCATACTCATTATATTTCAAACCTGAAACTAAGAGATCTGGGATGTAGATCTGTGGGAGGCTGTGGAAAGAAAGCTTTGTGCTTAGTCCTTAGGCACTGCAAGATAAAAAAAAAAAAAAAAAAAAAAAAAAAAAAACCTGAAACTCATAAGCTATCAAGTTAAAAAAGATAAATTGTATTTTATCACATAATTGTTTTAATCAAGCTCTACTGTTAAAACAATTTAAAAGACAGAAAATGTTTGAAAAATATATATCTGATAAAAATGTGTAGTCAAGATACATAAAGCACTCTTGTAACTCAACAAGACAAAGATAATCTACCTGCTTTTTAAACATGAATTTATTTTATTAGACACTTCACAAGAAAATATACATGAATGGCTATTCAGTACAAGCAAAAATGATCACCACCTCTATTCATAGAGAAAATATGATATAAAGCTACAATAAGATAGTAATATACATATGAGAATTGCTAATATAAAAAAGCCTGACTATACCAAATATTCTTAGAATAAGAAGGATCTGAAAATTTTATACATCTCTAGTGAGAAAGTAGAACTATGTGGCAACTTTTTAGTAAGTTAAATATGGTTATAATATGAAATTCATTTAAGAGAAATGAAGTTATTTTAATACAAAGATTTGTTCATATTATTTATTCATAATAGCCTCAAATTGAAAACAACCCCAATGCCCATAAAAGATAAATAGATAAAGTGATTTATCCCTATATAGATATACTAATCAGCAATAAAAAGAAAAGTACTATTGATACATATAATCATGGATAATACTCAAATGCAGTATGATGAATAAAAATGCCAGGCAGGGGACTATATACTATTCATTAGAAAATCAGAAAGAGGAAAACTTATTAACAGAGATAAGATCATTGATGGTCAGTTGGTGAAGGTGGAGATAGAGATCAAGTGCAAAGCTGTATAAACAATACCTTGGGAACATGAAAATAGTTATTTTGATTGATTGTGGTAATGGTAAAAAGGATTGTATTTGCAGAAATGCAACCACTGTTAATTAAAATGGATGCAATTATTATGTGTAAGTAGAACTCAATAAAACTGATTCAAAAATGAATTATATACACATAGATTGTGTATATAATTAAATGCACATCTTAAATATACATAGATTGTGCCAATTCTATGTGTATTTCAAAGTATCATTACAATGAAAATAACTTCTTATAAAAACTTTGAAAACTTTCTTATAGTCCCCATGCAGGAAAATTTTATTTTTAAAAATGAGGTTAGAATATAATTCAAAAAATTCCTTAAATTTTGTTTCTTGTTGTGTATGTGTCCAACATTTTCCATGTAATTAGAAAAGTTGTAAAAAATATTTGATTTACTTTATAATGGGACTCAAGTCCATATTCTACCACTTCTGTGGGTTGGGAAACAATTATAAATCTGGATTTCACATTCCTTTTCTGCAAAGCAATATTATTGTTTCAGTACTGGCAAAAGAATTTCTAGTTTGGTCATTGACTCTAGCTTCTCTGGGAATTTACAATGACAGAGTGATTTTGAATGTAAACAAATTGGATTAGAGTTAACAATTGTGCATTTGTAATTAGCACAGTGAAAAATCCATATACAGGTAATTGGGTCATGACTACATTTAAAATGTCAATGGCTAATGGTATTTGACAGAAAGATACTGTCTCCTCCAGTATATGTTCCCTTGACCTCTTTTCTGGCCAATTTCCATTCTACTGATGGAAATGAGGGCTAGAGAAAATTCAAAACCATTATTATAGAAGATTTTTTTTCTGGGAATGCACATCTTTGAAAGATATGGTAGTATAAAAAAAGATAATGGCGGGCTGGGGATGTGGCTCAAGTGGTAGCGCACTCGCCTGGCATGCGTGCGGCCCGGGTTTGATCCTCAGCACCACAAACAAACAAAGATGTTGTGTCTGCCGAAAACTAAAAAATAAATATTAAAAAAAAAATCTCTCTCTCAAAAAAAAAAAAAAAAAAAAAAAAAGATAATAGCAATTACTTTGGTAGTAAAAATTGACTAGGAGCTCTTTCTAGAATCCAAGAGGAAATTACAAAATTATTTTGTCAAATCATTTTCTAGAAATAGTTTTTTCAAAACTGAGATTTTGATTTCTTATCATTCAGATGTTAATTGTTTTCTTAGGGTGGTATAAAAAGTGTCATGGAAAACTTGAAATTTTCCCTGATCCTGCCTGTATAATTCTTTCTGCTTCTAATCGTATCTCAAACACCAGCTTCTTCATGAAGTTGTTCCTTAGACTATAAGCAGGTAAAGTCTATTTTCCTCCCTAAAATCCTTAGAAGTCACTAGCTCTGTATGTCGTGCAATGCTGACTATTTTACCTAAAGTCGAGTTGTTTGTGTAATTTTTTATTTCATTGCAAGCTCCTTGATGACAAATAATGATTCACCCAACCCTCTATTAGCCAAATGACCAAAGAAGGATGATGTAAAATTATAAGACAGTACAGTTATTATCAATACAGGAACTGAGTTCTACCTACTTGGAATTTTGCCCTGGGTAAAACATTTCACATTTCTGTTCTTCAGATATTTTTAATTCATAAAATTGAAACTCTATCAAAATATTGGTAAACTTTATGAAACATTATTTTTCATATCAGGGTTCGCTAATTGAATGTAAGTTCCCTGAAGGCAGGAACTCATTTTTTTCACCTCTGTATACACTGTGCCCAGAACTGTGGCTGGCATATAGCAGATTTGTAATTATTTATTGAATTATTTAATAAACAAGGATATTAAAACACTGTGAGTGGGCTGGGGCTGTAGTTCAGTGGTAGAGCGCTTGCCTAGCACATGCGAGGCCCTGGGTTTGATCCTCAGCACCAATAAAAATAAATAAAATAAAGGTATTGTGTCCATCTACAACTAAAAAATAAATATTAAAAACAAAACAAATTAAAAAAAACCTGTGAGTAATGGCCAACATTGTACACAATAAGTATTCTATAAGTAGAAAAGGCAAATAATGTCAAATGTTTTTTTTGTTGTTGTTGTTGTTTTTTTAATTCAATTGAATGGAAATGGCCTCTGCAATGGAACCCACAAGTTTAATTTGGGACAATTTTAGTACCTTAAGGTGAAAACAATTATACTGTAGGGATTAGAAGATCATATGTGTGTGTGTGTGTGTGTGTGTATATATATATATATATATATATATACACACACACACACACATATGTATGTATGTATAAATAATTTATGTGTATAAAATTTCTTTCAAGGTGCTTTTTTATAAGCATTTCAAAAGTAAAGCATATGAAGTATTTATAATTTTTGTTGTTTTTATAAATGTTCCATGAAGTTCTTTTTCTTCCGTTTTTTTTCCTGTCAGGATAATGTGTCTAGTTATCACCAAATCTGATCAGAGCTTAAATCTACTTTATGTATGCTCCCCATCCCCACTATAGTGGAAGGATAGGAATACAGGAGGGGATTCTTCAGAGGATGCAGAAGTTGCCACAAATAGCAAGCCTGAACAGTATTGATTTCTTTGAAGTGTCCCTCCTGATGTCTCTTAATAATCAAGCACTGTCGATTGACTACTGCAAATTGAATTTTCCTTGTTGACACTTCAGGTTTTTAATTTTGTAAATGCAGAAACCAGAACAAAATAAATGAGATTTTGCTGCATTTAAAATCAATACCAGTTATATCAGTCATCAAAAGAACACAACACACACACACACACACACACACACACACACACACACAGTGTCTTATCTCTGTAGTTAGAATTTCTGGTCCCCTGTCTCTACATCTACATGTACTGCATCATCCCCTCTCTCTCTCTGAGGTATGGCCCTACATTTCCCTACTTCTAGAAACCCTCATTTTTCCTTCCATAGCAGACAGTTAATGAATGTTCACCACCTAGTGCCCTGATTTTAGCTCTCCAGCATCCACAAGCAGACATGAGTATCCAAAAATGAACAATTATAAAACAATTTGAATTGTATATTTAACATAATTATATGAAAAATATAAACACCTAATTAATGTGTTAATCACTGTTATTAGTTTAATAATGTTCACAAGGTAGCTGACAGTGACAATGTGGGCTACAGAATTTATAGTTCAAATTTAGAAGGAGAGTGGAAATCCTTTCCTTTACTGATACATATTATAAGTCCTTCCTTCCCTTCTGTCTGATGGGTTAATTAATGTTACATGCCTGTTTCTGGGCAATTATTGGCAGGCAGAATACCATCTGCTACTTAGTTTACACTAATTAGGATATTCTTATGAAACTGGGCATGGAGTAAATACCTGAACAAATTTGCAGTGAATAAAAAACAGGTTAAACCAAAAGAATTAGGAATCCGAATGATATTGTATTTCTCAACAGCAAAATTGGAAGATAAAACAGGCAGGAATAATAGTTTCAAAACAGTTAAGGTAAACAATTTCTCACATAAAATTCTATCTTCATTCTATGCTGATTGATAAAACATGACATAACATTATTAAATTTCAAAAAATTTACTTCCTAGGTAAAATTATCATGGATTAATTTGACAATGTGTTCCACCAAAATAAATATTATACCATGAACAAAAGAGAAACAGAATTTAAGAAATAGGGAATCCACATTCGACAGGCACCAAAGAAAGTTCTGGGATAACAACAGTGCAATAGGCCTACAGAATAAGTAGTTAAAATTGGAACAAAATGCTCTAGGGCTTCAGCAAAGAGGACTCTAGGAAAATAAAAAGGATACAACTTTTGTAGATTAAATTTATCTTGTGAAAGAGAAAGCTAGAGATTTTTAAATTTCATGAAGGACTAATAAAAGGCAAACAGATGACTAAGAAATAAATGAAGACAGGAATTATTGCCTTTAGGAAAAATAGAATGTTGTATAAGAGGAAATATGGTTGTATTGTAATACCTGATCCTTCAGTGAATAAATTTAATGGAATGATGATAAATAATACACAGATACTATTGGGGCCTCTGAATGGGTACAATAAATAGCCTTTTCTTTGTTTTCTACCTGGATGCTGAACAAATTTAGAAATAAAGAATAGCAGATTAGAAACCAGAATGTCATTATTTATTACTTACAAAAATAGAAGACATAGTTTAATGCAAAAGCAAAATGGATCTCTGACTGAATTCCAGGAAGCTTTCCCCACCAGCCACAGCCAAATAGGATAAGGAAGGCCTCCTCCATAGCAGAGCACAGCTGAAGGGGCATGGTGCACTGACGCTCTCTATGGGCAGCTCATTTGGAAGAGAAGGAAAGGAAAGCTGAATAAAACAATACTCCTTTCTTCAATTTCTTGAATTTCTATTAATACATGTTCTGATTTCTTCATAACTGTTTTCTTACCTTTGCATCCTTCATGACCAATATGTTTTATTTTAAGCTCTTTATTATTCAAATTAGTAAATACATAAAATTAGTCAAAATAGATTAGTTAAATCCATGAAATATTATTGCAGCTTCATGGCCAATCTTGTTTCATGTATACTCCCTCTTTGGCTTACTTTGAGAAAATATATTTTAAATGTATCGACCAATTTTCACTGTAATTTTATGTTATTTATTGTATCTGAAAAGAGGAGGTAATTCCTTAAATATGATTATATCCTTGGAGGTAGTATTTCACCTCAAAGAATTGTATAAAAAATTGTTATTTTATACTATGACAAACTATACTATTTTATTAACATTAAGTTCTTCTATTAAATGAAACATGCCAATAACAGTGATTAAGACATTAATTAGGTGTTTATATTTTTATATTATCATGTGTAAATATAATGTTTTTTTTTTTTTTTTTTTTGTGTGTGTGTGTGTGTGTGTGTGTGTGTTTGTGTGTCAGGGATCAAACCCAGGAGCACTTAACACTGAGCCACATCCCCAACATTTATATTTTTATTTAGAGACAGGATGTCACTAAGTTGCTTAGAGCCTTGCTAAATTGCTGAGGCCAACTTTGAACTTGTGATCCTCCTGCCTCAACCACCTGAGCCACTGAGATTACAGGTGTGTGTCACTGCATGCAGCATAATTTAAGGTTTTTGTTTTGTTTTATAGTTTTTCATTTCTGAATATTCATGTCTGCTTCTGAATGCTTGAGAGCTGGAACCGAGGCACTGGGTGGTGAACATTGCTGAACTGTCTGTTATGGAAGAAGAAATGAGGGTTTGTAGAAGTAGGGAGGAGTAGGGCCAATACCTCAGAGAGCAGTGAGGGTGCAGTACATGCATATGTAGAGACAAGGGGACCTGTCCTTATCCTTTGCTTGCACAGCAGAAATTCTAATTACAGAGATAAGACACCCAGTGTATATGTAATGTTAATTGTGTTCATTTGATGGCTGATATAACTGGTGTTGATTTTAAATGCAGACTTTAACCAGATGCAGATTTTAACCAGACTTAAGGAGATACACAGGGAGAAGGACGGGGCAGTTAGAAGTGGGGTCTTTAATCACCTCAACCGAGTTACTGATCACACTATTTCTAGAACCTAACCCTACTTCTAAAGTCGCTTTTATTAAGACAATTAATGTAATTATGATTGCAATGGTCTGAGTGAGGATTTTCTTTCTGTTTCAGCCTGAAACATCCTGACTCTCTACAGTATGTTTTAAGATTTTTCTCTTTATCTTTAGTATCCTAAACTTTTTTAATGTCTCATCGATTCAGATAGAATTAGTCATTTTTATTTTTGCTAGGCATTTGCCAGCCCCTTTCACTCTAGAAATTCATATACTTCTATTTTTATGAAATAATTTATTGTGTCTTTGATAATTGCTTCCTTTATTTCCCTGTATTTTCTCATTCTGGACTGCCATCATAAACAGGTGAACAAGTCAGGTGAGTATTATACAATAAGAATTTTTAAGTGACCTCCTAGCAGTTCCAGGATGAGTTTTTATCTTCATAAAATTGTATGCAAAATACTGTATTAATGTAAGTCTTCATTTTTCCTGAGAGGGAATCTAAAGCTACTTTTTATTCTTTTATCATTCCCTGAAGATTTAATCCTTGAATGTGACAGAACTGTAAGCTTCCAAGAGACCATAACTTTGAACTGCTGACTGGTTAAAAATGAGGAGGAGGGAGCAAAAGATAAGGTAAGTTCCTATGAGTAGCTCCTGACATTCTGTATGACATGAATGGCTATTAGATTTGCTCCATTTAAAAAAGAAAAAGAGAGTTAAAAGGTTAACCACCTGTTTGACTGATTTGAAATGCTGAAGCAAAATATCTCATCGTTTGTACAGTGAATGGGCAGCTGTGCAGCTGTCAGTGGGATATTATTCACAAAATTAATATGATTTGAGATCTTACTTTAAAGAAAGAAGTGTAAGAATTCTTAATGGAATTAAATTCTCTTTGTGTGCCAAAGTCTCATCTAAGGTTTTATTATGCTGTGAGACGTGTCATACGATAAACAATATTCTATGTATGGCTATGGATTTACTTGAGATTTAATGAAAAAGAGAAAATGAAACTGTTTTAATGGAAAATCTTTGCAATTACTTTCCAAAATAGCTTCTTAAATTGCTCTGTTTTCAGAATATTTTTGGCAAAGCAATATATTATGGTAACTACAATAGTAGTTCTAAAAGTCCTTAAAATCTTTTACTTTTTCTACCATTTAAAATTAATATTAAGTTAATGCTGGCATCATTCCAAACAAACCATCTTTAAATAGATTTGCTTTATATATTCCTTCTTATATGCTTATTTCATTAAAATGCCATGTTAATGGGCTTGCAGCTGGTTTTATATTGGAACTGCTGTAACAAGAGCTCTGTAGTCATTCCCAGAGCCATTGTATTACAGTATTTATAGAAGAAAGTAACTTCATGAATTATTTTTTTCCTGCATATTCAGTCTCTCTCTCCTTGTCCTGGCATCCTATTCTTCTCAGCTTATAAACATATTCAGGTTCTACCATTTAAAGAAAACCCTTCTAAACTCCATTTATTCCTCCACTTACTGCTGCATCCCTTTCGTTGACTCATAGTCCAATTGTTCCGAAAGTATTCTTCTGTATGTCCATCATAAATAAGGGAGCATAAGATGGGTTATAAGATCCAAGATTTCAACCTGGACTGAAGACTGAAGAGCTCAGAGCGGGAGTAGGTAAGAGAGTCAGATTAGCCACTGATGAGTTCTGGGCCTCAGCTTATAAATGTCTGGGTACAAAAATATGAAAATGTGTTCAACATTATTAGACATTAGCAAAATAGAAATGGTAACTGCAGTGAAATACTCCTACACATCTAGTAGAATGTCTATGATTATAAACAAATCCAGCAATATGGAATACTGGAGAAAATGTAGAGCAATCAAAACTTTTATGCTTTGCTGTGGTAATGTAAAATGGTTCAGCAGCTTTGGAAATATAGGAAATTTTATATAAACCTTAAGCATGGTTACTATAGGGTAGGCAATTCCCATCATACACAAGAAATATGAAACCTAATGTATATATAAGACTTGAACATAAGTTTTCATACCAATTGTATTCACAAAACGTAATAATTTGAATGATTAAAATAGCCATTAACATGGGAATGTATGGTTTTTAAAATACAGTTCTATCTAGCAAAAAGAAGGAGTAAATCACTGAGGCATACAAATCATGGAAAAATATCAGAAATGATTTATTAAGACAAGAAAACCACAGAAAAGTGAAGGTGTATTATTTCTATGTATGAATTTTTAGAATGTTCAAAGGTAAGTTACATTAGACTTTACATCAGATTTTAGAGGGAGGATAAAAATAGAATAGACTGAAGAGGCATGACAAAATGTTGGAGGTGATGGGAATATTCTGTATTTTGACTGGAATAGGGGTTTGGAATGTTTACATATTTGTCAGGGTTCATAAAACTATGCTAAAAATCCATGGATATTATTGTATGTAAGTTACATATACCAAGTAATATAAAAACTTAATAAAACAAAGCAAACATAAAACTAAATACAACCACCTAGAGAAAGGATTTTAATTCCATACAGGAGTCTGTGATATCAATATGAGATAGAAATCAAATAAGGGAAATCTTTGGTGAAGGAGGTGTTTGTAATTGTGTTTGCAAAATGAATTAGGAGAAGAGCCCCTTAACGTTGGAAGTGTGCAGTGGAATTTTGTCTGGTTAGGATTGGTCCAAAGACAATGAGAGAAGAGAAATACAGACAAATATAATGGAGAGAAATGGAGACAAGCATCGCCAACAATTTCAAAGAGTTTTTATCAAAAAGAAGCAAACAGAGAAAAATTGGGAGGGACAAAATCTGGTCTCCGCATTTTTTAAGATAAAAAATTGATATCATATTTGATATTGCAACTGCTATTTATGTTGCAGTGTTTAGTCAGTATTGACAACATGAATAATACTTAATGAATATTTAAATAATAAAGGAAAGAAACTAATATGTGTTACCTGCCTGCAAGAATTGACAGGAGAACAGAATAAAATTTTGTTTCTGCCTGGGAAAGTGCAATAAGAGCAAGAAGAAAGAGGGTAATTGTGGAAGTAGGAAAAAATAATGGATAACTGAAAGCAAAAGTAAATGACCTGAATTTTACTAGTATTTACTTTTGAACTGTGGTATTGAACTTCAATACTCTAGACTTTATTGTGAATTTTAATTGTCCATTTATAAAACAAGGTTAGCACATAAACCAAGTCCTTACTCAAGGTAGGCTATGCTAATCAATTACGGCACCACTTATGTTTCAAATTGGATAGGGCCTTAACTCATCTCTTCAAGAAGCAATTACCAAACTATTAAGAAGAGCATGAGAAAATAAATTATTTGTCACATCTCTTCTAAAAGTTCCTAGTCCTAGGGCTAAACTAGCCTCCCATCCTATATATTTCTTTGGAGTATAGTTACATATCATAAAAGACTTTAGGTTCTTAAAAAGTGAAAGGTGAATATGTTCAATATAAATGATTAATTTTGTATTTTTGATGGGTAGACCTGCATCCTGAGCTGATCAGTTCAGATGATTTTTGATTGAAAAAATTAGAAATTACCTATTGATTCATTTCAAAGAACACACTTCTGTTTTCATTGATTCTTCCTATTATTTTCTACATCCTTTTTCCTTTATTTCCACTTTGATATTTGTTATTTCCTCTTTTTTCTAGTTTTGTGTTTATATTGCTGTTTTTTCTTCTAGGCACTTATAGTGCATTAGGTCATTGATATGGACTATTTAACTCTCAATTTCCCTCTAAGCACTCTTTTGGCTGTATCTCATAAGTTTTGCTACATGTACTTTCATTTTCTTGTTTTTAAGCATTTTCTAATTTTCCTTGTGATACCTTTTGATCAATTGGTTGTTTCAGAATATGTTGTTTAACTTCCACATTCTTGTAAATTTTCCATTTTTCTGTCATTTATTTCATGTGTCATTTCATTGTGGGTTATGTTTGAATAGATCAACCATTAAGAAAACTGTAGCTAAGCTAAAAAGAAGGAAAATATGAATAACTAAAATAAGAACCCATAGACACATACACCCTACCAAAAGTGAACCAAGGGTATGTACAGAACCTAAACTGATCGATATGAAGCAATGGCATTGAAACAGTATTAAACAAACAAACAAACAAACTTCCAACAAAGAAAAGCCCCAGAATTAGATGGATTCCCAGCTGAATTTTACCAGACCTTTAAAAAAATTAATGCCAGTATACCTCAAATTATTTGATGAAATAGAAAGGGAAGGGATACTCCAAATTCATTCAATGAAGCCAGAATCACATTCATACTAAAACCAGATAAGGGACACATCAAGTAAAGAAACACCACAGACCAATATTCCTGATGAACACAGATATAAAAATCTATAATAAAATATAGGAAATTCATATTCAAAACACATGAAGAAGAGTCTACATAATGATTGAATTGGTTCCATTCTAGGGATGCAAGGAATGTTTAACATATGCAAATCTATGACATAATTCCTTACAAAAATAGAAGGACAAAACTCATATTGTCATTTTATTAGATGTAGAAAAGCCCTTGGACAAAAATCTAGCACCCATTCATGTTAAAAATACTGGAGCAACTATGGGTAGATGGAACTTACTTCAACAGTCTAAAAGAAGAATATATATATATATAGACAAACCCAAAGCCAACATTATACCACAAAGAGAAAAAAACTAAGAGAAATTCCTTTAAAATCAGGAACAAGATAAGGATATCCACTCTTACTTCTCCTATTCACTATAGTAGAAATTTTAGCCAGAGCAATTAAGCAAGAGAAGGAATTTAAAGTGATACAATAGGAAAGGATGATGCCAAATTATCAGTTTGCAGATGATGTGATCCTATACTTAGAAGAGCCAAAACAAACAAACAACAACAACAAAAAAAACCTCACCAGAAGACTCCTAGAGCTGATAAACACAGCACAAATCAGATACAAAAGCAACATGTAATAATTGCTTTTTGAATGTTAAACCAACATTACTTTTCATGGGCTAATCTTTATTTATTCGTGAATTTTTGTCCTTTAATGTATTTTTGAACTTGATTTTCTTACCCTTTTTTCTTCTTTTGGTGTTTTGGATCAAACCAAGGGATTTATGAATGCTAAGCAATTGCTCTACCACTGAGCTAAATTACAAGCCCCTTCTTATGTAATTTTAAATGTTCTTTTATTAATTAGGTATATTGGTCTGTAGTGTTTTTTAAATGTCTTTATTATATTTTGATGGAATTATTTCAGCCCCATGCAATTTGCTTATCAGTGACTTCCCTTTCTTTCATTTGGTAGAAATATTTATGTAAGATTGGTGTTGGTTTTGCCCCCTCCCTTCTGAATTTGTGACACGTTCATCAAGAAAAATCTTCCTTATGATTTTCTTGTTGGAAGGTTTTCAAACTTAATTCAAAATCTTAATAGATATAAAGTTGTAGTATTAAATAATTATCCTTCCCCAATGATTATATATGTTTCTAATACTCAAAACCTATGAATTTTGTCTATTTGCCCAAGCTGGGGAGTATCCTTCAGATCATTGAGGTGAACCTAACATAATCACAATGGTTTTTAGGAGAGGAAATTAGGAAGTGAAGAATCAGTCTTTCTCATTGAAGCTGGACTTTATTTTTAGCTCAATGAAACTTATTTCAGACTTCTGTCATCTAAAACTAAAAGGAAACTATTTTGTCATAGGTTTAGAAGCCCTAATATTAATCATATGGTCATTTATCATATTTATGTCTTCCTAAATAATTTAAGGTCTGGTATTTTGATGCCTCCTGCTTCATTTTTCTCACTAAGGATTGCTTTGACTACTCTTCCCTCTTATTTTTCAAAATGAATTTCATGACTGATTTTTCTACAAAGAACATCATTGGAATTTCTTTGATTTCTTTCTTTAGTGTTCTGTAGTTTTCATTGTAGAGGTCTTTCTTCTCTTGTTAGATTGATTCCCAGGTATTTCATTTATTTATTTTTTTTTTTTTAAAGAAGATGCAGTCTTCTTTTTAAAAAAAATATTTTTATTAGTTATTTATAGAGCTTTATTTTATATATTTATATGTGGTGCTGAGAATAAAACCCAGTGCCACACACATGCTAGGCAAGCACTCTTCCACTGAACGCCCGCCCCCCACAGCCCCAGCCCCAGGTTTTTTTAATTTTTGAGGTTATTATGAGTCTGATCATTTTCCTGATTTCTATTTCACCTGATTCATCATTGGTGTATAGGAATACAATTGATTTATGGATGCTTATTTTATATCCTGCTACTTTGCTGAATTCATTTATGAGTTCTAGAAAGTTTTATGGTGGATATTTTTTGGGCCTTCTAAACATAGGATCATGTCATTAGCAAATAGGGACATTTTGAGCTCTTTTCCTATTTGTGTCCATTTATTTATTTAAGTTGTAGATGGACACAATATATTTTTATTTATTTGTTTGTTTATTTATTTATTTATTTAATGTGATTGTGAGGATTGAATGCTGTGCCTCACAAGTTCTAAGCAAGCACTCTAACACTGAGCTACAACCCTTGCCCCTGTATCCATTTAATTTCTTTCTTTTGCCTATTTGCTCTAGCTAGAGTTTCAATACATATGCTGAATAGAAATGGTGAAAGAAGGCATCCCTGTTTTCTTCCAGTTTTTAGAGGGAATGTTTTCAATTTTTCTCCATTTAGAATGATGTTGACCTTGGGCTTAGTACGCATAGCTTTCACAATGTTGAGATATGTTCGTATTATCCCTAGTTTTTCTAGTGTTTTGAACAGGAAGGGATGCTGTATTTTGTCAAATTCTTTTTCTGTATCTATTGAGATAATCATGTGATTCTTGTCTTTAATCTACTGATGTGGTGAATTACTGATAGGTTGAATTTCAGTGAATTGATTTTTAGCAAATTAGTCTGCTTTCAGAGTTCAGTGACTAGTAAACTATAATTTTTGCTTTAATTTGTATTCAGTAAAATGGCAGAATAAGAGGTCCCCTGCTCAAATACCCCCATAGGAACATTAATTTATAACCATCCTTGGACAAATGTGCCATTGTGTTCTGGTGGCACTATGGAGGAGTCTATTAATTTGCAGAAGAGCCCAAGACCAAGGAATGTTGTTTGTGAGGGCAGGTCACACATAGGTGGGAAATTTGTGGCTGGGTCTCACCTACAGACCTGAAAATGGCTTTGTTTCCTTGTGGACTCAGCTGCAAGTCCTATTGTGCCACCAGAAGTCTCCACCAAGAGCCTTGAGGTGAGTCATGCCCACCTGTATCTTGAGTGACTGATACCCTGACCTCAGGCCTAGTTATGGACCATGAAGCATCCCTGTAAGTTAGGTAGATATCCTCTTAGCTAAAGTCTGTGAGTGTATTCTGTGAGTGGATCCATACATCTAGGAATTTACCAGGAGACATACACATCTGTGTCACCAGAACAGGCCTTCAGATCTTGGTCTTAGCTGTGTAACATGAAGCAACCCTGTGACTTTTCAACTAAATCTCATTCCAAGACCAGGGCCAGGCCTATTTCTTTAACACCACACCCAGTGACACTAAGATCTCTCCCTGGGAACCAATGGAAGCCACACTTATTTATGTACCTGAAAACAAGCCTTCTGTCTACAGTTCCAAGTGGGAAAACTCAGGTGGACTCTTATCCCAGCATAGACAAGGTCATAAAGGGAATCCAGTCCACCCAAGACCAAACAAAATCCATGATGCTGACTGAAGTGGCTAGTAAGTGGGCTGCCAATTGTGAAACCTACTTTAAACTTAGTTGTAGCCATATGACCCAGCTCCAACACCACTTGATTGAAACTGGAGATAATCCCATTAGCCAAAAGAAAAAAAAAAGTGAAAAATACTGAAAAAAAACATAAGGGAATTTAGGATACCATCAGGAGTATGAATATGTGAACTATTGGGAGTTTCACAAGGAAAGAGAGAGGCAAGAAGCTTATTAAAAGAACTAATGGCAGAAAATTTCTCAAACCTTGGGAATGGTATGTACATCTACACTTGTGTGAATCACTGAACTCTAAGCAAATTTAACCTAAAGGACAATCCCAGGTTTGTTATAATAAAATTGTCAAAAGTCAAACACAAAGAGAATATTGAAATTTAGCAAGAGAATAGACAGTCACACATGCAGAAAGCCACATATAACTTTCAGAACAATTAAGACATTTTACAACAAAAACCTTGCAGGGTAGTTTGGAGACAGATTATATACTCAAAGTACTAAAAGGAAAAAAAATTGTCAACTAAAAGTACTACACCAAGAAAATAATTCTTTCAGAAATGAATGACAGAAAATAACATTTGCAGATAAAAAAATTGAGAATTTATCACCACTAGACCTGACTCCTTTAGTAAGGGAGTTCTTCAGTTTGATTAAAAGAATGTAAAGTGCCAAAAATGGAAACATAGGAAAGTATAAAATACACTGATAAATGTAAATACATAATCAATTCAGATTATTCTAGTAGTGCAATTTTAAGTAGTATAGAAATCACTTAAGTCTAAAATGAAAGTTGAAAGACAAAATAGTAAACATAATTATAGCTATAATAATTTCAAATGGATACATGATATATGTGTGATATTAATACCATAAAATGTGGTCTGTGGGATGCCGGGTTTTTGTTCTCACAACAAAAAGCCTCAGGGGTCACTCCAGGGAAAGTGGGCTAACTGGGCTGCATGAAATAAGAGACACAAATACCTTTTTGTTTGGGGTCCTCGCTGTGACGGCTCCTATGACTTAAGGGTCCCCAGGAAGAGAGAGAGCAAGAGCACACACTGACCCCTTTTATATTGAGGAGAAGCTATTCAAATGAAGCAAGGGGTCAGGTTTCAGGGGGCTGAGTCTATCTTCATGATATCCACTGTCAGCAGGTTGACTGACACCTGGGTAGGCCACACCCAATGGCACAGTAAGAGAAGGGGACACACACAAGGCACTTCCATGGAAGATTCTATCCTAAACAGGGCAAGGGGTTATATTACAAAGGAACAGGTGAGCATAGCTTCACCCATGGGGCTGTAGCAAGACACACCCATGCCCGAGACACCGACCCTCTAACCCAAGAAGGGTGAGGAAAGCTCTGCCACATTTCTGTGACTGAGTGCCTCAGCACCCAGCTGGGGAGTGTGACTCAGTCACATGCATGCTTGGTCTCCTACAGTGGGAGAAATAGAATTCATATGTAATTGAAGTTAATTTGATAACAGCTTGATAGAATGCTATATTTATTACATATACAACTTCTATGACATACACAATACATAAAGAGAAAGGAATCAAAGCATGTTAATATAAAATAAAAATCACAAAGGACCAGGTGTGGTGGTGCATGCCAATAATCCCAATGGCTTGGGAGGCTAAGGCAGGAGGATTGCCAGTTCAAAGCCAGCTTCAGCAATGGTGAGGCCCTGTCTCTAAATAAAATACAAAATAGGGCTGGGGATGTGGCTCAGTGGTCAAGTGCCCCTGGGTTCAATCTCTAGTACCCACCCACACAAAAAAAAAAAAAAAAAAGAAAGAAAGAAAAAAGAAAAACCACAAAGGAATACAAGACAGGCAAAAAGGAACAATGGAATTACAACATAGTCATAAAACAATTAACAAGGTGTTAATAGTACTTATTAGTATCAAAGTTACCTTATATAAATATACTAAATTCTGCAGTCAAAAGACATAGTAGCTGAATGAATTAAAAACTAATGATATTCAACAATATGCTTTCCACAAGAGACTTTAGACTTAAGGATAGACATAGGCTAAAAGTGAAGGGATTGGATAAAATATACTATATGCATCTGTTTTAACAAAATGCTCAGGTGTGGTTATATTTATAGTAGGCAAAACATTTTTGTCATTTTAAAATAAAAAATGGAATTACTATATGACCCAGAAATCTCACCACTGGTTATATATCTAAAGCAACTGAAATGAGCATGTCATAGAGCTATCTACACTGCTTTTTTAAAATTGTAGCACTTGTACGATAGCTAGTATATAGACTGAAACTGAATTTATATCAATGCATGAATGAATAAAGAAAACATGGTATATGTATTTACAATAAAATATTATTCAGCCATGAAAAGCATGAAATTCTATTATTTGCAATAACACAGGTGGAACTGGAGATAATTGTACTAAATGAAAGAAGCCACACACAGAAAGACAAACATCACATGATCTTCTTTGTAGAATTTGAAAAAGCTCATCTCATGGAAGTATAGAGTAGAATAGTAGTTACTAGAGACTGCAAAGTGAATAGGAGTGGGAATGGGGAGAGGTTAGTCAATGGATAAGTTTCAGGTAGATAGGAGGAATAATTTCTTGTGTTCTATGGCACAGTAGGGTGACTATAATTAACAATTATGAATTATATATTTGAAAATACCTAGAAGAGTATATTTGAAAGTTTTTTCCACAAAAAGTGATACATATTTGAGTTGAGGGATATACTAATTATGCTGATCATTACACAATGTAATATGTATCACAACATCACTTTGAATCCCATAGATTTGTGCAATTATTATGTCCATTAAAAATTTAAAAAAATCATTCCAAGAAGAAGTTCATTATATAATAATAAAGAAGTCAATTCATGATGACGATATAATAATCATGGATATTTATATATCCAACTTTGAAATACTTAAATATAAAAAAAAAACAATTATTACAACTGAAGGAAAAATAGACATCAATACAGTAATAGTAGAGTACATTACCCCACTTTCAATAATAAATAGAGAAATGAGACAAATTCTACTTAGAAACAGCAGACCTTCATAACATTGTAAACCAATGAGACTAAGGAATATATATGGAATATTCCATTTCACAACAACAGAACACACATTCTTTTCTAGTCCACATGGAACATTTTGGTGGTTAGATCATGTTGGACCAGAAAACAAGACTTAACAAGTTTAACAAAATGTTAAATAATACAAAATGTCCTTTTTAACCTCAGTGATACATGAAATCAAAACCAGGAAGAATTTTGGGAAATTCACAAATGTGTTAAAATTAAATAACATAGTTTGGCATAACCAAGTGGTCAAGAAGTAATTGATAAAAAAGTTAAAATTTATCATAAGGATGAATATAGAAAATCAACATACAAAAACTTATGGGACATAGAAAATGCAGTCTTAAGGGGCTGGGGATATGGGTCACTGGTAGAGTGCTTGACTAGCATGTGTGAGACACTGGGTTCAGTCCTTGGCACCACATAAAAATAAGTAAAATAAAGGTCTATTGACAACTAAAAACTATTTTTTAAGAAAGAGGAAAGCATATAGCCATAAATGCATACAGTAGGAAAAAAGATCTCATATAAACAATGTAAATTTATACTTCTGGGAACTAAAAAAATTAAGATGAGAAATAAAATGAAAAGGGTTAAAAGAAAAACCCAAAGAAAAGATAAACAAAATTAAGATACCTTTAGTTATACTGAGAAAAAAAGAAGATTCAAATAAATTTAGAAAGAAAACATTGCAATTGATAACACAGAAATTCAAAGAATTATGAGATACTATCATGAATAATTACATACCAACAAACTGAAATACCTAAGGAAAAATTAATAATTTCATAGAATCATACACTTTTCACAACTGAATCATGAATAAATAAAAAAGTAAGTAAAACAATAATTAATAATAATGAATGAATCAGTAATCAAAATCTTCCCAACAAATAAAAGGACATGACCTGATTGCTTCACTAGGGAACTCTAACAACTATTTAAGTATTAATTATTGCAAACCCTTCATAAACACTTCCAAAATTTGAAGAGGAAGGAAAAATTCCAAGTCATGTTGTAAGGTCAGCATCACCCTCACACCCAAACCAGATAACACTGTAAAGCCATATTGAGAAAGAAAGAATTTGAAGTGATCTCACATCCTGATTCAAAATACATTGCAAGGCAATAGTAATCAAAACAGTATGGTGCTGGCAAGAAACAGAGTAATGGAGGAGAATTGAGAACTCAGAACTAAATCCATACATAAAATATCAATGAATATTTAACAAAGGCCCCAGGAAACACAATAGGGGAAGGCCAACCTGTTCAATAAATGTTATTTAGAAAACTGGATATCCACAGGTGAAATAATGAAATTAGACAATCAGCTCTCACCATGTGCAAAAACAAACAAACAAACAAACAAACAAACAAAAAACCCTCAAAATTATCAAAGGCTTAAATATAAAGCTTCAAACCATAAAAGTCCTAGAAGAAAACATAGGAAAAAATCTCAACACTGGTGTTTGCAATAATCTGTTTGATAACAACAAAAATAAGAATAAATAAATGGGACTAAGTAAAACAAAAAGTTCTACACAGCAAAGGAAACAATAAAATTAAAAAACCACCTGTGATATAAGAAAATATTTGAATATCACGTATATGTAAGGAGATTAATATGATAGACATAAGGATTAATATGATAAACATAAGGAACAAAATAACTAAAAAAATCAAAATCAAATAACCTAATTAAAAAGTTGCCAATAGGCCTGAAAAGATATTTCTCAAAATAAGACATACGAATGATCGACGTATATATGAGAAGGTGTTCAACATCACTGATTATGAGGAAGATGCCAATATAAACCACAACAAGATATCACCTCACAGCTATGATGGCTATTACCAAAAAGACAAGAGATAGCAAATACTGGCAAGGGTGTGAAGAAAATGGAACCATCATATACTGTTGGTAGAAATGTAAATGAATACAAACATAGTGGAAAACTCTACAGAGGTTTCTAAATAATAAAAAAAATATAACTAATATTTGACCCTGTGATCCTACTCCTATTTATCCAAAGAAATGAAATTATTATGTTGGAGAGATATTTGCAATCTATGTTCTAGTACCATTATTCACAATATGGAGACCACCTAATTGTCCATAAATGAATGATTGAATAAATAAAATATAGTATATATGTAATGGAACATTATTAACCCATACAAAAGAAATTCTGCCATTTGTGACAACATAAATAAACCTTAGTGATATACTGTTAAGAAAAATAAGTCAGACACAGAAAGACATTGCATGATCTCACTTGGATGTGAAATCTAAAAATAATAACCTCAATGAAGCACAGAGTAGAAAAGTGATTATCAGGGTCACTTTAATTTATAAAATGAATCGATTCTTAGGATTTAATGTATAGCATATTGAGTCAAGTTAACAATAATTTAATACTTGCACATAATAAAGTATTCTCACCACAAGTACAAATATACCCAGTAGCAATTATGTAAGGTGATTTTATGTGTTTTATGTGCTAATTAACTCGATTGTTGTAATCATTTCATAATGTATACACTTCATCAAATCATCACATCATGAGCCTTGAATATATATAATTTCTATTAATTATAACTGAGTAAATTGCAAAATATTTTTTCATTTGTTTATTTGGAAATTTATCTTTGTTTTAATTAATTTTTATTGAACAAAGATTTTTCAAATTATGAATTAAATTTGTGCTTCTTGTAACAAGTGAAACAACACATTACATCTGGATAGCCC
Organism: Marmota flaviventris; assembly: GCF_047511675.1. Lineage (NCBI taxonomy): Eukaryota > Metazoa > Chordata > Mammalia > Rodentia > Sciuridae > Marmota > Marmota flaviventris. The sequence continues at coordinate 2,585,961 of NC_092519.1, forward strand.
AACCTCACATGCCATATTAACCACTGTACTTTTCTCACTGTTCACATGAATACACGTATACTTTTGTACACACTTAAGAATCAGAATTATGTACACTTTTATAGCATTTCTAAGAACTCTTTTTAGAAATAAATCTATTAAAATGTCAGGTATAAAGCAGGATAGAATGGCCTAATCTCTGGCTGAATGAGGACCATGTAGGCAATTTAAAGACCTTGAAATACATGGATCTGAGTCAGAGCCCATGCTGGAAGGCCACCCTAAGGAACCTGTGATAAGCCCTCATACTCACTAATGGAGGTAGAGGGGAGGCCTGCCCTTTCTCTGAGAGAAACCATGTCATATTACCTTAGTCTTGTCTGTACTGTATATAAAGTTATATAAAGCATAAAAATAAAATGAAGACTTGTGATGCAGAATCAAAAGAAAGTACAATTGGGCTAGGATGTGGCTCAAGCAGTAGCGTGCTTGCCTGGCATGCGTGCACGCCCGGGTTCGATCCTCAGCACCACATACAAAGTTGTTGTGTCCGCCGATAACTAAAAAATAAATATTAAAAAATTCTTTAAAAAAAAAAAAAAGAAAGTACAATCATTTCAAGCAGGTCACTGATATTCCAGAATATACTGCTTTATCACAACCATTGTCAATATGTGAAAGGTTAATAAAAGTATCATAAAAAATGAAAGAAAAAAGCTATTTCTAGAGAGATCTGGAAACTTGAACTAAATGGAAATAAAATAAAACTGTATCCTCTACAGGTAATATTCCACATGGTTGACTTTGGGGTAGTTTGAGAGCTGAAGGAAAAAAAAATTAAAAGACTACTGTGTTGACCAAGCCAAATACATCTTCAAAATTCCATGCAAGACCTGCTGGTTTGGTACCCCATGACTTAAAAGAAATATATAATGTGAAACAGAAAATTGCACAGCTAAACAAAATGAAATCTCCCCTGTTTCACACATAAAAAAATAGCAAAATGATTAAAGCAATCATCTGTGATATTGATTCTAATTTGGGGCAAGATTAGAGATCAGGAAGTATTGAGATCTTATAAGCAAGTAATACTTTGGTAGAAAAGGCACTTTCTGTTTGAACAAAATGCATTCAAGTTATGCCTTCAGTATTCTTGAGTTATAGAACATTGGGTAGAAGAGCTCAACTTCTCTGCCTTTCCCATATTCCATATATTTCAAAATAGAAATTCTTTTACCATAGTTACTGAATGCCTATAGTATATTTAGAACTATGCTAGGATTTAGGATTCAATAGTAAATTAAAAAATGGGTCAGGGTGGTTCATGCCTGTAGTCCTACCTACTCAGGAGGCTGATTAAGCAGGATCACTTGAGCCCAGAGTTTGAGAGCAGCCTAGGCCACATAGACTCTCTCTCAAACAAACAAAAATCTGAACTACAGAGGTATAGACCCTATGTGGTAGTGGGAGAAATATAAATCTAATAAAAACAAGAGAAGAAAGAAAATAATTACAAGTTGAAGTAAATGTTATGATGAAAACTGACAAGAGATAGATAATACCATGGTGATAAGAGTTTAGGCATATAATACCTGATTTTAAACATACTATAGAGCCATAGTCAGAAAAATAGCATGGATTTGGGATAGAAACAGACAGATATATCCATGGAACAGAATAGAGGACCAGAAAATAAATTTATGCACTTGAGCCAGATTCTTGACAAAGATGCTAAAAAATATAAGTTGGAGAAAAAGTAGCCTCTGAAAGAAATGGTTCTTGATAAACCAGATATCCACATGTAGTTTGAAACTAGACCACTGTCCCCTTGAAGAAAAATCAAATAAAATGGATCAAAGATCTTAATGTAATACCTAGAACTCTGTCTGAAAATACTTATAGGGGAAAACATTTCAACATATTGGCTCAGGCAATGATTTTAATAATAGGACTCCAAACAGACAAGAATAAAAAGCAAAACTGACAATGGATTGCATGAAACTAAAAAGCTTTTTTTTTTCCTTTTTCTTCTTTATGTACAGCCAAGAAAGCAATCAATGGAGTAAAGAAAATACCTATGGGGGAAAATTTTTTCCATCTATTCCTCTCACAGAGGATTAATATGTAGAGTCATAAAAAACTTAAAAAAACAAGTAATCCAATCAGTCAATGGGCAAATGATCTGATCAGAAACAAATGAAGTACAGATGGCCAATAAATACTTTATAAAAATGCTCAATTTGTTAGCTATCAGGGAAATGCAAATTTAACTACAATAAAATTCAATCTCCTTTACTTAGTAGTTATTATAAAAATTGATAAGTAAATAGCAAATGCTAGCAATGATTGAAAAAAAAATGGAACCCTTATACACTGTTGGTAGTAATGTAAATTAGTACAGCCACTATGGAAAAGAGTATGAAGGCTCTTCAAAAAGCTAAAAAGACACCTACCATATGATTCAGCTATCCCACTCCTGGATGTATATCTAAAATTCAGTGGCATACAAAAGAGATAACTGCACACTCGTGTTTATTGAGGCACTGTTCACAGTATCCAAGATAGAAATCAGCCCAGGTACACATCAACAAATGGACATAATGAATATATGGTGTATATACACAATAGAGTTTGAACCAACCATAAAGAATGAAATTATAAAATTTCAGGAAAGTGGATGAAATTGTAGAACATCATATTAAGTGAAATAAGTCAGACCCAGACAAGGATTGTATGCTCTTTCTACCAAAAAAAAAAAGTGATCTGAAAGTAGAAGAGGAACCATTCAATTCAATTCAGGAAAAGGAAGGAGTTGGGAGAGGCAAGAGAGAGAGGGTGGACATGATCAATGCATAGTGAATTCATATAGAAAATGTCACAATGAATACCATCAGTTTGTGCAAGTAATGTATGTTATTTTTAAAAACTATAGGCTTTGGATCCCATTCCCACTTTGTCATTGACTGCCTTCATGGCCTTGGATAAATCATGTAACAGCTTCATGGCTTCATTTTCTTTTTTGAAAAGTCATTTTATGCAAATCTTTGTGAGAAACTTGAGAGAATTAAATGAGTTATTAAATGAAAAATTCTTATAATAGTGCCTGGCACAAAGTAAGTACTCAATAAAAGTTAATTTTTATTTTTATTACTTACAGAGTTGATGTATGAATTAACAAACTTGTCAGGTAAGAATAAATGTAAAGCAAGGCAAATATGCCATTATTTTCCTTATACCCTGTGCTACAGAAATAGCAAACTAAAATTTGTCACACCATGCTGTGTCACCTGAGCTTAGAATGCCCTCCTAGTCCCACATTCCTTACATTCAGCCTTCTGAATCATCTTTCCTATTTAGGATCAGTCACCAGCTCCAAAAAGTCATGTCTGTCTCACTTTCCTCCCAGATAGCTTATCACACCTCTTTCTATATACATTCTATACATTACTGAATTTCATGTTCTGACACTGTTTTGTTTCCATGGTTCTCTCCCATAAGAAGCTGTAGAGTATCTCAAAGACACAGACTCAGTTTCATATGCATTTTTCAATTTCTACAAGATCTGTAGTGGCTAATGCTTAGTAGGTTTTCAAAAATTATTCATTGAATGATTGAATGGATAAATGAATTTTTTCATTGGCATCTTTCAAACATTTAGCAGTTACTCAAATGAGCAGATGAATTTGTGATGCAATGAAGAAAAAGTATGCAATAAAATTAGGTATGAGAAACAGTACTAAAACTGATTCCTACCTTTTTACAAAAACCATATTTAGTCTCCTTAACAACCCTGTTAGATATTTCCAATTATTATCCACATTTTCAGAAGTACAAAATGAGACTTGAAGAAGATTAAGCTGATTGTGCCAGATCATATTTATTTAATGTTTTTAAAATTATTTTTGCAATGCTGGGGATTAGACTAAGGGTTTAATGCATGCTTGGCAAATGTTCTACTACTGAGCCACATCCCTAACTACATATAGCTAATAAAACCATTTTTGGTTGCTATATACTAATTAAGCTTTTGTTAGCTATAGTGGCATTGTTTTAGAACCATGATATTCAAAATAGATTACGATAAAACAATAATAGAAATATTTTAATGTTTTATGGCTAAATAAACTTGGGAAATACTACACCCTGCTCTTGAAGGATGCACAATACACTTATCACATAACACTTTCAAAAGTTCTATAATAACAGATGTAATTGCTTTTCTTAATACGGCCTAGCCTAACTGACAGAAATTGGCATTTCATGGAACCAAGTGAGATTCAAAAAAACTGTATTTCTGAGGAATATACTTTGGGCATGTGCTCACGAATCTTTGGAATCAAAGCAAACAGTTTTACATGATCATCTATAAAATGCTCCTTGATTTGAGAATGTTCCTGCCAAACTGGAATCATTTGGATAAATATATAGCTGTATGCAAGGAGAATATCTCAATTTATATGAGATGTTTATATCCATTTTTGAGTGTACTGCTTTCTGTTAAATTTTAAGTGAACATGCAAAGAGGGAAATGACTTTTACCACATTATCTATGTGCTTAGTGACAATGGCAATGCGGTACTTAAGGTAGAATATGCCTCTATCAAAAAAAGATCCCATCAAGGCTTTTAGCATTCATTCTTGTTCAAATTAAACAACTGATATTTATCCGTGCAATGAACTAATTTGTGTTTTAGGATGTTACATATTTTGGAAAAATGATATAAGGAATTACAATCACTTAGAAAATTCCATTAATGAAGAGAGTGAATTTGTAAAGATGTTATAACTTGGAGATTGTTGAATTTCTTGGCTTCACACTTTCAAATGAATATTGTCATATGATGTCATTGCCTGAGTTTAGTGTTATAACTACATTGCCAGTAAGTACTACTGTTTTAGTACTACTACTTTGCATTGAAAATGTGAGAAAGGAGTAGGTGCGGGCTGTATACCTAAATGATGCATTGCTCCAAGAGAAGGTCAAATTCTGGCATACTACATTGTAAAACTTAATATTTGAAAATGTCTGGACAATAGAAAATATAAGCACAAAGACTTAAAGAAAAAAAAATTGGTTACAGAGATATAAAGCAAGTAATTACAGTCCAGTTTAGATAAACACTCTGTACACATCCCTGGATACACAGATATACACAAACACACTCAGATCCTTTAGGGAATGAGGTCAGATATAAATAATTAAAATATTCTGAGTGTGGATAAAAGGGAATGGAAAAATATTAAAGCCATCAGATAAGCATCCATATCTGTGGATCATATGGTAAAAGGCAATTGCTAAAGTTTTGCTGAAATTTGCCTCTAACATGATAGTTATCAAAATTGGCTGTGGAAAAATCTAGCTCAGGTGCTATTGGAGACAAATATTTTACTATAATATTACTTAAATATATACAAAATAAGACTAGCTACTAAGTTATTCTGATAATGCTCAAAGTACTTTAAAGCAAAACATTTGTAATTAAATGATGATAAAAGTATAGTATCTATGGAAACAAGAGCACTGCACAAAAGATGATTATGATACTGACTGACACAGCCTGTGCTTTACAAAGCCCATACTAAAAAGGATGGTGTGATGATTAAGAATCTGATTTTCTCTAAAGTAAGTGGTTATTGTTTCTAAATGGAAGATGATGAACAATTTAAATCTGTTATCTCAGAAGTTACCAAGTGGGGGTATTCAGAAATGAGTAAAAGCATTGTCCTTGTAACTAAATCTAGGTGCTGCTATAATCAACTTTTGTGACTTAGAGGACAGTGACCAATTATGCTAAATGGGTTTCAAGGACTTAAAATAGACTCAACTAATCAAGTCTATTATTATGGTTATTTTGTTTCTTTGTGTTAAATTTTTTGAGTTTTTTATTAGTTGTTTATGGACCTTCATTTTATTCATTTATGTGTATGAACAAACCCAGTGCTTCACACATGAGAGGCAAGCCTCTACTGGTGAGCCACAACCCAGCCCCATTTTTATATATCCTGGAGATTAATGCCTTATCTGTGGTGCAGGTAGCAAAGATTTTTCTCCCATTCTGTAGGCTCTCTTCATGCTCTTGATGGTTTCCTTTTTTTGTGAAGAAGCTTTTTAGTTTGATGTCATCATATTTTTTGATTATTGATCTTTACTTCTTGTGCTTTAGGAGGAAGTCAGTTTCTGAGCTGATATATTGGAGTGTTGTACTTACATTTTCTTATAGCAGGTGAAGGATTTCTAGTCTAATACCTAAGTCCTTGGTCTACTTTGAGTTGAGTTCTTTGCAGCATGAGAGAGAGGGGTTAAATTTGATTTTGTTACATATTGCATTCCAGTTTTCTTAGCACCATTTGTTGAAGAGGCTATCTTTTTTCTCCAATACATGTTTAATGGGGTCTTTGTCTAGTATGAGATACCTATATATTTGTGGGTTTGTTTCTGTGTCATCTATTCTGTTCCATTGGTCTTCTTTCCTGTTTTGGTGCCAATATCATGCTGTTTTTGTTACTATAGCTCTATAGTATAATTTAAGGTCTGGAGTTGTGATGTCTCCTGCTTTGCATTTGTAAGGATTGTTTTTGTAAGGATTTATTTATCCTGGGTTTCCTATTTTTCCAAATTAATTTCATGACTGCTTTTTCTTTGTCTATTTAGAACATCATTAAGATTTTGGTGGGAACTGCATTGAATCTTTATAGTGACTTTGGAAGCATATATATTTTAACAATATTAATTTTGCCTATCCACTAACATGGGAGGTCTTTCCAGATCCATGAACATGAGAGGTCTTTCCATCTCCTAAGGTTTTAATTTCTTCTTTAGTATTCTGTAGTTTTCATTGTAGAGGTCTTTCACTTCTTTTGCTAGATTGATTCCCAAGTATTTTAGTTTTGAGGCTATTGTAAAGGGGATACTTTTCCTAATTTCTCTGTTAGCTGATTTGTCGTTGAAGTATATGAACACAATTGATTTATGAGTGTTAATTTTGTCAAATTGATTCTGCATTTCTTCCCATTTCCTGGCCCTCTTCCCTCCCTGCCCCCCTCAATCTCATACTCTGCTGATCTTCCCTCTGTTTTTATATCAGATCACCTGATTTTCCCCCTAACTTTGCTCTAGATTCCACATATGAAAGAGAACATTCAATTTAGCAAGATGTTCTCTAGTTCTAGTTCCATCCATTTAATGGAAAATACCATACTTTTATTCTTCTTTATGGGTAATTAAACTCTCTCTCTCTCTCTCTCTCTCTCTCTCTCTCTCTCTCTCTCTCTCTCTCTCTCTCTTTCACACACACACACACACACACACAGTGTGTGTGTGTGTGTGTGTGTGTGTGTGTGTGTGTGTGTGTGTGTGATATTTTCTTTATCCATTCATCTGTTGAAGGACATCTAGGTTGGTTTCATAACTTGACTATTGTGAGTTGTAATGGTATGGACATTAATGTGGTTGTATCACTATAGTGAGCTGATTTTAGTACTTCTGGATAAATACCATGGAGTGGGATAGCTGGGTCATATGGTAGTTCCATTATTTCAAGGACTTTCCACTCTGTTTTCTAGAGTGGTTTTACTAATGTGCCATCCCACCAACAATATTTAAATGTACTTTTCTTTTTCTGACAACCTCACCAGCATTTCTTTTTATTCCTATTCTTGATGATTGCCAATCTGATTGAAGTGAGATGAAACCTTAATGTTGCTTTGATTTGTATTCACTTGATTGTTAGAAATGTTGAACTTTTTTTCACATATTTGTCGGCCATTTTTTTCTTCTTTTGAAAAATGTTTCTTTAGTTCATTTGCCCATTTATTGATTGGGTTATTTGTTTTTATGGTGTTAAGCTTTTTGAATATGTATTTCCTCTATCAGAGGAATAGTTGACAGCTTGAAAGGTTTTTCTTCTCCCCATTCTGTAGCCTCTCTATTCACATTCCTGTTTCCTTTGCTGTGAAGAACTTTTTTAATTTGATGTTGTCTCACTTATTAATTCTTAGTTTTATTTCTCATGCTTTTGGGTCTTGTTATGTAAGTCAGTGCTTGTGCCAATATGATGGAATGTTGACCTTGTGTTTTCTTGTAGTAGTTACAAGATTTCCACTCTAATCTTAAGTCTTTGATCCCTGTTGAATTGATATTTTTTTCAGGATGAAAGATAGGGATCTAATTTAATTCTTATACACGTGGATATCTAGTTTTCCATGCACCATTTGTCAAAAAGGCTGTCTTTTCCCCAACATATATTTTTGGCATTTTTGTCAAGTATCAGGTGGCTATTAGCATATGGGTTTGTGTTTGTGTCTTCTATTCTATTCATTTGTCTTCATGCCTGTTTTTATGCCAATACCATGCTAGTTTCACTATTGTAGCTCTGTAGTATAAATTGAGAATCAGGTATTGTGATGCCTTTAAGCATCACTTTTCTTATTGAGAATTGCTTTGGCAATTCTGGGTCTCTTATTCTTCCAAATTAATTTAAGAACTGTTTTTTTTTTTTCAGTTCTGTGAAGAATGTCATTGGTATTTTGATGGAGACTGCATACAATGCATTATTATTAACTCTCATCACTATATGGTGTAATAGGTACAAAGCTTCATTTAGCGGAATATGTTTAGTTTAGAATATATTTTGATCATATATATTACTGTCATTTTGGGCCAGAATTAAAATTTAGTTATATTTAATTCATCTAAAGGTGTTTTTCACCCCATCTTCCAAAAAGGTTTTGAATTTACTTAATCATTAATCTCTTTCTTGAAGTTGTAACTTTATTGAAAATTCAGTTCTTGAAATGCATATTAAAACATGAATCCGTGATATAAATTAGCTTGTGATTTTATTAGCCTGTTGTATTCACATATGTACATAGGAAAGTTAAGTCAGACTCATTCCATTATCTTTCCTATTTCTATCCCTTCTCCTTCATTCCCCTTTGTATAATCCACTGAACTTTTGTTTTAACCCTCCTCTTCTTATTGTGGGATAGCTTCTGCATATCAGAGAGAACATTTGGCTTTTGTTTTTTGGGCATTGGCTTATTTTACTTAGCATGATATCCTCCAGAACCATCCACTTACCAGGAAATGTCATAAATCTTTGAAGAAGACAGTATATTGTGTTACTAATTTGGATTTAATATCCTGGTTAATTAATTAAGACATAAATTAATTTTAATTAAAAAAAAACATAGTAATACCTTTGTCATGAAAACAGAATCCTTACTGTAATGATTTGTGGATTACCTAGGAAAATTTGTCTTTACAAAAACAGATTTATTGAGGTATAATTAATACACAAAAGCTTCAAATAAAGAATTCAATTGATATGCTTTAGACATTCACATACTATGATACTATCACCATGGTAATAGACTTCAAAAATAAAAAAGGAAAGAAAAATTGGTTTTACCCCTTGAAATTGTACTTTTTGATATTATCAACCACAATAGCCCAATATTCAGGATATTTTTCAGTTCTATGCCATTGGATTTATTTTGCTTTGGAAAAGTTTGACCTACACCTGAGCTCACCTAAATGCCTGCCATCTTAGTATCTTTGTTTCAACACTGTCATTAATAAATCTCATCTTTTGTATTAACCTGAACCCCCAGAAAGATTTACTGTCACTTCTTCTATGGTGACTTTTCTCATTGATGGGAAAGAAGATAAGATAAAGGCAAGGAAAAAAGTGTGATCCTTATACAAAATAATATCTTAGATTTTTTTCTCATTTCCATTTTTCTCTGAGATGTATTTACAGTTTGTATTTCTGGAAAGACTTTTTCATTACATGATGCATAAACATGAAGAATGTGTAGTGATATCCATTCTGTTTGTGGTTGGTTTGCTTTTTATGCCTATATTTTCTTGCCCTTGTCAAGAAATAAAAGTGATTTTTGCAGTTTTCTTCACTGCCTTTTTATGAGTATAAAAAAGTACTTGTCCTTATTATTTTTCATAGATCTTTTAGTAAAGCAGTTGTCAAATAAAACCTTTCCACTCTGGGTTGTTGATTTTATGGTAACAACCAGAAGGTGGATGATTTTAATCATTTGACAACATATTAGGATGAAAGCAAAAAGTAATGGATATCTGCATGTCTTCAAATGTGCACTGTACACCAAAAAAGCAGGATGAATGCATGCCTTGATAAGTACCTGGTGTATCTTTGTCCACCAAATTTCTTTTGGACCTCCTTAAATAGTTAAAAAATCTAGGCAGAGACACTGCCATCTGCTATGGCCCACAGCACAGGCAGCCCAGAGTAAATGCCAAGAGTTTTATTGGGATGTTTTTTCTCAATTTGTTACTGCATCTGCTCCCATTCATGGCACTAGATGTCAGCTGATGCAGACAGATAGAGGAAAGTGATTGAAACATATAGATTTCAAATGGCAAAGTGGGAGGCTATCTGAAAGCATTTTATTTCTTTGTATTTGTTTCCTGAAGTCTAATGAACACAGAAGGCAGCAAGGATTGACAAGCAGGAATACTCCAGTGTGAGCTTCCAGAGAGTGCTTACTGCTCTGACTGTTTTATTAGTACCAAGTGGCAGGACCCAAGAGAGAGAATGCCCATCTTCACAACAAGTTGGAATATAATTATCAATGTACTGTCTGCTACTATATATTTTTAGTACATTTTTGTATTCTGTTTGGGTACTCATCCTCATGTGATCAGAATTCACTCAGGAGTTATTTTATTCATTGTCTCCTGTTTTGATGGATGGACATTCACTGTTCTTCAAACTCTGCAATTCAGTTATTACCATTCGCATCAGACTCAGAGATATCCAATAAAGAAGGATTATGTGTAGTCTCCAGAGCATAATGAGACAAGAATATATAAGAGTCATGCTACAGATGATATAATTGTATATATAAGAGATATTAGAAATGATGTAAAACTGAAGCATTTGGAAAGATAAAAAAGATGACCACAGAAGAGGTAGGCATACAGTGGATACATTACTTTTTTAAAAATATTTTCAGTTGTAGATGGACTCAGTACCATTATTTTATTTGCTTTTATGTGGTGCTGAGGATAAAACCCAGTGCCTCATACATTCTAGGCTAAGGACTCTACCACTGAGCCACAACCCCAGCCCCAGTGGCCACATTCTTAATGATTCAAAGTGCTATGTTCTGAATTTCATGTTCAAATTCTCTGGGAACATTTTGCATGTGTTTCCAATATTTAATTCAAATTTTACTCAAATATACTTGTTTTAAGAGGTGAATATATTAGATATTTTTCATATAATCCTGTGAAACTCAGAGAGCTACGGTGATAAATATGCCAACCATAATTCTTTTATTTTTTTAATCATAAACACTTTAAAAAATTATATATATATATACATACATTTTCTTCTAGTAGGCACAGGGTCTCTGATCTAATGCCTAGGTCCTTGATCTACCTTGAGTTGAGTTTTGTGCAGGGTGAGAGAGAGGGTTTTGGTTTCATTTTGCTGCATATGGATTTCCAATTCTCCCAGCACCACTTGTTGAAGAGGCTGTCTTTTCTCCAATGTATGTTTTTGGTACCTTTGTCTAGTATGTGATAACTAATGTGGGTATGTATCTATGTCTTCTATTCCTTTGGTCTTCATGCCTGCTTTTGTGCCACTACCATGCTGTTTTTGTTACTATAGCTCTGAAGTATAATTTATGGTCTGGTATTGTGATGCCTCCTGAAATTCTTTTCTAAGGAAGAATCATTTTCTTGATGATTTACATATAATGCATTGTTGCATGAATGATACAAACAAACTCATAGTATAAATAGTGGTGTCAGGGGCTGCGGTTGTGGCTCAGTGGTAGAGTGCTTGCCTAGTATGTGTGAGGCCCTGGGTTTGATCCTCAGCACCACATAAAAATAAATACAAATAAAGGTACAATATATTTGTGTCCAACTACATCTAAAGAATAAATATAAAATGAATAAATAAATAAGTAGTGATGTCAGAACAATAGTCACCCTGTTTTCTTCTCAGCTCAAAGAGGGAGAGAATCAAATCTCTATTATGTTTTATATTAATATGAAGTATATGACTATTGGTTCAACTCCTACATTATACTGGCTATTTATGTTCATACAATGTAAGAAAAAATCTACCCCTAGTAACGACTAAATCTTTAATCTATCTAAATTTATTTCTTAGGAAGTTAGATGTACTAATGAATGACCCACTACAAATTGATCTCCATTTCTGAAAAACACCTGTGCTGCATCTGAGAGTTGTTCTCATTAGTAAATGGGAAACTGGTGCATTTTGTGTCATTAGTATCCTAGGAATCACCATAGAAACAGTGATAGATGGTTAAAAGTAAAAAGTTCCAGGGAAGATCTTGTCAACATATGAAATCCATCAACAAGAAAGTCTAACTTAGATGAAAATGGAGAGATGTTAGTGTCTGGGTTACAAAGGAATTATGAAATATGATTCACATCATTAACTTATCCTGTGAAATTATACCTTATTTTATTTATAAGCTTACTATTGGTTAGAAGATAAACACTTTGAAGTAAGCAAGAAACATATTCTTTTTCATGATTTTTTTTTCCATAATGGTCTTCCATTCTTGCATAGGTAAGTGAATGAAGCCATTACTATCTCCACTTTATAAAATCAAAATACAAATAACAAAAAGTTTAGTGACTTTTCAAGACAATTTATTAATTTTCACCCTGATTTTGTACAGATATATTTAACAAAAATAAAATTAGATATAAATAAGCTATCACAGAAGTGGTATTCAAAATAGAGAAAAGCAAACATGTTAAGAAAATGACATAAAATATGAGGTTAAAATTTTAGTTAAAATTTCTAAACATACAACTGCTATGGGTAGGACCCATCTTTGACTTTATGCTTTCTAGAATCCACTGCATAAAGGAGAACTTGGTGATTTATTAAAAAACACACACACAGTGTCCATAAATACATAGGATTATATGAAAAATGTATTGTATTCTGGGAATAGAATACAATATACTAACCTACTATTGTAATTCATCTGCTTTGCAATTTATCACATGGGCAGCCCCTTGTGTAACATTATATCGAGAGGCAGATATTCTCTCTGCCATGCGGCAGGCATGTGTATGTTATAATCCTACCAGGCACATCACAGAAAACTAAGAATACTTAGAACAAAAGATAAGTCCTTAGTCCCCTAGCTCTTTCTTTCTGAAGCAGAGTGCCCAAGAAAGCTACATAACCATAACTATTCACATCTGGGCAACCCTCAATATCATATGTCCTCCAAACAGCAAAAAGAAACATTTTGAAATTGTGAGAAAGTTTTCTTATAACATGAGTTTTGTGCATGTTATCTTCTAAATTAATTAGTTTAATTTTCATAAGCTTGTAGATTTCTGGAAACTAGTAAGTCTAATTTTGAATGACTGAGGTAATTAAATAAAATCAGTATTATTTATTGATTTTATTTGTCCTACCACATATTCTATTAATTATCTTATCCTACCACATATTCTACTAATTATGAAACTATTTAGAGGTTGGTATCCAGGCGTATACTGTTCAGAGAACATATGAGCAATATTTTTAACCATGTAGTTTTTAGCTCAGAGTAGTGAAGCTTTAGAAATGCTAGTTAGGGAAGAGTATGGAAATATTTTCTGATTATATTTTCTCTGTTTTGGTCAAATTTATCATGCAAAAAACACTCAAAATACATTCAGTTTCTACTTAATAATTTTGACATTATGAGACAACTGTTGATGAATTAAGGTATTAGAGGTGGGTCAAGATGGCAGCTGAATAAGAAACTCCAGCCCACAAATACACCAGTTTAGACATCTGTTCATTATCTGAGCTAATTTCACAAGAACTGAGGATACCAGATAAGAAATTGTATTGCCTGTCGTTAGTATAATAAGAAGAGATACATTGTAGAAGGTGGGAAGGAAACACTTTCTGGTTTCACTATTTTCTCAATTTCAAGCAGTCTGGAACCTCTCTACTCCACTTGGGACAGGGGCAGGGAATTAAGTCTAGGCCTTGTAATCGTAACTCAGTACCAGGAAAACCATGATAAGATCTAGTGCTGGGAAAAGCCCCACCACACCTCCTATCAAGCCAATATAGACATACTGAACCACTGGAACCACATTAGCCAGGCAGCAAGGATGTTGGGAACAGAATACAAAACCTAGGATAGGACATTGCATTGGAGGACAGACACAGGCCTGCCATGAGACTCTATACCAGGCAGAAACCAAGGCTTCAATATCCACATCAGAGCTTACAATGAAACTACTAAACCTGCAGTGGCATCAGTTGGATATCTATGCCAGTACAAAAGACTCAGATCTTGACTTGCATCATTACCAGGCTTAGAGTAGCTAGGAATACCCCATCCACTGAGATAATGTAGTTCCCTCCAGCTCTGAGTCTCAAGTGTGACCCACTTTATTGTCAGGTTGGTGGCCAAGGGAGTGTCTCCACTACCCATTGCTCAATCTCAGACAGCACAGTTATCTCCAGGCCAGTGCTCATAGATGGAACCTCTTGACCAGCCCTGGCACCAGGCAGAGTAATTTGCACCCTAATGAGATAGACTTGTGTTTAAGTCTGCATCATCTTCAGTTGTAGTTGTCCAGATGCATCCTCAGAAATACTCAAGTCCTAGAACCTATGAGACTCAGGCAAAACCCAATTTAGTGTCAAACTTTGTGGTTAAGGAACTGCCTTCACCAATATGACCCCAACCTTGGTCACCATAACATGTGGAAGTATTCCATTTCCTGAGAGTAGGTAGTTTGGACATGGCTTTGCCTTGGAAATAAGTACCAGGCTGGTTAAATGGTTAATAAGCCTAACACTAGGTAATGGCCCCCATCCCATGGCCAATGGTGCATGTGGAACTTCTGAGATAGCCCCAGAACCAAGAAGAGAAAATGAAGCCCTAGTCTATTGGACTTCTAGTCCCAAGTGTATTACCTTTGGCTGGTTAAAGTGCTCTTAGGCCATGTGTTCACTTGATCAGTAGGCAAACCATATAGCATTGTGACCTTGGTCCTATCATAGTTTTGTGCCGATCTCAATGGTCTTTGGGCTTAGGGTTTGACAGAGCTTTGGGGGCATTGATAGCCACAGACAGGTATAAGAACCGGAGACTAATCTGTCCTTGGTGATTCCGACAGTGACTGACTCTGGGCATAGTTTGATTGACAGGCACATTTAAAGAGATGCAAGAAGCTCTGGTGTGCTAGTGTATAGTACTATGACTATAGATAACAATAGTGGACAGGAAATTTCAAAAATCTAGAAGGAAGAATTTTGAAAGTGTTTACCATATAAAATTATAGAAATAAGTTTCTTGAAGAAATACACATGTTTAGTCTTATTTAAACTTTATACATGTATACACAATTTAAAATGGCTAATTACCCCGTTAATATGTGCTATTTTGTGATTTTTGTATCAGTTAAAAGTAAATTGAATTTTTAAAAATAAGTAAAACACACATGCAAATATATGCAGATATACAAGTTTTAAGAGGAGAGAGAAATCAAGGTATAATCTGGAATAAACAAAGAATAGAAATGGATATGTCAGCTAATAGCCTATGCAAGAAGGGGTTCCAATGAATAATATTGTATCATTTTTTCAAAGATGCAAACAATTTAAGCTACCAAATATCTATTTTCCTGACAACAAATTCTAAGGACATATGGGGGATTCTTATCTGTAACTTCAGTTTTTTAGTAAATATAGTTTCAGTAAATACAGCAACATTTTTCAAAAGGATGCCTCTTAAGCAGATTCTCAAATATAAATAAATAAACCTGAGGGTCACATTAAATAAAATTTCAGTAGAGCTTAGAATACCTGGAGTTGGAAGTCCACAAGATCCTCTAGTACTTTCTGTCAAACTTAAGCTCTTGGCTTTAATAGTATGAGTTTATTTTGGTTGTTTGAAGGGTTTAGTTTGTTGGAAGTGTTGCAGAAGGAATAAAAATCCACTGAGCAGTATAAAATAAGAGAAATTGAAGCTTTGTATTTGTCCCAATTATCTATATTTCCCCATAATATTCCCAGTTCTTTACGTTGAAGAGTCCCAGAGATTAGCGTAAGATCACTAAATTAACACTTGATAGGCCCAAGAACAATCTGGCATATATCAGATTATATAGGCATCCCTTAGAGATATTGTTAGAAAGCTAGTAATATGTTGTCTCTGTCTCTCTCTCATTTATATTTTTTGTGGCACAGGGGACGCCTCCCAGGAGACTCAGGTGTGACCCACTGAGTTACATCCCCAGCCCCTTTTTCTTATTTTGACATAGGGTCTCACTATATTGCCTAGGCTGGCCTTGAACTTGCAATCCTTCTGCCTCAGTCTTCTGAGTTCTGGGATTGCAGGTATGTGGCACTATGCCAAGCCAGTTTGCAAGCTGTACATGGAGCTCACTAGTATTTTGTATTCATGGCTCACCAACTTTCAAAGAGAATCAAGTTTGCTTATATACTTGGCATTAAAGAAACTCATAAAGTTTCTAGTTTAAATGCATATTTATCCTTCTTAGACCATGAGTTTCATAAGGAAAGAGACTGTCTTGTTTATCACTATATATTCATAAAGAAGCACATGGTTTGACAATTAGAATATATTAACAAAATGATTATTTAAGGAAAGACTTACTATATCTGTTTTCCTGTTTATTAAAGGTACTTTATAATTAGGGAGAGGTGGCATTGTCCTGGCATTATCCCCATGTTTTGATTGAGTATAGACAACTCTAAATGTTTAAATAACTTATACATCCTATAATCACTTTCTCCATTAAGAAGTAGTAACAATGTCTTTTGAACACAATTCTACTTTGTCATAGCCTAATATGCACCATTGGCTCCTGTCATGCAAACACTGAACAGACATGGTGCACAAAACAGAGTATTGCAGATGCTGCAAAAATAAGACCTGATTCTTACCTCTGAAGCAAGAAAAGCAGGGGAACATATAAAATTAAAAGATAAACATTTTTAAGATATAAGATATGAAAGAAGTAACAATATATGACAGCAGAAACATCTAACACTAACGAGAGAGGATCTGAAACTTTTGATGAAAAATTTTGGAAGGCTAACAATGATATAGAGTCTGGTGGCCCATATGGACATGGCAGGATTTTGGCCTCCATGACCTTCTCAGTCTCTTTTCCTGTCCACGAAAATGCCTTGTTACAGGACACAATGGACTTTGCAGATTTAATTAAGGCTTATTGACCTTAAAATGGGGAGATTATCCTGGATTATCTGGCTAGAACCAATATAATCAGATGAACTCTCTTTGATCTCCATTTTGTTTACTGAATCTTTTTTATTTATTTATTTATTTATTGGTGGGGTTTCATTGCACCATGCTCAAAGAATATATTTTTCTAATGGAAAAAATTTTGGCTTATATGTTCCTCACAGATTTTTCTATACCATCATTTTCAACCATTTTGTGTTCTACTTTTAACTATACCTTTTAGAAACAGGATATTGTTGGGATTTTCATCTAATTTTAGAAACTTTTGTCTTTGTTTGCCTTATGTTTATATAGGAGGTTCTGATGCATGTGCTGAGACTTGAGCATCCTTATAGATACACTTTTAATATTTATTTACTTTCTTGCTTTTCCCACATGTATACTGTTTTAATTTACTATTTAAATTTTATATTGGTTGTGTCACTTCTGTTTTATGAACCCCCAGACTTTTCTGAGACTAGTACCTGGATGGAATTAGAAGGCTAAATTTTTCAAATGCAATTGAGGAAGTGCCTCCCAGTTCCAAGCTTCATTTATTCTACCGTGATAACATCTCTTCATTGGGGTGTTCCAGGGCAGCATAGGAAAATCCACCGATATAAATAGAATCATCCTCCCTAGGTTATGCCCTTGCCTTGTATCCTTTTCCTCATCAGTTTCACTGAGTCATTTATCTTTCATGCTGGAACCCAAGCACTTTCTTTATATATAGGTGAGGATGTTTCACACAGTTATTTCATGTGTCATGTATGACTCTGAGTCTGGTCAATATTGTGACTTCTCCATTGTTGTCCCTTCATTCATACTGGAAGAGGAAGCCCATAGTAGCATGACAGCTTGTTTCAAAAACTTTGGTTTTATAAAAGTAAATTCATTTGATATTTTGAAACAGATATAAACACAATGATATGTTATTCATGTTCTCCTTAGCTTAGAAAATCTAGTCATTGAAAATGATGGGAAATCTCTCTTCTCTGTGCATAGTACTATATGGATTTAACAGCACTATATTAATGATCATATTAACAATCAAACACTAGATGTTGTAATTGAGGGTTGAGTGAATTAAGAAGTTTTTTCCTATATTTATATAATAAGAAGCACACATGAAGCTCAAATATAGGTCCTTTGACTCCCCCAATTTTGTTCTCTATGCTAACTTTAAGAACATTTCTTGGAGCCACAAAAATAAAGCCAAAATAAAGTATATGTTTTTAAGTTTTATGAGTGATAGAAAACAACAGCTTAAAAAAAAATAGGCTTTAAAATCCCAAAGAGAAAGCAAATATCCATCTGGAAGGAATGCTTATATTTCAATTTAGATTTCTGGTAAATTTCTATTTTTGATATAATCTCAAATTCATGGAAATTTGCAAGAATATATTAGGAACTTACTTTATTCTTCAGATTCAGCATTTTTAAAATCAAAATTCTCTAATTTATTCACAAAGAAAGATATACTCAATGGAAAAAAAGATTTATTGTAATACTTAGAGTATTACATGATTTTTTTGTGTTTGTGAATAAGGGTAAATTCTAACACTCATCCCCACACACATATACACAAATTGAAAAAATATGTACAAAGTATTTATAGTGGTTTCTACATAGTGGTATGATTATTAGTAATTTTAATTTCTTTTTTTTTTTTGCTTATTTATATTTTCTAATTTTTCCTCAGTGGACATATTATTTATGTAATAAATAAAAATAGAAGTCACATTATAAAATAAAATAAAATCACATTTCTCTCTCCCCTCCTCCTCTCCTCTCCTTTAACCTTAGTGTCTTGATATCTCTAATATCAAGCCTATTTCTGCAGAGTGCAGAGCTCAAGGCCAGTATCCACTAGAAGCCAGGATTAACACAGAATGCTAAGCTTATTCACAGTAACTTTTGAACATGGAAAAGTCAGACTTTGTTCAAAAACAAAAGGAACAGTTTTTAAAATATTTTTTTAGCTGTTGATGAACCTTTATTTTATTGATTTATATGTGGTGCTGAGGATCAAACTCAGTGCCTATCCATGCTGGGCAAGTGCTCTACCACTGAGCTACAACCCCAGTTCAAAGGGAACATTTTTTGAATGACAGAATATTTATTGAGCAAAGTGCTATAGCTATATTCATAATAAATTCTGAATAATATTCTGTCAGAAAAAAATACATAGATTCAAATGCAATACTATAAGATGCACTTGGAACTTCTATCAACTGAAAATGTTTGGGGTATAAGCAAGACCATATGCATGCCAGAAAGAAACAGGTCATAACACATAAAATTGGGTAACTGATTTGCAGCAGTTTTCCATGGCTAAATATACTACTTATCATTTGAAGTTTTGAGAAGCAAGTGCATTGGTCTGAGCCAAAACACAGTCTCCATTTGCTTAGTTTTGGAAAATAACATGGACCTTTTTTTCATAATTACAGTTTCAAACAGTGGTAGCTGACACACCAAATGTACAGAATTTTGAATTTCATTCAAAATAAAGTCAAAGTTAAGGTCACATCATTGTCCTCAAAGTCAGACTTTGTTCAAGAATCAACTAGAAGAAGGATGATTAAGGAAGAAACAGAACATTTTCTTCCAAGTGTTATTGACTTTGCATTGATTGATGTTTTAGCTCTGTCCACTCTCTGATATTGAAAAGAGGATAAGCAAAGGAATTATTTTGAGTACACTCATTTTTAATTTCAGTTCAATATTGGCTTGGAATAAAGTAAATAGTGAAATAATGGTAAAGACAAGAGGGTTAGCAGATATATTTTTAAATAGTATCAGAGGGACTTTCCGAAACAGCACAAAGGGAACACATTTTATGTGGTTGGAGTCAGTCTTCATTGAAAATATTCTTGCAATTTCTGATTTTTAAGATGATACTATGCATAGTTTTAAGATCTTTTTGGGGGGGAAGATAAACTTTGAATAGCAATAGTGGCAGAAAAGTTGTCTTCAGCCATAATACCCTAAAAAGACACAGAATATTCACATTCCTCTTTTCATGGTATACAAACACAAGCCCCTTAAAAAATGATTCACTAAAAACTATACCTGTGTTTGGCTTTAGCTGGTTTTACCCAGGTTCCCCCAAATTTTCTGTTTATAGTAGACTCTCATATATATTTGGAATGAATAAATAACAAAATATATATAAAAATAAATATAACTTAATTTATAAAAATGATACAAATGAATATCAATTAATGTCTAACAAATTATAACTGTGTTGAACCTCAACATATTTTGACATACACATATGAAGATAAATGCTAATCTAATATTTGTTGAGTTGTATTAAGTTGTACTGACTATTAAACAATTGAATCCCAGGTGAACTGTTTTATGTGTGAGTGCGCGCGCGCGCGCACACACACACACACACACACACACACACACACACATATGTATTCAAATGTAGGTACCATTTTATCTGCACAGAGAAAGTGTTTGGATATTACTGGTCAGAAAAGTTTTCACTTAGTTATCTTGGAAAGTAGTTGATTTTTAAATAGCATATGATAAATATATGAATATCATTAGTTACAGAATTCTCCAAGAATGGACATTTGATAGGAAGTTCATTTCAAGTGGCCACATGTCCAAATTATTTTAAGACTAGAAATATCATTTTATTTTTAATCATGACAGTTTGTTTTGGAAATTAAGTTAGATATTCATTCAAGATATATAGGAGTACCTACTAGAAAAATTTGGAGAGGCTGTGAAAAGCCACCTAAAACCAAAGTGTATGCATTGAATGTTGTATTAGTTAGCATTTTGCCTCTGTGAGAAATACCTGAGAAAAACAATTTAGTAGAGGGTAGATTTATTTTGGCTTATGGTTGCAGAGTTTTCATTCCACAGTTGCCTGGCTCCAGCTCAGAGCACCATGGCAGTAGTACCTGGTGGAGAAAAGACGCTGAACTCATGGCAGCCAAGAAGTACAGTGAGAGAGAGAGCGGTCGGGGGAGGGGCTAGAGACAAACCTCCCAGGGCAAACTCCCAGTGATCCTCTTCCTCCAATCATTTCATAAGTTCCACCTCTGAGCATTGCTGCATTGGTGGCCAAGCCTTCAACACATAAAACTTGTTGGGCATTCCAGATCAGACCATAATAAAGGTTTAGGAGTTATGTAGTCTGAAGTAAGTAGTAAAAATAAATATGAATGGTTTAAAACTCAATATTTCACTTTTTTAAAATTAAATTTAGGATTTCCAAAACAGAATTACTTATAATACTCTTGCAAAAGTAGTTATTCTGTTTCCCAGGGCCTGGCGTTTTGACTCAGTGGTAGTGCACTTGCCTGGCATTTGTGAGGCACAGGGTTTGATTCTCAGCACTGCATATAAATAAATAAAATAAAGGTCTATAAACAACTAAAAATACTAAAAAATGTTTCCTTACTATACATGCCAACAAGTAGTAGTACATAGATCATAATACAAAAATCTGCATGCATAACCAAACTGAAACTAATACTGTTAGTTTTGAAACTGATAATCTCACATTTTTAAAATAACTTCCTATTAATATGACTTTTGAATTTGAATTGAATCATGCATAAAGGCAATGATTTTATAAAAAGTATAGAAGATTTTATGTTGCTATTTATCTTGATATATACACCATACCAACATAATTAGACAACAAGAGTCAGAATTTTTATGAGACAAAGGGAAACACAGAAAGTGCTCTACTGTTTTTTTTTTAAATTATGGTGTTCTACAGCACCTCAAGAATGATTTCCAATCTTAACTCTGCCCCCTACTACTTGTGTGACCTTGGATAAAAATGTAAATGCATGTAATACTTCTGTGCTGCAGTTTTCAATCGTATAAGTTTTTTGGGGAGGACTAAATAAATGTATATGAATTACTTAGACAAGCACCACATAATAAGCACTTAATAAATATTAATGTTTTAATGGAAGGAAGGCCAAATTGTAAATACGAGAAAACCCATAGTCCAACTAAGTTTCATCATTAAAGAAGAATGAATAAAAACAAATAAGCTGGAGCTGAAATTCGAAATGTTAACAACGTAAGCAAAATAAAGGCAGTATGAGGAATGAAGTATCAAGTTGAACAACAAATTATTAGATTGATGATATAAATTGAAATTAATCCAAGCATTGGCACATCAAGACAATAATTGAAATTGCCAGTATAGGAAAATATAATTAGGAATCAAAGAGAAAACACAAAACATTGCATCAGAAATTAGGAAGGAAATAAAATTATTGATAATGATGGAGATTAGTTGATATCAATTTCCACACTTTTGTCTTTCTCGTCTGGTAAACTTAGATTCAATGTCCAGAGACCAAAACAAGTGGGAAGATTCAAAGTCATATAGTTTGAAACATGGTTTCTTTTACATGCTTCTGAGCTAATAACAATGGAAGCAGCTAGCTGAATCTCAGGTATGGGTAAATAAGATCACAGAGAGATGGGAAGTAGGAAACAAATGTTAGGTACCTGGGAAGTTGTTTCTGTCCTTAGAAATGTGACAATATTTGGAATATAAAGTGGAACTTCTCAATTTTTGCAAGTTTTTATGTACTGACATACATTTATGTAGTTACTATGTTCTCTCCTACTTCTGAATAAGTATTACTTTTGAAAATCCTGCTTCAAAAACAGTAAATAAATAAAATCAGAAAAAAAATTGATTCAGTTGAATAAAGGAAATTGAAGGCATATGATTGGTCCAAAGACTTAGGGAAGAGTTACCACAAATCTAGGAGATGGATATAATGACAATTTTTATTTTTTTAAAGATTTTTTTTAGTTGTATATGGACGCAATACCTTTATATATAAGCAATACCTTTATTTTATTTGTTTATTTTTGTTTGGTGCTTGGGAATTGAACCCAGTGCCTCACACATGCTAAGCAAGCTCTCTACCACTGAGCTACAGCCCCAGCCCATAATTAGGATACTATTTCATAGTCATTTGCATTGTGTATTTTTTCCAGCACCCAGGAGAGTGCTTGACACTTTGTAATTAATGAATATATTTTTGCTAAATGATTGAGGCTTTTCTTATCTAGGCAGGCCAAGCAACTCTTCCATCTCATCCCATAATAGCCCTGTAGTGAATATAATCTTATGGCAGAAATGAGGCAAAGAGACTTCCTCATTTCTAATGCTTTTTAAGATGGTTGCCCTACTTAACTTATTAAATATGCCAGCTCTAGTCTTTTGCATTCGGTAGTAGTTCCCAGGCATATATATGCCAATAGAATTATCAGTTGACTGGAACTTTATTTACCAGACACTTTCCACCGCAGGAAACTCTAGCCATAGTAGCTAGTGACAAGTGTCATCTTCTTGGGATATTATAGGCAACAATAATGACAGCACTAATAGCTCACAGTTACCAGTGCACCCACCGGTATCTAAAGTAGCAATTTCAAACCAAGTGTGACACTATTAAGGACTTTACAGTCATACTGATATTACCACTAGTAGTGCACAATTTCAAGTTCATTCAAGCACACATAATCTTGTCAGTTTCTACTGAGATTACTAGACATGATTTGCTGCCAAATATTAAAATGTACATTTAATGGTTGGTAAAATATGAGGGAAGCATCTTGGTTAATTTTATTTATCATTTATCTTTTTTATTTTTTATTACTTTTATTTTTATTTATTCTTTTTATATATACATGACAGTAGAGTGTATTTTGACACATTGTACATACACGGAGTATAATTTATTCTAATTAGGATGCTTTACATGTTTTACATGTTGTGGAGTTTTACTGGTGGTGTATTCACATATGAACATAGTAAACTTAAGTCTGATTCATTCTACTGTCTTTCCTATGCCCATCATCCCTCCCTTCCCTTCATTTGACTTTGTCTAATCCAATGAGCTTCTGTTCTCCCCTCCACCATTCTTATTTTGAGTTAGCATTCACATATCAGAGAGAATATTCAGTATTTATTTTGGGGGGGGTTGGCTTATTTCACTTAGCATGACAGTCTTCACTTCCATTCATTTACCTGCAAATGCTATAAACTCATTATTCCTTATAGTTGAGTAATATTCCATCAAGTATATATTTATAACATTTTCTTTATCCATTTATCTGTTGAAAGGCACCTAGATTGATTCGATAGCATAGCTGTTTTGAACTGAGCTGTTATAAACATTGATGTGGCTCTATCACTGAAGTTATGCTGTTTTTAAATGATTTGGGTATATACCAAGGGGTGACATAACTGGGTCAAATGGTTGTTCCATTCCAAGTTTTCTGAGGAATCTCCATACTGCTTGCACCAATTTGCAGTCATACCAGCAATATGTAGGGGGAAGTACCTTTTTTTCCCCACAACCTCGCCAACATTTATTGTTACTCATGTTCTTATTCATGTTCTTTCTTTCTTTCTTTCTTTCTTTATTTTGGTACCAAGGATTGAACTCAAGGGCACTTGACCACTGAGTCACATTCCCAGCCCTATTTTGTATTTTACTTAGTGACAGGGTCTCACCAAGTTTCTTAGTACTTTGCTTCTGTGGAGGCTGGCTTTGAACTCGAAATCCCCCTGCCTCAGCCTCCTGAGCTACTGGGATTACAGGCATGCACTGCCATGCCCGGTGTTACTTGTATTCTTGATAGTTGCCATTCTGAATGGAGTGAGATGGAATTTCAGTGTACTTTTTAATTTGCATTTCTCTAATTGCTAAAGATGTTGAACATCTTTTTATATATTTTTTCAGCATTCTATTTTTTGCTCTGTGAAATGCCTGTTCAGTTCCTTTGCCCATTTATTGATTGGGTTATCTGGTTTGTTTGGCATTAAGTTTTTTGAGTGTGTGTGTGTGTGTGTGTGTGTGTGTGTGTGTGTGTGTGTGTAGATAGATAGATGGATATACAGATGTCTATCTATCCTGGAGAAGATTAATGCTCTCT
Source organism: Marmota flaviventris (assembly GCF_047511675.1). Classification (NCBI taxonomy): domain Eukaryota; kingdom Metazoa; phylum Chordata; class Mammalia; order Rodentia; family Sciuridae; genus Marmota; species Marmota flaviventris. The sequence goes on from NC_092519.1 coordinate 2,611,155, forward strand.
CTGAGGTGCATGTGGTAAAGACTTTTCCCACTCTGTAGGTTCTCTCCTTATGTTATTGACTATTTCCTTTGCCACGAAGATGCTTTTTAGTTTGATACTATCCCATTTATTGATTCTTGATGTTATTTCTTGTACTTTAGGAGATTTTTGAGGAAGTTGGTTCTTAGCTGACATGATGAAGAGCTGAGTTTACATTTACCTGTAGTAGGCTTCAGGTCTCTGGTCTAATTCCTAGGTCCTTGATCCACTTTGAGTTGAGTTTTGTACATGGTAAGAGATAAGGGTTTAGTTTCATGTTGTTCCATATGGTTTCCAGTTCTCCAAGCACCATTTGTTGAAGAGGCTATCTTTTCTCCAATGTATGCTTTTGGCACTTTTGTCTAATATGAGATAACTGTATTTATGTGGGTTTGTCTTTGTGTACTCTATTCTATACCATTGGTCTACATGTCTATTTTGGTGCCAATACCATGTCATTTTATTACTATAATTCTATATTATAATTTAAGGTCTGGTATTGTGATGCCTCCATATCACTTTTCTCCTGAGGATTGCTTTGTCTATTCTGGGCCTTTTATTTTTCCAAATGAATTTCATGACTGATCTTTTTATTTCTATGAGGAATGCCATTGGAATTAATAGAAATTATAATAAATCTGTATAGCACTTTTGATAGTGTGGCCATTTTGTCAATATTAATTCTGACTATCCAAGAACATGGGACATATTTCCATATTCTAAGGTCTTCTTTAATTTCTACATTGAAATTTAATTTCTACAATGAAAATTACAGAACAATAAAGAAAGTAAGTGAAGAAGATCTTGGTGTATTTTAAATGCCAGGAACTTAACAACCAGGTAGATCTGGTTGGAGATTTGTAGAAAAAAAGTTTTTTCAAGTCCTCTGTGTTACTTTGTAGAAAAACGTTTTTTCAAGTCCTCTGTGTTACTTCTAGATATTTGGCCTTAGTGAACTTATTTTTCTCTGTCGGAACTCCTCACCTAAACACATTCCTGAAAAAATAAAAATAGTATCTTGGGATGCAGTAGGACATAGTGGTTAAAAGCATTGCTCTATGTTCTGCTTCTGTTCAAGATGTAGGAAATTGAATAAGCACATTTACTCCATAATGAAGAGAAAAATCCAAATAAAGTACAAAATTATAATTTTTCTTGTAGCCCATTCGAGACCTGAGGTTGCAGGGCCATCAGGGTACCTATTCTTCTCCAAGGAGAGATGGAATACACAAACTCTTTCACCTAAGACAGAGCACCAGAGAAGTATAAAACTTTCACATGAGTGGGCAATAAGGAATCAGTAACACTTTGAACCAATTGTTAATGTCCAAGTGTATGTTGTTGTGACAGTAACAAAGCCGCTGGAGAAACAGACACAAGATGAATTAACATCAGCTTACAGGTTCCTTTCTATGGTCCTCCAGATTTGCTCAAGAAAAAGACTAGAAGCAGGTCAGGAACCCAGAGATAGCTTCCCTTGCTGGTGCATAAAAGATTTGAAAATTATCATTACTGTTTGGACACTCTGTCAAAAGTCTTCAATTCCCCAAAGGGCAGCATATGTTGTCACTCCTATGGCACAGGTAAAGGCCAACTGTTACTAGAAAAAGGAGAGATGAGGAAAATCCCTTTATTTCTAGAAGGAAGGCAAGGCCAATAAAGGCTGCAGAATTATATAACAATCCTTTAGAATTCTCCTCCAAATGATGTGGAATCTATTTCCTACCAAAAGTTCATAATAAATATATAATAAAATTTGACTCAGTGTCAGAGTACATGATATGTTTAAAGTGCTACCAGCTCTGTTTTGAAGAGATAATTATCACCAGTAACTGTGACTACCTGAGGGCAGACTATGTACCAGTAAGATGTAACACCTTATTGAAAATATTCTCTACTATGCCACTAATCCAAAAATGGCAAAGGGGAGCAATAGTTCAGAATAAATAGAAAGAGTCCATGTGAAAAATTAAAATAGGAAAAGAAGCAAAGTAAGGGAGGGAATAGAAGAAATGCAGAAGAAGGAATAGTGAGAAAAGAAAAAAAATAGTATATGTCCCATTTTAAAAACAATATAAGATTGGATATAAGATTGGATTAAAGTTTGTGATAACAAATAATGGGACAATCAATACAGAAGATAATAAAATACAAATGAAATAAAAACCTAATATTAAAAAGATTACAATATTTTTGGCTCTAGTGCCTCCAGAAAGACTTTGCCCCATCCACCTCTGGCATGATCATGGGCTGCTCTAATAGTTCCCTGGTACCCTGGGTCGCAATGTGGAAAGGTTCTGGGGCATCTCTAACCCATGGCTAAATCAATTCTGGGCACCCTACCTACTGTTCTCTTCACACTGCTGGCAGCAACAGAACTGTTTCCATCTTAAAATTAAGAAACCTTGGGCATAATTCAACAAACATAAGAGGATTTTTAACTGTAGAAAGAAGGCAGAACACTTAGGGACACAGGAATTAGGTAACTAGATGGAAGTTAGTTCCCTGGGTTTTCTTGTTGGCGTTTAAATATGTTAGAAAGGATGCTGCAGAAGTTTTCAATGTAGAACCACCAATAGGCACAGACAAAAATATCTCCAAGTAAAGCCTGTTTGTCTTAACCAAAATACCAGAGAAAGAAGGACCCAAGACAGCAGAAATACTTTGGATACATCCATCCTATTCCCAACAAACATCAATGGAATAGTTTCCTCCAAAATATCCACAAATATGCATAGTTTGTAGGACCAAGAAAAAAAAAAAACATCCTGCACTTACCCTTAGATCTATTGGAAACAGTAGTTTTTTTGTCTTGCTTTAGGCATCACCAAAATTCTTGATCTTTGGTCTCCTGGTTGGCAAAAGTAGTTGATGGAGGTAGGTGACGCTACACTTCCCCCAGTGAGTGGCGTGCTGATCTTGACTTGCCAAGGGGAAATACCAGCATCATCAATAGCATTTAAAGGCGCCCTGTTCTTTTAAACCCATATGGCAGCAAGGAAATGTAATGAGAGTAGAATTATTCACCACTGTACCTTACCCTCACTATTTGGTGTCAGTGGGTCTTAACAGATAGCTGAGCTTCTACTACCATTGGATATCTATGAGATTTATGAAGAAGTTCAAATCAGGACTTGTTAGTGTTTCACTTTCTAAGTACCCCTGAAATGAGTATGATCCATTAGACAGGCAAACTGCTACACCTGTCCAGAATTAACCAAGCAGAACGAGGTGTTAAGAGATAGGGTTGGTTTGTTCTACAAGTATCCCTTCCCCTGGTATCAGCTGATCCCAAACAGGATCTGAGTTTACACTCTTACTGAGTAGCCTCAAAACAGTATGAGTAATCTCTCTCCCCTTACTTCTCCCTGAGAAGAATAAGATGTAGTGGGTATCTATACTCTTACTTGGAGATAAGTGTGATGGCCTTAATTGGTGCTTCATTTTTATTTTTGCTGAGAAGATAAGTATCAGCAGAGCTAAGTAGAGAGCTGAGCCTCCACCCCACCTGTGTGCAATAAGTCAGACACTAATTTGATCAGGGTGGTATGGGTAGGGCCCCTGCAATAATAAGATGAATCATAAGAAAACTGATACAAATTTTAAATCACCAATCACAAAAATACAATAAACAGCAATTGTTAACAACAAATAGATGACTAAAATGTAAATTATAGAACTAGAAGACTGTAGAATAAAAGAAAACTGGATTAATGAGCTTATACATAGTGAAGAAGACAAGAAAAGAACCAATCAACTTGAGGAAAGATCAATAGGGTTTCCCCAATCTGAACAGAAAAATAAATAAATTAGCAACCTATGTAATAATAACAAGTTAACTTCCATATCCTCACTTGCTCAGAAGAAAATTAAAGAAAAAGTCAGACTGAAAAAGTATTTTAGGAAATAATAACATAAGTCTAATTACATATACAGAAAGACCCAAACCTGTAGATTCAGGATCTAGAGAGAAGTCTAAATTAAAAAGCAAAATTACATCTAACACAGATCATAATTTATCTTTGCAAATGTATAGACAAAAATTCCTGAAGTATGTTGGCATATGATTCTAGGAACCTTGTGTAATAAAGATATAATAATCAAGAGAGGGATTAGATTTCAGAGGATGATTCTCTGCTTACTTAAAGAGCCTGAGTGGCGAGAGATGACAGGACTGTTTGTGGTTATTTCAGTTTGAAGTGATTGGCTAGGAATTCCTTAATCATCCAGTATGATAGCTATCCTCTGACTGATTTTTCCAAGGAATGTTGAAACCAGAGAAAAAATCCCTAAGCAGTTCAGTATATAATGTCTGTAGAATTTCCTCTAGTTTTGATTTTTGAAAATATCAAGTAAATCTGACAAAGGAAATCAAAGGTTTAAATTACCCACATACACCAATACAGGCTAATCATATTGTTAATATTCATAAATTGTTTAGTATGGTACCAAGACTGATGTGTGTTGCAGAACCCTTTGGAATAGGTATGGAAGAAAACTTTAAGGATAAATTATTTACCAGAACCAGTGTTATACAAGGTTATGGAGGAGATGATTTTACATAGTTTGGAGGTGGTTCTCATGTGGTTGAGTATCATTGAAATGACTGAATGCATATATTATAGGGGCAAAGATGGATGCAGTAATAGAATGGAGAATTGTTAAGTAAAAGCAGACCACAGCCACAAAATCTACATGTAATCCCTTAATGGTACATCCCAAAAGCCAAATATTAGAATCCCAAATCCAGCATTTTTTACATAGGAGCGACATTGAGCACCCAAAAGCCAAAAGGGATTATAACAACATACTAGAGGAAGAAAATGTTATATGAAGAAACATATAGCAATCCTTTGTTTAATACCAATATTTAAAGTATTATTTAACAACAGAAAATTCATCGGGATCTAGGAGAAAATACCAGTTAATGGTATGTGGGTAGAAAGAAAATACAAAATAATATTGTAAGAGGTCTTAAAAATTCAGATAATCTGCTCTTTAAAACAGAGATCCTAAAATCCAATTAAGGAAATTCTGGATTAAATAAGAAATGATTCATTTTCTTATGCCTTTCCAATAAGATTAAGGGATGGAAGAAAGAAAAAGCAATTATAAAATGGTTCTGTATTTATGTACACCTGTCTTCAAATTTATCCAAGTCTTACTGTGCAAGTGTCTCCAATGAGAAAGAAAGAGAAATGGGCTAGAAATATGAGTGGAAATTTTTACAAAGGGGATTTGTAGATGGAAAACAAGCATATAAAAACATGTTCAACTATATCAACCATAGGAGAAATTCAAATCAAAATGCTAATTGTATATCATTATACATGCACCAGAATAACTTAAATATAAAGTGATAGCACTAAATTCTAGTGAGAATGCAGAGAAATTATATCCCTTGTAGATTGCTGGTGGGAATTTAAAATGGTACAACCAACTGGAAAGTCATATGAAAATTTCTCACACAACTAAACAATACATTTATCAGATGACCTAAAAATTGTATTCTTGGGTATTATTCCAGAAAGTTGGAAGATCACATTCACACTCAAAATTTATACAGGAATGCCATATCATCTTTATTTTAATCTTCTAAAATTAGAAACAACAAAGATATCTATGATAATTAATTTATGTGTCAACTTGTTTGGGTTAATGAATACTTAGAAACCTGGGAATACTTCTGTGTGTGTCTATGAACACGTTTCTAGAGGAAATTGACATGTTAGTTAACTGAGTGAAGAAAATCAGCCATTAATGTAGGTGGGCACCATTCTACTGGCTAGGTCCTTGAATAGAATGAGAGGGACGTTATTATTCCTATGAGTGGTTATGTTTATGCAATTAATCTCCATCACGTAAAAACCAGAGAAATGAAAAGTTGTGCTCCATTTGTGTAAAAAATAAAATAATTTTTTAAAAATGGAGAGAAAAGGATTCCCATATCTTTTCGGGAATAGCAACACTTCTTCTCCTGACCTTCAACATCAGTACTCCAGACTTTCTGGCTTTGGGACTCTAGGACTCATACTAGCACCCTCAGGGTTGATAGGCCTTCAGTTTCAGACTGAGAATTAATGATACCTTTGACTTCTCTGGTTCTGAAATTTTCAATCTTAGACTGAGCAATGATAATTGCATCCCAGGGTCTACAGCTTTCAAATAGCCTATTTTAGGACATCTTAGTGCTCATAGCTGCCTAAGTCAATTCCTTTAATAGATCTCTTATTATTTCTGCCTCCCTTCTTGCCTGACTGATTATCTATCTATCTTCTATCTATCAACCTAACTTTATACTTTTGTTTTGTTTTTCTAGAGAATTGTGGCTACATAGTGTTCTTTAATAAATTAATGATTTATCAAACCAAATGGATTAATCAATGAATGATTGAAGCAAACAAAAAAACTATTATTACACACATATTGATTAGATCACAGGAGATTTATTCTGAGTGAAAAAAGAAAGATACAAAATGGTTCCAAACTGAGTTATTCCATTTATGTAACATTTTTTTCTAATGAAAAAAATCATAAAAATCATAAAGAATAAATTACTTGATTTCAGGGATGGAGAAGTGACTAGAGGTGACTATGGTTATATATATATATATATATATATATATATATGTAGCAAAAGTGTTCCTTGGATGGAACTGTTCTGCATGTTGACTATAGTAATAGTTACAGAAAATGCTACACATGAGAAAATTCCACAGAACCAAACACAAATACATATAAAAATTTGTTAATGTAAACCTGGTGAAATATTAGTAAGTTAAATGAATTGTGTCAATATCAATTTCCTAATGAAAAAGTAATATATTTGTGGAAGACATAACCATTGGGGCAACTTGAGTGAAAGGAATAAGGTAACTAATTGGTGGAGATTCAATTTAATGCTACTTAAAATCATAATATATGCAAATCTTGTAATGTAGATGTACTCAATAATATTGATGACTCTCAATTTTCACTGAGTGAAAGAACCATACAAAAGTACAAATTGTGATTCCATTTATATAAAACTCTAGAAAATATAAACTAATCTACAGATCCAGAAAGCTGATCAGTGCTTGTATGGCAATGGACAGGGCTTGGGGAAGTGGTTTGAGGAAACTGTTTAGGTAATGATAATATTCTTTTTTTTTTTTTTTTAATAATGGTGATGGTTTTACAGGTGAAATGTTAAATCTAATTTATTATTTTATGTGTAATTTATTACATGTAATTTATTACATGTCAATTATATCTAAATAAAGATGTTCAAAATAAAAACAGTCATATCCTAGGAGCAAAATATGATGAAAAATATTGTTAACCATTGGCATAAATGACATATTAAACTCTAAGTGGCCAATGTTTTTAAATGCTCACTCTTCAATAGAAGAATAATAATCATGAATTTAAACAAGAAGTAATAATGGATAGAAAAGCAAAAGGTACAATCTAGTCAACTAATAAATCATCCATATGGTGTTACATTTAATATTTTTTAAATAAACATTGAACAATTAAACAAGAATAAATTTACTTTTAAAGATATAATTCAACTTCATCAAAGTACACGCATAAATCATGTAAGAACTTAAACTCTCATTTGCACTTTGATTTACTGATTTAAGCATGAGCACAAATAAACTCTTCATGAAATGACAGCACATAAGAAATTAATTTCTTTTATATTATTGCTTTTATTTTACAATCACCGTGCTATCAATGTTTATTTAGAAACAGCTGTTTAAGTGCTAGAATACATGTGTCATACAAGACCACAGAATAGTGGCCTGAAATGCACTGCAAGCCATACTAGATCCTGAGGAACTTACTTTAGAAAGGAAAGCAGTAACTTAATTACATGATATCTAAGGTTAATAGTATAACAAGAATTTCTCCACATTAATTCCCTCACATAATATATCTGATAATTAATGTACAAGTGCTAATAATGTCCTTTTTGTACCTTATATATACACATTTAAAACTTATTAGCAGGGCTGGGGTTGTGGCTCAGTGATAGCGCACTCGCCTAGCACGTGAGGCACTAAGTTCAATCCTCCGCACCACATAAAATTCAATAAATAAAATGAAGGCTTTGTGTCCAACTATAACTTAAAAAAAAACTTACTGACTGCAGGCATCTTTTAGAAATTAAAACAATAAAAGATTTTTGAGGGGTGAGAAGAATTTTCTAAGAGGCTAGATGAAAAAAAGAGTATATATTTCATGACTCCATTTTTATAAACCTCTAGAAAATGGAAACTGATAGTGGCCACAAGCAAGACAGTAGTTACCTGGAGATGGGGGTACAGGGAGGGGTAGGAGGGAGATATTGCCAAGAAGCATGCTGTAGTTTGAATATGGTTTGGTCCCCAGTATATTTGGTATTGAAAGGTTGGAAGACAACTTTAAGAGGTGGGGCCTAGTGGGAGATGATCACCCCTTTAATAATCACCCCTCTGAAGATACTAATGCTCATCATGCTGATTGTAGGACTGAATTTGTTTCCATGAGAGAAGAGATGTTATAAAGGAGCAATTTTGACCCTTTCCTACTCTGTTTCTCTCTTTCCATGTGATTTACCTCTCACATACACACACACATACTTCCTTCATCATGTGAAGCCATCAGCCCATGTTATGACATAGCAGGAAGGCCCTCATCAGAGGCCAACTAGGTGAGGCTGCCCAATCTCAGACTTTCAGCTTCCAAAATTGTGAAATCTTTTTTTAAAAAATAAAGTACCCATCCTCAGGTATTTTACTATCACAAAAGGGACTAACAGCATTTGGAAATTTTAAGGAATGATGGATATATTCACTCTTATAATTGTGATTAGTATGTGTGTGTGTGATAAAACATACGAACTTTAAAAAAATAGTTGTAGGTGGACCCAATACCTTTATTTTATTTAATTATTATGTGATGCTGAGGATCAAACCCAGTGCCTCACAGATGCCAGACAAGTGCTCTACCACTGAGCCACAACCCCAGCCCACATACAAACTTTTTAATCACGTACAGGTTCTTGTGCTTCAATTATAGTTCCATAAATTAAGCATGAAACTCTTTTCATGGATGAAAACAACTTTGAAAAAGATAAAGCTTAAAGATATTTGTAGGAGGAGCCATGTTGCTTAAAACTTCTCCATGAACAATGAATGCTCCATTTTCTTGCCAGCACATGAGGCAGACCACTCCCAATGGCTTACTCTACCCCAAATTTCTTAAGTGGGCTGATTGGTTCTGGATTTGTTCTTTCAATCACCATTACTTTCCTAGGGATGATAGAGTGAGTTCTTTAGCCCTTCTGAGAGCCATTAGTTGCTTACATAATAGGGTATGGAGTAACAAACACCACTATGAGGTCAGTGTTCCTCAGGTGACTCCTTGTATATTTTTTGAGATACTGCCACTCACATGCCTCACCTTATACAGTTTCTGGAAATCTACATACTAAAGCCATACACAAATAGGGAGAAACATGAAGTCCTTTTCGCCTTGCCTGTGGGATCAAGTATAAAGAGGAAGTTTGTCTTCAGTCCTCAGTCCTCACTTTGTCTTTATCCTTCAATGTGTGGATAACAATTTGTCTTTTGAACTCCAACTCCACAGATCCCACATCTCTCCCTTCTCAAACACCTACTTCTACCTTTTATTTGTTCCCACTCCAGCATCAGAGGCTCACAGAGATACACATCTTTTCACATCAGATTGATTTTATTTTCACCACCATTAATGTTAGTAACCTGTGGTAAAATTGAGCCATTTCTTAGCTGCCAGACCTCTGGACACTCTGCAGATTATTCTGAGGTCTCTGGCCCCACTCAATTACTTGCTGTCCAGATCATCACTTGAAATGCTGGAGGTTTCTGGGGTATTTTCCATTTCTGGCTCTCTATTCAGTTTTTCATTTAGCCGATGATAATGACCAAAGAGTATTGTTCCTTTAGTTTTCTTAGATTTTTTCAGAGATGTGGAAGGCTTTTCTGAGTCTCTTTTGCTTGAATTATTTTGAAGTGTTTTTTTACCCTTATTGGTGGACTTTAGTATCTGTAAGGACAACAGAGAGGCCATAAGGGCATTGGTTTGGGAAAAGAAGATAGGATATACATGTGAAGTAGGGGTTTGTGCCAGATGAAAAATAAATAGGAGTCTTAGGTTGTGGGGAATGAATGCAGAAAGGAGAAGCTTGGGTTGGGTTATCTTACCTTGCTGCCTCTTCCGCATCTGGAGTGATGATAGGAAGTCTTCATATTCTTTCTTTCTTTCATCGATGATGTTGACTGGGCCATATCTGCATTAGGCTTCTGTGATTTCTTGGTTGCCTTAGCCATACTGAAGCCTCCCAGTGGTCTTCTGAAGAGCTGTAAGGATCCTAGGCATATATGTCCTCCCAAGACAATGAAGGGCCACACCCTTCAGCCTTCATTGGCCAGCAAGTTACTCCCCAGCCAATGAGGACTAAGGAGGAGGTTAGACCTCACAAAGCACTCTCTCTGACACTTCTGTACATGAAGAGGCTAGGGAGGTTGCTAGGGAAACCAGGCTATAGCTTAGATATTGCAAATCAACACTCTTGGCACTTCTGGGATGTGGGGGAGAGGAGATGCTAGGAAGGCAAAAATGATCTGGTTGGGCAAAGGAGACTTTTCTTTAATATACCTGAAAGAGCCACCCCACCCTAATTCTTATATAGTGTTCAATAGTGGTAGTACAGGTGGTAGAGATCTTCCTCTACCAAAGTATTCCCCAAAGCTACTCCTACAAACTCATTCTGCTATCTTTCCCTTAGCCATTAGTTAGTATTTTGGATAATGTACCTAAAATCCATCCAAAAGTAATATGGTTATATTTTTCTTTAATTATCAGAAGATATGTGAATAATGCTACAAACAAGACATATTCCCATTAATGGATATCAATATACTTACTGCATTTGGCATTAAAGGCTGCCAATTTTTAAAATTGTTTTCTTCCAGGCCTTCAACTTATAGGAAAGGAATAAAATTAACTACCCACTGATGAAAATTGCATTTTATCCTTATTTTTATTCTATTTTTGGAGCCTGGTCACATTATCATCATTGAGTTTTGCAAGATTCCTTCTCTTTTATTCAAATTTTTCTTTCTTCTTAGAATCTAGCACTAGTTCCCTTCTCAACAATAGAATTATTATTTTATATTTGAATTCTGTCCTTGTATATGGCCTTGTTAAATGTATGTTTGAATGTACCATAACTGGTTTCTGTGTTTTGTAGCAGCATAGTCAGGTTCTAATGAAGGTTGGTTTCCGGGTTACGTCTTCATATGCTTTCTTTGGTGGATGCATACAGAAGGAGAGATTTAGGGGTCTTCCTCTTTTAATAAGGGCATTAATCTGAGACACAGCCCTCATGACCAAATTTAATTATCTCCTATCTCCAATTACCATCACATTAATGATAAGGGTATTAACATGTGAATTTTGGGAGGCACATTCAGTCCAAAGCAATAATTTTACTAAATATTGCCACATTGTTTTCTAGAATATATCAGTCCACCTTCCCAACAGATTTGTACTTTATGTTTCCCTACACAATCATCAATTTTTTATTTAGAATGCAGCTTCTCATAGGATCTCAGTGATCTTAACCAATTGATGTTTATACCCTTGTGTAATCCAGTTCAGTTGAATGGCATGAGTATGGGCTGTATCTAGAGATTTGCTTCTAATAGCTAAAATCCTACAAAAGTAATGGAATGCCATTAACATCATCAATTTTATCTTTGCTAGAACACTTTCTTGGTAGCAATCTCTCTTGCACATGTGCTTTCTCATTTTTATTAAAACATATTATGAAATGCTCAATAAAGAGGCCCACATTTTAAGGAATACCTTAGGAGGAACTGAGTCCTCAGCAAAATAAACTGCAGAGCACTGAATCCAAATAACAGCTACTTGATTTAATTAGGAAGAGGATCCTTCCCAGTTGAGCCTTGGGATAATTCACCCTTATAAAACAGACCCAGAGCTAGAGGACAACCAATCTGAACCCAGATTCTTGACTCATAGAAACTATGAGATAATTTCTTATTAATAATATTTCTCAGTTCTACAAATATCTCAGGGGTTCCCTCACATGTGAAATCTAGAAAAGAAAAGCCTAAAGGTAGCTGTCGGTTGTGATTTTCGATATGTACCCAAGTGGACCTGCTAATAGTTTATTCCTGAAATGTCCAAATCCCTTAACATATGAAAGAGCTGAATTCACCTTTCATCTGTGAAAGGAGAATGAATCAGAAGGGACTGAATGAATTTAACAAATTCCTGTCACATGCTGGGGAGAAGTGACTGAGGAACCAAAAGGGGGCTATATATGTTCAAAATTAAGCTAGAATGAAGAAGAGTCTTCATTCTGACTGGAGTGAAATGATATCTTAGAGTAGTTCTGATTGCATTTTCTGATTGCTAGAGATGATGAGCATTTTTTCATATATTTGTTGATTGTTTATCCTCTTCTTAAAAGCAGCATACTACAGGGTCATAGCCACATCAATGTTTATAGCAGCACAATTCTCAATAGCTAAACAGTGGACCCAGCGTAGATGCCCTTCAGTGGATGAATGGATAAAAAAAAAAAATGTGTCATATATACACAATGGGATATTACTCAGCACTAAAAGAGAATAAAATCATGGCAGAGCTGAGGTCTTGTTTTTGTGGCACAACAAACATGAAGATATTTGATTGCTTCCTTTGGAAAGGCAAATTGCACATAGTTGCCCCTCTGGAATCTGCATAGAGGTACAAAGCAAAGCAGTTGCCAGCGGTACTGTTCTTTTCCTGTACACTGAAACAGTCCTGGTATATTAAAGAAAATGAATTTTCATCATTAACTTGGTAGAACTTAATGAGTATCATATAATTATCTGAGTGCTTACAAAATGAGTACTTTGTCAGCTAAGCTGAGATCGGTGTCCATTATGCAGTTTTATACAGTAACATTGAGACAGCATTACTGTGCTATGTGCAGAAGATCTCAGATATATGCATAGAACTTACCTACATATATGTTTTTTTGAGGGATGGAGGGAGGAAAGTGGGAAGAGAGGGGGAGGGGCAGGGGCTGTGAGAGAGGGGAAGGGAGAGGGAGAGAGAGAGAGAGAGAGAGAGAGAGAGAGAGAGAGAGAGAGAGAATCCAAGAAAAACCTGGAAAAATAAACTTCATAAGAGAGAATGGCTAAACCAAACAAACAAAAATCAAAGGAAAACAACCCACAGAATGTCGGTAGTTATATAAGTTAGCTAGGTTGCAGAATGTTCCTTTATTGGGCTGCAGCTCATATTTTTACATCATTAGATTCTTGTTATCCATTCTGACCAGAATGTCATTGAAGTACTGTTCTTCAATGCTCAGTACATTATATTGGTATATTTGACATCTCATTATTGGTGATTTTAACTTTTATCACCTGAGTAAGATGGAGTTTATTGAAGTTTTCCATTATAAAGATACTGTTTTGATTTTTTTCACCAATAAAGGTCCAAAGGAAGTAATATCAGACTATGTTAATACTTCAATTTTAGTTGCATTTTTGACAGAGCATCCATTGATGATTTTTGACAGCATAGATTTTAACTTGTATTGATATTTTGTTTTACAAAATATTTTTCCTATTTTTCTCACTGCTTCTTCATTTTTAGGTTATAAGTATAATATAATAAGCAGCTTTCCCATCAATGACATTTATTTATTTGCTTACTTATTCAATATGAATATTGATATTAATAAATAAGCAAATGGACTCATAGATTCTTATATATTGGTTATAACTCGTTATTGTTACTATTTGCTTGATGTTCATATAGTACCACCAGCTTGGCTGTAGGGAGTACTTTAGTTATCAGTACTTTTTTCATCTCACATAACTTACCCTTCTTTGATCATTTCCATATTGGCAAGAACTTTTAGAAAATATCAAGAACATGGATAAAATGAATGTATGAAGGGCCTTTCCAACTTAAATTAAGAACAAAGAAAAATTGAATGTAATATACATACATAGGTTGAATCTTAATCAAGATTTGTTTTTTTTTTTTGTTTTTTGTTTTTTGTTTTTTTTTTTGCTAAGGGATGAATTTAAATATTTAACAAAATGTTAATAATTGTAGAATTTTATTAATATTAATGTACTTGTGTTTTCAATCATACTGTACTTATATAAGGGCATGTCCTGGTTCACAACATACAGATACTAGTATACTAATTGTAATGAGACAGCCTACCTGTGACTCAACATTTAGTGACCATAAAGAAGATATGGACATACTATGTACTATTTTTTAAGCTTTTATATAAATGTGAATTTATATAACAACAGCAACAACAATAATTACAACAACAATAATTATAACAAAACATAAGTTCTGAGGTACCAGGTCTGGTTGAAAGCCAGAGATACACATGGATATGTAGCTCCATAGGCAAATATGGTCCCTCAGAACAGGAACATGCACAATTTTCAAAGTGATTGGTTCTGGGCTAGATTATAACTGTAGAGCACAACCACCTTGTTACACAAGAAATTTTGTTTTAGTGTTTATTTATTTACTGACTTGGCTTATTATTTACTTACTAGTTTTGTTATATACAAGGTTTTGAGAAATAAAAATAAGATAAAATGTAAACTCTATTTCTGCTTAGGAAAAACCAAAACTGAATAGTAAAAATTGTTTTGTTTTGTTTTTGATACTGAGGATTGAACTCGGGGATACTCAACCACTGAACCACATCCCCAGCCCTATTTTGTATTTTAGTTAGAGATAGGCTCTTACTGGGTTGCTCAATGCCTCACCATTGCTGAGGCTGGCTTTGAACTCACCATCCGCATGCTTCAGCATCTCAAGCCATTGGGCTTACAGGGGTGTGCAACCTAACAAAATTTTAATGCTTATCTTAGAGCTACCATAGATAAATTTCTTAATAGTTCTTAATTTCAAATTCTGTATTATGTGTTAAGAGGTAATATTTTTTCTTCTTCATGAGACATATAAATTTAAGACAGATGGTCTAGGTTCTGTTATAATAATGAGACAAATAACACTTTGTAAATGAAAGTCATATATGATCAAATATTAAGCAAATAAAATAAAAGATTGAATTAAAATTTAATAAATTTATTTTACTTTTAATTTAAAAATCTTGAGCATAATTGTATTCCTGAACATCTTTGTTTCCCCAAACTTGTATATTTCTTAGAATAGTTACTTTTGCTAGACAATGTTTGATGTATGATATTATAAATGTCTTTAACACAGTTTGCCAAAAATATAGATCACTTGGCAACTGTTCCATTTGTTGTAACTATCAAAAATGACAATTTTTTGACACTTAAAAATTATTCTACCTCTTTCAGAATGATGCAAAGGCATTTGATCTTGAAGTTGAAAGCCATACATGTAATTAGTATACAAAGTGGATCCCACTTATCCTCAGCTTTAGAACCAGAGTTAAATTATGTCAATTGTTAAGAGTCTAGGTCGTTAAGAAGGATGTTTTTTCCTCTAACACACAATCTGAGATATAAAAGTTCCCATGGTTAGTATATAAGACATTTGCAAATCCTATAAATTCAGACTTAAAATATTTTTCTGCAGATGTGATTTATATATTTAATAAAGCCTGTAGGTAGAATATCTATATCTTAGATTATAGTTTCAAATGGGATGTGATGAAGATATGTATTATATGGTCAATTCGTATTGTTAGCATAATGAACTCCTCAGAGTACTTCTCAAAAGAGTATAATTTTAAAATAGATTGTATCACCTGTTAAGAATAAAGCAATTAGGGTTGCTTTTCTTACCAAGAATTTAATAGTTAGCCAAGTATGTATATAGGACAACCATCAGACTGGAATAAAATTTAAGATGGAACACACATAGTAGCCTCTAAATTTGACATTTATGAATGATGCATCAGGGTAAATAAAATTAAAATAATATGACCTTCCATTAACTGCTATAAGATCATACAATAGTAAATGGTGTTCTATAGCAATACAAAATTGACTTGAATGCAATATAAAACTTGAATGAAGGGGCTTGTGGCTCAGTGGTAGAGTGCTTGCCTAGCAAGTGTAAGGCTCTGGGTTTAATTCTCAGCACCACATATAAATAAATGAAAAAAATAGAGGTACATCAACAACTAAAATATAAACCGAAAAAATGATTGCAATATATAAAATTATTTTGAAACCTATGGTACTGCTGATAACACACTGTAGGCCACACACTGCAATGGGTTGAGCCCTACATTGTAGGCATGAACCCTGTGATAAATACTAAAACATATTCTATGTTATGAATGGTACAAAAAAGATGACTCTTTGTGTCCTATAAATTAAGAAAATAAGGCAATGGTCATGAGTAAAAGGAAATGAATACTTGGGCTTCAACATAAGCACAGGGTTCTGTATCACTGACAGTCTACCTAAAAGAAAGAATTACAGAATGTAACTGGTGTTCAATGAGGTTTCCATAAGATACTTAAAGAAGGATTTGGAAGGCTTTGTGAGGGCTATTAGAGACAGCTTCCATGGATCACTTCTGTTGCCTCAAAAGGAAAGTCGGGGTCATTTGGCCAAATAAAGAAATCCTTCCAAATCTTTTTTTTTTTTCAGTTGTAAAGGGACACAATACCATTATTTTTAATTAATTATTTACTTTATGTGGTACTGAGGATCAAACCCAGTGCCCCACAGGAGGTGCATGCAAGTGCTCCAACACAGAGCCACAATCCCAGCCCCTCCAAACATATTTTTCCCCCTGTGGAACACTATTAATTGGGAATATCTCTACAAATGGAAAAAATAAAGTGTAAAAATAAATCACTCTACACATAGACTTTTCTGACCATGAATACTGCCTTTTCCACACATCAAAATATATTTTATGCAAAACACCAGCCAAAAAAAGAATTCATGTCATTAAATGAGATTTGATAGTTAAACATAATATGCAAAATACATTAAAATTATAAAAACATAAGAGTAAAAACTGAAGTGAAAAACAGTGGATAAAGAAATTTGCCAAAAAAAAAAAAAAAAAAAATATTGCTGAGAGCTTGATGATATATGCAAACCTCAAGGTAGAGCTGTTAAGCATCAGAAAGAGAGGGGTGTGGGTAGGCAGATATCGAGAAGAAACCGCAAGAGAAAATTAAGTTATCACATTGTAAACAATGAAAACAGAAGTACTGAAAACGGTAAAAGCATAGAGTACCTGCTACAGAGTGCTATGAAAACAAACACAAAGTAAAATGAGTTTTAAGAAATTATTAAGCATATATATATATATATATATATATATATATATATATATATATATATATATATAGAGAGAGAGAGAGAGAGAGAGAGAGAGAGAGAGAGACAGACAGACATATCTGCACAAAGATTGATAGTTCTTTGAATATATATATAATGTAGTTACTGGAAAGGATAATATAGCAAATTGAACAGAGGAAAATCAACAACAACAAATCAAAACTAAAGGAAATCTTAAACTACAGGGAAAAGGGGATACTGTTTTCAGGATATATTGCCAAAAAAGTGAAGAAGTGAAGAAGGTTTGGGTCACTCTGAATTACTTCATAATAAAAAATGAACTTCCAAGATACACAAACTTTAAAGTTTACAGTCATAAACATGTAGCAATCAACAAGAAAAAATGAAGATTAGTTCAAAATTCCCCATAAGTATACAAAACTAAAAAAAAAAAAACACTCACTTCCTGTGAGGAAACTAACTTTTTTTTTTTTTACTCAGACTGCCATTTACTTATTAAAAAACCTTTATATATTTTTCATTGATAAACACAAAGACAACTTATTCTTGGATGTCCTTAAAGACACTACTGGATGACAGGCTATCATGAGTTGCTGTACTTCAGTCACATTCTCAGGGTCCATTTCTAATTCTTTTTCTCTTTCTACTTATACCACATTCCTTACTTCAGTGAAGTCCATAAGGGTTATGATTATCTTCTTCCAAAGTCCTGTTAATGTTGATATTTTTACCTCATCCTATGAGTCACTAATAATAACATCTAGAATGTGAATTGTTTCTAGAATCTTTTCAATTTACTTGGCCCAGATCCATCAGAAAAATCACTATGGCTGCTACAGCATTACAAAATGTATTTCTTAAACAACAGTTCCTGGCGATTGAAATTGCTGCTTGATCCATGCATTGCAGAATAGATATCTTGATAGCAGATATGCAAAGAAATACTCTCATTGTGCAACTTTATCATAGCTCCTGGGAATCTTCCTTTTTGAACAGTAAGTACCAACAGTGAACTTAGCATCTTTTTTTTTTTTTAATTTTTTATTGTTGGTTGTTCAAAACATTACATAGTTCTTGATATATAATATTTCACACTTTGATTCAAGTGGGTTATGAACTCCCATTTTTACCCCATATACAGATTGCAGAATCACATCAGTTACACATCCATTGATTTACATATTGCCATACTAGTGTCTGTTGTATTCTGCTGCCTTTCCTATCCTCTACTATCCACCCTCCCCTCCCCTCCCCTTTTCTCTCTCTGCCCCCTCTACTGTCATTCATTTCTCCCCCTTGTATTATTTTTCCCTTTCCCCTCACTTCCTCTTGTATGTACTTTTGTATAACCCTGAGGGTCTCCTTCCATTTCCATGCAATTTCCCTTCTCTCTCCCTTTCCCTCCCACCTCTCATCCCTGTTTAATGTTAATCTTCTTCTCATGCTCTTCGTCCCTACTCTGTTCTTGGTTACTCTACTTATATCAAAGAAGACATTTGGCATTTGTTTTTTAGGGATTGGCTAACTTCACTTAGCATAATCTGCTCTAATGCCATCCATTTCCCTGCAAATTCTATGATTTTGTCATTTTTTAATGCAGAGTAATACTCCATTGTGTATAAATGTCACATTTTTTTTTTTATCCATTCGTCTATTGAAGGGCATCTAGGTTGGTTCCACAGTCTTGCTATTGTGAATTGTGCTGCTATGAACATCGATGTAGCAGTGTCCCTGTAGCATGCTCTTTTTAGGTCTTTAGGGAATAGACCGAGAAGGGGAATAGCTGGGTCAAATGGTGGTTCCATTCCCAGCTTTCCAAGAAATCTCCATACTGCTTTCCAAATTGGCTGCACCAATTTGCAGTCCAACCAGCAATGTACAAGTGTACCCTTTTCCCCACATCCTCTCCAGCACTTGTTGTTGTTTGACTTCAGAATGGCTGCCAATCTTACTGGAGTGAGATGGTATCTTAGGGTGGTTTTGATTTGCATTTCTCTGACAGCTAGAGATGGTGAGCATTTTTTCATGTACTTGTTGATTGATTGTATGTCCTCCTCTGTGAAGTGTCTGTTCAGGTCCTTGGCCCATTTGTTGATTGAGTTGTTTGTTATCTTATTGTCTAATTTTTTGAGTTCTTTGTATACTCTGGATATTAGGGCTCTATCTGAAGTGTGAGGAGTAAAGATTTGTTCCCAGCATGTAGGCTCCCTATTTACATCTCTTCTTGTTTCTTTTGCTGTGAAAAAACTTTTTAGTTTGAGTAAGTCCCATTTGTTGACTCTAGTTATTAACTTTTGTGCTATGGGTGTCCTATTGAGGAATTTGGAGCCCGACCCCACAGCATGTAGATCGTAGCCAACTTTTTCTTCTATCAGATGGCTTGTCTCTGATTTGATATCAAGCTCCTTGATCCATTTTGTATTAACTTTTGTGCATGGTGAGAGAAAGGGATTCAGTTTCATTTTGTTGCATATGGATTTCCAGTTTTCCCAGCACCATTTGTTGAAGATGCTATCCTTCCTCCATTGCATGCCTTTAGCCCCTTTATCAAATATAAGATAGTTGTAGTTTTGTGGATTGGTTTCTGTGTCCTCTATTCTGTACCATTGGTCCACCCGCCTGTTTTGGTACCAGTCTTTAAAGAATTATAAACAAACATGTTGTTATCCAAAGTTTTTCCATTTACACAAGCTAAACAAGTAATATTTAATATAATTCTTAAAGGCCCTAGGATTTTTGGATTGATAAATCAATATTATCTTCAACTTAAAGACACCAGATGTGTTAGCCCCTAACAAGATTTAAGTTCGAAATCAGGCATTAACTTCTCTTTAGCTATGAAATCCCTAGATGGCATCTTCTTCCAATAGAAGGTTGATTTGTCTACATTTAAAATCTGTTGTTTATTGTAGCCACCTTCATCAATTGTCTTAGCTAGTTCTTCTGGACAACTTGCTGCAAAATCCGTATTAGCACTCACTGCTTCACATTGGACTTTGAAATGGCTTCTTTCCTTAACTCTCATTAGTCAACCTGTGTTAGCCTCGAACTTTTCTTCTGAAGCTTCCTCAAAATCAGCTCTCATAGAATTGAAAAGAATTAGATCCTTGCTCTGGATTAGGTTTTAGCTTAAGGGATAATGGTACTGATAAACTTGCTTGACTCAAGGTTATCACAAACCTTTAATCTATAAAGCATCGCAATATATGTGAGGCCCAATAAAGAGAAAGCACAATAAAGTGAGCTATGCTTGTATACATCAACAAATTTAATACGTATACATGTCAAAATACTTGCACACAATAAAAAAATTCACCTCCATAAGAATTTTTAGGTTTGTAATTTTGATAGGCATTAGCAAGTTGACATCAACATTTATCATATTTCTAAACTCACATGTGAAATTGACTGTATCCTCATATCTTAAATAGCATAACAATAATAATGTATTTTCAAGGATTTTTATCTTTGCTATTGTGACTGATAAAATATGGTACTTGACTTAATTTTCATGTTCTTTATGTTAAATAAATTTAAACAAATTTTAATATTTTATATTTTCCATTCTGTTAATTACCTGTATATATTGTTCATTAATGTTAGGGTCAGTTTTGGTAGAATTTGGGAATTAACTTGTAGGAGATCCTTATAAAAGGTACTTTAACCCAAATAAAATAATGTAATTTAAAAGTTTCATTTATTAATTAACTGTTACTTGAATAAATTTCCTATTTAAAAATTAGAGACAAATATTTTGTGATTCTTGGGTTCTGATACACATATTGATTTGTAAGGCTCAAATGTAACAACAAATTCCAATTTTAGTTTTCTGGTCTTTCCCAGTTTTTCTTCATATTTTTATTTTTTTAACACAGTTTATTAACTTGTTGGTGTCAGTATTTAAAATGCTGGAACTGTGCAATAAATTTAAATATTTACTAAATTTTATCTTCACACATTATTTTCATTCATTTCAGAACAATTCTGCCTATCCTGAATTATTTTTCAATTCATTTTAGAATAAGTTTATTGTATTCATAATATTTTCCATGTTGTATATTTGTTTGTCCTTCTTCTTCTCCTCCTTCTCCTCCTCCTCCTCCTCATCCTTCATTTTCTTCTTTTTTTCTTTGTGTATTTATTTGTTTTTGTGGTACTGGGGTTGAACCAGAGGACATTCTACCACTGAGCTATATATCTCCAGAACTATTTATTTTTATTTTATTTTTCATTGCAAGACTAAGTTGCCCAGGTGGAGCTCAAACTTGCTATCCTTCTGCCTCAAACTCTTGAATGTGCACTACCAAGCCTGGCTTCTTTCTTCTTTTACTATTATTACAGTGTTTTCTATTCAGTGTGATTCTGGTTTTGGAGACAAATGATAAAGAGATTGGGGAGATATTATCCCACATTTATAGTTTATTGACTTCTTATAGCAAATATAAAGTAATAACATTATGATCATTTTGGGGATCTACAAATGTAATTAGATTTTCATTCATAATGACTGGAAAATATATGAATCTGGTATATTTATTATGTTTTTAAATCATGAGTTTTTCAATGCTTTGAATAAGCAATATTAGTGCTTGTTAAGAAATTGGCGCAGAACCGAATCACTCGAACACATTGAAGCTAAGCAGAAGCAAGCCTATTGTCAGGAGAATCTGACAGATTGCCTCTACAGTGAGAACAGAAGCAAGACAAACTTTTATAAGTTAGAATCTAGGATATGCATTGGGGGTGGGCTTAGTCCTTGCTATTGCAAGTTGAGAGCAAGCTTTTAACTTTTTTGTAGAAAAGTAGTAAAATAATTATTTTTATTTTAAAATTTATAAAAAAAATTTGTAGTTGTAGATGGACACAATAGCTTACTTATTAATTTATTTGTGGTGCTGAGGATAGAACACATTGCCTCACACATGCCAGGCAGGCACTCTAACACTGAGCTATAACACCCCCTAGTAAAATATTTTTGTGTTTTACAGTAGTAATGCTTAGAAAGATTAAGCTCTCATCAACTTAAACAATACATTTAAATTTTATCCCAGCATAAAAGTAACATGAAATTTCGTTGATCTTATTGATGACAGGTTTAATTTAAAAACATTAAATGGCATAAATACATTTCAAATAAAATATTTTATCCTTACAATTTTAAAATTATTGGATAACTTTAGTCTGAAGCACATCAATTTGGTATAATGTTTTTTTCAAATCTTTTCCCCTAAAGATTTGTACATCTGGAATATATGAATACACTGAATGTATAAAAAAGAGCAGTAGCATTACATTTACATTGATGTACTTATATTAATTAAGTTTAGCTTTTAAAGAAAAATTTAGATCCTGTAACAATACAAAATTTTTAAATAATCATCATCATTTGATCATAATTGTAGAAACCTCAAGACTAGTTGCTTTACAGAATAAAACTTTATAGCCACAATGTTAAGAGTAAAATTAATGTTTTGAGAAATCTTGGTCATTTTAATAATTAGATTAAATCCAAGGTCAAAGGTTAATGTACTAATATAAATAAAGGACATTGATATTTTGACCCTAGGAAGAAACCTCAAATAGCTTTAATTGATAAATAATATATATATATATTTCAACTTAGTTGCACATCACCTTGTTGAAATTTGCCCTTTATACAGACTTTCATTTTAATGAGGTGAAATTTTTTTTTTGTGTTATTTATAGTACTCTAATTAAAACACAGTTAAAACTTCTTATATAAAAATATTCTATAAACCATTTCATATAGAATTATATCTGTTTACCAGCTTATGAAATCTAATGTTTAAGTATATAGTTTATGAGCGTTGTATATGTTGGTTTTGATATTACACACATGCATATAGACAAGACAATTGATAGAATAAATAGAACCAATAAGTAAAGGTCTTATGACTTTCAAAACTTATTAGATTAAGAGTTGACTTTTGTAAATTGGCCTCCATGAAATAAATCTGATCAGAAATTACAATTTAGGCCTACAGGATCAAAATTATGAGCTCAAAGTGTAGTCCTAAGGGGGGGGAAAAAATATATATATATATAGTCGTTAATCATTTCAATTTTAATCATTTGAGTTTAGTAACATGAGAGAATCTCCAATTAACTAATTTGGTTTAGGTATATGTGAGAATGATAAAGAGAGAAAGAGGGGGTGAGTGAGAGGGAGAGGGAGAGAAAATTTTGAAGTTACTATGTTGCCACGCACAGGGAAGTAATTAAATACTTCTGGGCCTGTTGGTCTCTTGTGTCTTTAAAATCTCTTTAGAAGGGGAATGTTTGGCAATTTATCATTTCTGTAATTTGGGATCGTTGGATGTATTAGGAGACATGGGAAACTGGCTGCACTGAGGGGAGGGGTATTTTTTCAGGGGGCAACCAATCTGCCAGTGTCCCCATTGTTCACATTTGGGACAAAACTTGGTTGAGGGCCTTGGGTAAGGGCATGCTTTGCCCAGTGTCCAGTTCATCCACATTGGAAACAGGACTCTGTGGGTATTTTGGAGGCTCTATAGAGTTGGGTTGGGGCATAAGCCTTAGAAACTTTCCTTTGGTTTTGAATTATGGAGGCTCTAGCTAAATTTGAATTTTAAGATGTTTCACCTATTTGTTTTTGGTTTCATCCATCTGGTTGTAAAATTCTTGAAAGCCTTAGCTAAGATTAACTGCTGAGGAGGCTCAGGACTCTTCTCTAACAGTCTGAGTTTTTTTGTGGATGTCAGGTGTATACCCGCAGATAAAATTAAAATGTAGAAGGAGACTGACATTAGGGTTGTTGACATTCAAATTTGTATAGTTGGTGATGTACTCAGTAATTCGGGTCAAAAATTGGGTGGGATTTTCATTAGGTAATTGGGTAATTTCTTTTATCTTTTCCTAATTTACCATGATTAGCAATAGTTTTTACTTGAT
The DNA here is from genome assembly GCF_047511675.1 of Marmota flaviventris. Lineage (NCBI taxonomy): Eukaryota > Metazoa > Chordata > Mammalia > Rodentia > Sciuridae > Marmota > Marmota flaviventris. Next base: position 2,635,436 of record NC_092519.1, read on the forward strand.
CATTTAATTTTTTTTTTTTTTTTTGGTGGGGGTGTCTAAGGGACAGATTAAGTTGGAATGTAGGATTTATTTGTATCATGGAAGATGGAGGAATCTGTGTTCCTACAATAGAAAAACCAGAGGTGGAGCTGTATATAGAGGCCCAAATAATCAATGGCTAGTAATAGTTTGGGGGTAAATATCCAATTATGAGGAGCAGTGATGGCTAATCCTCCAGCCAGTAGGAGGATAATGGAAATTTTGAGACTCCAAATTGTGATTAGAAAATCTAAAATCATGGGGGCTAATGGTCAGAGAGTAAAGGAAAGAAATAAAGGAGAGTGGAATTATGTAACTTCCTCAGGGGAGAAATCAGAAAGAGTGCCTTGAAGAAAGAGGGACTGGATCCCAAGGAGGAGAGGACTTACATAAGGGAGTAGGATTGGCACAGAGGGTAAGAAGAATAGAGGGAATGATTAGAGCAGAGAAAAAGGAAACTTGTATGCATGGATTTCCTTCCATTTATCCAAGTGCTGATAAGAGTTATAAAGATCCCTCAAAATATTGGGATTGAAGGTGCCATTAGGTGGCAATTTGGATCCATTTTCCAGATGATAAAAAGGCCATGACTGAGTGGAAATTAGTGGTTGGGCCTTTAGATCTGGAGTCAAACAGAGGGAGACTTAGTGGGTGAAGAGGCAATAGAAAATTAAACCAGATGGGATTTTTGGATTGGGAGTTCACTGTAATGAGTTTTCTTTAAAGCTGGAGTGGCTAGAGGTAGGTATCCCAGGCTCTAGACCAAACCAGGAGGAGGAGGCATTCAGTGAAAAGGGTCAGTTGTACCCAATTCACTGACCCCTGAACCAAAACCTTTTTGAGACCCAGAAGGTAGTCAGATCACCCCATTCCCAATCACACTAAGGTATATGAAGCCCAAGGACGGGGCACGGGGGAGGCAGTGTCTTGGTGGCTGGGATCAGGCTTCCTCCCCTGAGTAGGCAGCCGAGATCAACCAAAACCCTAGGAACAGAAGCTCACCAATGTCAAGAGTCTTGGTGGTGAGCTAAGACCTAAGTTAATTTGGAGGGTCCTGGATGTCCTCTAATTAATTGTGTACTCTGGAGAGGAGATTTGTTTAAGGTGGGTAAGGGGAAAGCAAAGGTAAGTTTGTATCTAGAGGAATGTACCCAGTAATGAACAGGATCTAAGTCAACTCTAAGAGTCCTCATGCTGAGCTGGAACCTTGGGAGGAGGATAGGGAAAGGGAAGGTCACACTCCCAAATGAGGCCAGTGTGTGGACGTGGGAGAGTGCTAGGTAGACAGATGGGGTGTGAGGTGATTGTCCTGGGCCCTTGGTTTTAGGATCCCAAAACAGCTCAGATCCCCTGGAGGGGAGAGCAAGGTCATTGGGAGAGACAAGTTCCTGGCCAGTGCACCAATGTTAGGAAACTGGCACAGGACTGAATCACTCAAACTCACCAAAGCTAAGTAGAAGCAAATTTATTGTCAGGAATATCTGACAGACTGCCAGAGACAACAGTAGCAGATTTCCTCTAAGCCAAACTTTCATAAGTCAGAATCTAATTTATGCATTGGGGGTGGGCTTAGCCCTTACTATTTGAATGTGGAGAGCAAGCTTCAAAACCTCAGGAACCAAAAAGGGGAGAGTGCAGGAGGAGCAGGCACAATTCCACTAGTTCTTGGAATGGGCACACCCGTACATACTCAGAAAGCAGACTAATGTCTGTGAGCATTGTGGTCAGGGTGCAGGTGGGTGGGGGTGTCAGCTACTACCTGAGTGGAATCTTGCAGGAAGGGGGAAGTAGGGGAGCAGAGTGAGGTGTCTGGGCAGAATAGGGTCAGCTTGACTTAAGAGTCTTACTGAGGTTGGAGCTCACATAGGGCCCAACCACACCTATTCAATCCAAGTGATAGTAGGGTCCATTTGGAGCTGGTATAATAATTTTACTGTACACAATTTTGCCAGGAAAACCAATGTAACCTGTGACTTATTTGATATTTGCTAATATTCCAAGGTAGTCAACCAAATATTCCATAAAATATCTATATTTTATCAAATAGTTTTTCTAACATCATGTAATATCATTTTGCTTTTTATCAACCATAAATTATTCTTTAAGTGTCAGAGAAGCCTTATAAGTAATATAAATATTTGAGATGCTCTACAACTCTAATATTTACTTAATATATTTATATATTTCCCCTTTTCTCCATTTTCTTCCCTTATTAGATTAACTACTTGCCTTATCCTTTCTAAAAACAAATTATTTCTACTCGTTTTGCTTCTTTTTTAACTCTTCAATTTTTTGCTTTTATATTAATTAGATGCTTCTTTCTAATTACCTGGAATAAAAAAAATTTACCTCTTTTTTTTTTTGTTGTTGTTGTTGTTAATGAGCTTCTTAATTAACCTATGACATATATTACAAATTTTTTCAGGCTTTTTCTATGCACCTAATTAACAATAATTTGTAGGCTCAGAAATGCTATTATTTTATTATCTTATTTTCCATCTATGTTATAATTTTAGCTCTGAATCCCTTTTTGACGGAAAGTTTAATGTCAAAAGAACTTCTGTGTGTTGTCTGGTCTCATTTCCAAGTAGAAGAATGTTCCCATAATTTGTAAAATTGTTATTATATTTAAATAAGGGAAAGTTTTCAATAACACATATACTTTTAGAAAAATTTATTGAGGTTTTACTTTGGTAGTAATATATGGAAAATATTTAAGAATGAGTTTTTGTTATGTTAAAAGATGTATTCACTTTATTAGGTTTATTTTATTGTATGTATTCAGATTTTTGTAGTACTATATTTTTTATGTTTACTGAAAGATTATTCATCCTGCAAACAAAATAATATTTTTTAAAAAAGCAACAACAATAGAATGTCTAGGTAAAATATAGCATGAATCAAATGTAAAATATTGATGAATAATAAATATAAATATAAATATTAAAATATAAATAAAGCTCAAGTATTATGTGGGATATACTCATGCTAAAATTAAAAATTAAAAGAATAATTTAAAAACAGTGATTGTCGGAAATTTGAAATTTACTAGGCATCCTTAATTTTAATTTATTTATTTTTAATTCAGCAAACCCTAATTTTAAGTTCAGAACATTTTATTCAATTATTTCAGCTCTTCAATATGTTGATTATTATCTTAAAGGTTTGTTAAGTATACTAAATGGATAACCCAGGATTTTTTTCTGGTGAAGATAATGATTTTTTAAAGTGGTAAATTAATAAGGAAAAAGAGAAAAACACAGATAGAAAAAATTACTTTTAAATGGCAACTAAAGACAGCATGAATGACTGTGAAGTGACTGTGCGAAGATGATTGTAACTTACTCTCTCAGACATATTGTGTTGAATGTGTTTTGAAATTTTAAAGTAAAATTTTGTAAAAATTCCTGTCTTTACTGTTTTGGAACTTGAAAATGGGAATCCAGATTTCTACAAAAATTTCAGAATTCATTAGTTTACAGAATAATTGAAGAAATAACTTAAAGAATGACTTCTACTCACTCCAGTCTTAATTTTCTATATACATTTTATTTTAATATGATTTCCTTACTAATCTTTTAAAAATAGAGACAAATACATAAACATATACACGTACGCATATAGAATACATGTCTAGCTTGTATTCAATCATCCATTTATTCTTTCTCCCTCTCTCTCTCTCTCTCTCTCTCTCTCTCTCTCTCTCTCACACACACACACACACACACACACACACACACACACACACACAACTATTATCATGTCTTTTGTCTCAGTCACTAATGGCATTCCAGGGAGGTTTGAAGATTGAGTGATTTCAACAATGCTTGAGTTATATACTAAACAATATGTTGCTATAACTGCAGGTCTTGGGCAAGATTAATCTTAGTCAACGTTACAACATTACAACAGGATTATCTCAGTAGTCTAACTACTGGTCTTCTTTCTTTCTTATCTTAAGTCAATCTAGTAGAAGCTACAATTATTTCAAGATATTTCCTGAGTTAACTTTCTGGTAGGATTATTTTAATGATTTTAAATAATTTCTTTTAGAAATTCTGTTTCTTCCCTCATATGTGAGATTATTGTTTTGCTTGCTTTCTGTTTTAAAGACAATGTAGGAGCAGGATAAGAAGTCATTTTAAACAGCTAATTTTTGAATATGTTTCTGTAAATATTTCTCATGTTGTTAGCCATTATTTTGACACTGTTTATCACCTGTTTGTATTATAAACACTTTATAAAAATTAATATATTCAAATATGTTATTTTATGTCTTTTTGATTTTCATTCTAGCATAGAAATATCTTCTGCACCTGAAGTTCACACAAGTGATATTTATATTTTCTTGCAGTGTTGAGATACTTTTCCTCTATTGTTATTTTCAATAAAACTCAAATGTACCCATGTAAAAAATGTGTGATATCTATGTTGATATCTGTCTGCCTAGAACATCCAATACCCCTGAAACATTGACTAAATAATGCTGTTTCCCACTTAGTAACAATGTTAAAGATAATATATGATATTTATCATGATATTATGTAATATAATAATACATTATAATAATATAATAAGCTAAAATATAGTATATATAATACTAAGTTCCTTTATATTCTCAGAGATGATTTTGTTCTCTTTGCTTTTTATGAAGCTATTTGTCTATTTTCAAACAAAATATATCTTCTCTAAATGTATTAACATTACAAACATAAATATCTAGTGAGGCTAATCTTCTGACAAGATTTTTTTCCCAAATAGATGTTAAAATTTTATTATAAATTTTTCAATGGCTCTTTAAAAGTTGTGTTGCTATATAGAGTTATAAAATTAAAATAATATCACAACCTAGTACAATATAATTAGAAGTAGAATTTTATTACATATATTTTTATATACATATTTACTGTAGACACTCTTAGCTTCTCTGTTTACACAGTGTAATCTTTATAAACAAAATGATTTGTCTTTACTATTTAAATATTGTATACTTATTAAAATTTTTATTCATTTTCCCTTGTTAACCTTATTATAATAAAAATTCTTTCCACTTAAATTAGTAACATGTAAATTATAGTACAATAAATATATATATGCAAAATATATGTACAGACACATGCCCATGTGCATATTTTTTGCCTGTTTTAATTTCAAGTATGTAATAGCATCTTTTATTGATAATTTCACTTTGAGCCTAATAGTTATACAAATGTTTTAAAGACATAATTTACCAGATTTTAATTTCTATAATAGTTAAATTGTGAGTAAGTTGGCAGCAGTCTGAAGACTTTTTGTTTTCGACATTTTTCTGTTTTGGCATTCTTAAAAGGTGGGCACTTTCTCTCCTAACCTAATGACCATTGTTTGATTCCTGCCTTGGGAATCAGTATCTCTGTATATCTCTGTAAGCTTGTAGCTGACAAAGATACATATAGTTGTTTTTTTTTAACCAAGGCAAATAGACCTCGTCTAGGCACTGTGGAAATCCAGTACACACATTTCCCTGCAGTACTGGAGATTGAACATCCTCACACATGTGAATCAAGCACTCTGCCACTGAGTCACATCCCCAGTTCATACTTCCCTAAAAGTACATCATTATGTACTCTTACTTTTACTCTGAAGTTCTGCATGTTCTTATTAGTTTTAAGCTCCAGTTGCCTCTGGGAAATTAGCGAGGAAGGAGTTATGCTGAAACAGAGAACTATCCCATTGAATAGCTCTGTTAAATTACACAATGACTCAATCCTCCTCACTTTCTGCTGGCTCTGCAGTCCCTGTTTACCATTCAATAAGTGCAAGTTCTCTGTTCAGAATCTGCAGTGGCAATACCATTGGATGTTATTCAGGCAAGGTAAAAGCTACAGATAAGTGTGAGCAATGTGCCTTGTGTATATCACAGGTGAGTTTCTCAGTTATTCTTTTTGTACATAATATGATGACCGATGTATTTCTTTTTGTCTTCATATTCTGTTAGCACCAGAGATAAAAATTAAAACCTCAACTCTGTTTCCAGAATATCTGAAGAAAGCCTACAAATAATAAAAAAGACTGACAATCCAATATATAATGTGCAAAAGATGTGAACATGAATGTCACAAGAGAGAATAGCCAAAAGACCAGTAGGTACCAAAAAAAAAAAAAAAAATCACTTATCATGGAAGTGTAAATTAAATCTACAAAGGTATACCACATGTATCCAACACATGTCTCAAGTTTGAAAAGCCTGGCCATCATTGTCAAAGATGTACAGCTACTTGTTGGTTCACGCATTCCAGTGAGAGTGAAGCCACAGTCAAGGACTTTTGGCACTATCTCATGGAACTAAGCATGTATTTCTCTGCACTCCAGCAATCTCATTTCTTTGCAAATGTCTGAACAAAATGAGTATCTTTGTTCTCCAGAAGACATGGATGAGTTTGCTCATCTATATTATGTGTATTCATAGCAATTTGATTCACATAGTCAACAACTGAAAACAATCAAGGGCCCAACAAAAGACAAAGGGCTAGATTAAAGGTATTACATAAAAATAATAGAAAAGAAGAACAAACTGCAACAATATAGATGCATTTCACATGCCATTTAACATACCTTAGGCTGCTAGGGAATTACCTTCTGGCAATTACCTGGTATTCACATATAAAATTAATTTAATAGTGCAGTAAAATTAACATAATTTATTTATTGCATTTGATATATTTTAATTTTTTTAAAATACAAAAAATTGAAGAATATATCTTCTGACATATATACCTATATCAATATATATAGAGAGAGATAGACATAGATATATATATGATTTTTCCAGGCTTGTTATAAATTGCAAAGGTTTTACCTGGAGGGTTTTCTCAGGAAAGCTAACCTCCCTGTGCTGGACTCCATGCTCTGTGAATGCATTGTACTCTGTGACAGAAGAGAGATTCAAGGAGACCACTGGATATATCCAAATAAAGATTCAAGACAAGGACAATGTTTGCATCAGCTTTCAGATTTTATGACTTAAATAAACAAAATAAAAAATTAGAGGAGAGAAAGTTTATTTATGTTTATGGTTTCAGAGGCTTCAGTCCATGGTTGGCTGGTCCCCAAAATTTGGGCCTGAGGTGATTTTTTCATAAATGAAATTTTTGTGATAATTGTCATTACCATTCCATTGTTTTTTAGTCTCTTATATTTCCTTATGCCTGCTCATGATGAAGAACTCTTGAATCTGACTGGTATTGAATCTACGGTACAAAATGCCTATTTTTAATATCATTATAAATTTATCAATGCAAATGTCAAGAAGAACATTAACAAGTTTGGCATAACCTGAAATTGAGGGTTAGTGTATTTCAGATACATTCATCTTTTAGGGCATTTTATGTTTAGTTTATATCCCTATGCATTTGTATGCATTTATTTCCAGAGTCATTGGTGTCTTATCCCATTTTTAACTACGTCTTAGAACACCATGTTCTGTTTGACTTGTGTTCATGTTTTTTTTCATTAAAATACAGTTGCCATTTGTACAGCATCATTTATATTTGAATTTGAGACTTATGCTTTCTAAATTTGCACATTTTATATTCATTGGAGTCGATTCAATTTTTTGTTAAATTTTTAAGTTAATAACTTAAAATAATGTCACAGTGACATAATACATATTACAATATAATGAGAACAATGTTTTTTTTAAATATCAAAAATACATTTGAAAATTTTTAAATAATATTAACAAAAACTGAGTTATTTAAAAATCACACAATACTACATTTTCTAATAATACTAATAATTATTTTTACATAAAAATGTTTCACATAGTTTTGCAAACAGGATGAGTAAATAATATTTAATTATAAAAATAGATTGCATTCTACTAATTTGATAAAAATATGTAATGAAATTAATTTTTACTAGAATTACCAAAAGAAAAGGAAACATTACTAAATTAGAACAATATTTTACCACATTTTATATTTCCTCAGACTCTTAAGTTATATGAAAATATGAGAACTGTATATACATATGAAAACCAAATATACATATGAAAGTAAAAAGGTTATTTGTAACTACATGAGCTATTAACTTTTATTAACCTTTACTATAAATGATAAGGACATTGATACTTTTGCTTCTCCTTTATTCTAATATTTGATATTTACATCATTACATTATCCAATATTTATTACTGTATCATTCATTCTGTAATTATTGTCCATTCAATTTAAAAATACTCTTTTCTATATTTAAATGGACCTATGTTTATTAACACAATTTCTCTATTTTGGAGACTGCTTATATTGATTAACTTCCTAATTAGATAAAATTAATTATTAATAATATTTATACAATAAATCCAAGCTTTATAGTCATCAATTTAATCTTTCTTGAGAATAACTTCAACTTTTGGCTCATAGTTTTTATTTTGAATGTTCTGATGTTAGCAGTGAATGGTACTGTAGGGAAGTTCAATACCAGTCTAAAACTCAAACCCTTTAAGCAAGTTGGCTTCTGCTCCATTGTCTCAGGTATTCTTTCCAAATTCTTGAAGATCTACTTAACTAAAAGGCACCCGCATGTTGCCTAAAACTCAAAGTGCTCTATGCATAGATTTATTTATTTTTTGTTTGTTTTTTTCTAGTAAATTTTAGTTTTATTACTGTGCTAAATCATTACTTGTTATTTTTAGTTGCTGAGATTCATTCCTCACCAAGACTAATTATCTTTATTTTTAGTGGATTTGTCTCACTGTTTAGTCTTTATTTTCATTTGTAGTACTCCATAATTTTCTCAAACTCTTTCTCTCCTCTCATCATTAATTCTCCTTCTCTTTGTCCTGGGTGCTACCAAATTTATTATGAGTTCAGTTGTGATTTTTTTTTTTTATCCTGTTATTTTCCGTCAATTTTCTCTTATCTATTTGGAGTCTGAATTTGTTGAATTAAATAAACTCACTATTGCTTAGTGAGTTTCTTTGTTCCTCACAGCACTTGGGCAAGCTTCTTTCTGTTTCTTGGGTCCAACTTACCTCTAACCTAAGTTCGAGAACTTCATGCTGTGTGTCAATTTTTGTGGCCATTGACTCCGCCAAACTGTATTTCCTTATTTCTATACAACTTAAGTATACTTCATATTCTGGCCACCTGGAGACTTTCATTCATTTTCAGGCTAATGAAGATCATTTCACTTCTTTCTCACCATAGAGAAAGCTGTGTGTAGTCCACATAAAAAACAATCTTTTCAGACTGGGATTGTGGCTCAGCAGTAGAGCACTCACTTAGCACAGGCGGACCCAGGTTCGATTCTCAGCACCACATAAAAATAAAGGCATTGTGTTGTGTCCATCTCCAAAAAAAAATATTTTCTCCCTCCACATATATGAGGACATTTCTTGATCTGGCATTTTTGTTTCTTCCATGTGTTTGGATAACACCACACAATTCAAAGTGGAGATGCTCACAGACACCACATACCCCATGTCTTCAGTGAGCAGACAGGACAATTGACTTGCTAGAAAGAGTGCCCATGCTTTTCTAGGCATCTCTTCACAACCAACCTGCTCCCTAACTCTAGGTTCCTCTCCCAGGAAAAGAGATAAATGCCATTCCTCCCTTTCTGTTGGCCTCCTCTGGCTTCACAAACATCAGTATAAATTTGGTGGATACTGAGAATGAATAGTATACTTTCTTCAGAGAATAGGGAACTTTTAAAGCTACAGTTTGCTCTACCCAGATCCAGAATTATCTTCATTTCAAAGTATGTCATTAGGCCCTTCCTCTTTCTTTCTCTGCTGCTAGTGAATGCCTGCCTGGATTTTCAATGTTTTCTTCATCTTCTTCTTTTAGTTATACTGAAGAGAAGAATTTTATGGCTTCCATTATTTTGTACACACAAATCTGATTCTTATTTAAAAATATATACACTCCCATAAAACCATGAAATATTATTTATTTTCATTTAAAGTATATAATTATTTAGCTCAGAAGAAGTCTTTTCCATATTAGTGTACATTTCGTATCACAAATATAAGGTTTTACTTTTTCTTAAGACTTAAATAGGATTATAGCATACCAATAGGTTTAATGAGTTTGATTTCTTTCTGATCATGCAATGTAGCCAGATTATTAAAAAAAAAAAAAAGTTCACTTGAAATAAGTGGTGTTTATACTTTTGAGTACGAGTCTTCAGTCCCAAAAACTACAGATAAAACTTTTCATGGGGCACCACCTTATGACATAAAAATTAACAAAACAAAAAAAAAGAACAGAAAAGCTATAGTTCATCCATGAACTATAGCTTTTCTCTTCTCATTAAAATATTCCCCGGATTTAAAAAAAAATGTTTTTCAACATATCTGTTAAATGAGATGAAATAATTAATCATTTATTAATTACTTTTGAAGAGTTTCCTGGGATGGATTACAGTTTTTCATCCAATAGGATTTTACTATACCATGAATTCCATAGAGTACTATCATGCATATAATATTTAACCAAGGATTATATACATTAAAACTTATTATTAAAAAAAAAAAAAAACTTATTAGTAAAGGATGGACTTAATATGTTTACTGTAATATCTGAAATATGAACTATTATTTAACTAAATATATTTAACTAAATATATATTTTAAATATAGCAATAATTAGAGCTGGGTATAAAATATGCTAGTAAAATATGTATTATATATGATTATACATACTATATATGTTATAAGGTAACTTTTAAATGAAAAAAATATTAAAAATTCTGTTTAAATTCAAAACAAGCATGTCTTTTTTTAATTTTAATTTTTTAATTTGTTTTACTTAGTTACACATGACAGTACAATGATCTTGACATATCATACATTTGAATCAGATGGGGTATAATTTCTCATTTTTCTGAGTGTACAGGTTGCAGAATCTCATTGGTCATGCAGTCATGTATATACCCACAGCAATAATAATGTCTATTTTATTCTGCTGTCCTTTCTTTCCCCCCTTCCCATACTCTCCCCTCCTATCACATCTCTCTCCCCAATCTAATGTGACACACTGTTTTTTTTTTTTATTTCCCCACATCATCATACATGTATTCTGTTCTATTTATTCTATCAATTGTCTTGTCTATATGCATGTGTGTAATATCAAAACCAACATATACAACGCTCATAAACTATATACTTAAACATTAGATTTCATAAGCTGGTAAACAGATATAATTCTATATGAAATGGTTTATAGAATATTTTTATATAAGAAGTTTTAACTGTGTTTTAATTAGAGTACTATAAATAACACACAAAAAAAATTTCACCTCATTAAAATGAAAGTCTGTATAAAGGGCAAATTTCAACAAGGTGATGTGCAACTAAGTTGAAATATATATATATTATTTATCAATTAAAGCTATTTGAGGTTTCTTCCTAGGGTCAAAATATCAATGTCCTTTATTTATATTAGTACATTAACCTTTGACCTTGGATTTAATCTAATTATTAAAATGACCAAGATTTCTCAAAACATTAATTTTACTCTTAACATTGTGGCTATAAAGTTTTATTCTGTAAAGCAACTAGTCTTGAGGTTTCTACAATTATGATCAAATGATGATGATTATTTAAAAATTTTGTATTGTTACAGGATCTAAATTTTTCTTTAAAAGCTAAACTTAATTAATATAAGTACATCAATGTAAATGTAATGCTACTGCTCTTTTTTATACATTCAGTGTATTCATATATTCCAGATGTACAAATCTTTAGGGGAAAAGATTTGAAAAAAACATTATACCAAATTGATGTGCTTCAGACTAAAGTTATCCAATAATTTTAAAATTGTAAGGATAAAATATTTTATTTGAAATGTATTTATGCCATTTAATGTTTTTAAATTAAACCTGTCATCAATAAGATCAACGAAATTTCATGTTACTTTTATGCTGGGATAAAATTTAAATGTATTGTTTAAGTTGATGAGAGCTTAATCTTTCTAAGCATTACTACTGTAAAACACAAAAATATTTTACTAGGGGGTGTTATAGCTCAGTGTTAGAGTGCCTGCCTGGCATGTGTGAGGCAATGTGTTCTATCCTCAGCACCACAAATAAATTAATAAGTAAGCTATTGTGTCCATCTACAACTACAAATTTTTTTTATAAATTTTAAAATAAAAATAATTATTTTACTACTTTTCTACAAAAAAGTTAAAAGCTTGCTCTCAACTTGCAATAGCAAGGACTAAGCCCACCCCCAATGCATATCCTAGATTCTAACTTATAAAAGTTTGTCTTGCTTCTGTTCTCACTGTAGAGGCAATCTGTCAGATTCTCCTGACAATAGGCTTGCTTCTGCTTAGCTTCAATGTGTTCGAGTGATTCGGTTCTGCGCCAATTTCTTAACAAGCACTAATATTGCTTATTCAAAGCATTGAAAAACTCATGATTTAAAAACATAATAAATATACCAGATTCATATATTTTCCAGTCATTATGAATGAAAATCTAATTACATTTGTAGATCCCCAAAATGATCATAATGTTATTACTTTATATTTGCTATAAGAAGTCAATAAACTATAAATGTGGGATAATATCTCCCCAATCTCTTTATCATTTGTCTCCAAAACCAGAATCACACTGAATAGAAAACACTGTAATAATAGTAAAAGAAGAAAGAAGCCAGGCTTGGTAGTGCACATTCAAGAGTTTGAGGCAGAAGGATAGCAAGTTTGAGCTCCACCTGGGCAACTTAGTCTTGCAATGAAAAATAAAATAAAAATAAATAGTTCTGGAGATATATAGCTCAGTGGTAGAATGTCCTCTGGTTCAACCCCAGTACCACAAAAACAAATAAATACACAAAGAAAAAAAGAAGAAAATGAAGGATGAGGAGGAGGAGGAGGAGAAGGAGGAGAAGAAGAAGGACAAACAAATATACAACATGGAAAATATTATGAATACAATAAACTTATTCTAAAATGAATTGAAAAATAATTCAGGATAGGCAGAATTGTTCTGAAATGAATGAAAATAATGTGTGAAGATAAAATTTAGTAAATATTTAAATTTATTGCACAGTTCCAGCATTTTAAATACTGACACCAACAAGTTAATAAACTGTGTTAAAAAAATAAAAATATGAAGAAAAACTGGGAAAGACCAGAAAACTAAAATTGGAATTTGTTGTTACATTTGAGCCTTACAAATCAATATGTGTATCAGAACCCAAGAATCACAAAATATTTGTCTCTAATTTTTAAATAGGAAATTTATTCAAGTAACAGTTAATTAATAAATGAAACTTTTAAATTACATTATTTTATTTGGGTTAAAGTACCTTTTATAAGGATCTCCTACAAGTTAATTCCCAAATTCTACCAAAACTGACCCTAACATTAATGAACAATATATACAGGTAATTAACAGAATGGAAAATATAAAATATTAAAATTTGTTTAAATTTATTTAACATAAAGAACATGAAAATTAAGTCAAGTACCATATTTTATCAGTCACAATAGCAAAGATAAAAATCCTTGAAAATACATTATTATTGTTATGCTATTTAAGATATGAGGATACAGTCAATTTCACATGTGAGTTTAGAAATATGATAAATGTTGATGTCAACTTGCTAATGCCTATCAAAATTACAAACCTAAAAATTCTTATGGAGGTGAATTTTTTTATTGTGTGCAAGTATTTTGACATGTATACGTATTAAATTTGTTGATGTATACAAGCATAGCTCACTTTATTGTGCTTTCTCTTTATTGGGCCTCACATATATTGCGATGCTTTATAGATTAAAGGTTTGTGATAACCTTGAGTCAAGCAAGTTTATCAGTACCATTATCCCTTAAGCTAAAACCTAATCCAGAGCAAGGATCTAATTCTTTTCAATTCTATGAGAGCTGATTTTGAGGAAGCTTCAGAAGAAAAGTTCGAGGCTAACACAGGTTGACTAATGAGAGTTAAGGAAAGAAGCCATTTCAAAGTCCAATGTGAAGCAGTGAGTGCTAATACGGATTTTGCAGCAAGTTGTCCAGAAGAACTAGCTAAGACAATTGATGAAGGTGGCTACAATAAACAACAGATTTTAAATGTAGACAAATCAACCTTCTATTGGAAGAAGATGCCATCTAGGGATTTCATAGCTAAAGAGAAGTTAATGCCTGATTTCGAACTTAAATCTTGTTAGGGGCTAACACATCTGGTGTCTTTAAGTTGAAGATAATATTGATTTATCAATCCAAAAATCCTAGGGCCTTTAAGAATTATATTAAATATTACTTGTTTAGCTTGTGTAAATGGAAAAACTTTGGATAACAACATGTTTGTTTATACTTCTTTAAAGACTGGTACCAAAACAGGCGGGTGGACCAATGGTACAGAATAGAGGACACAGAAACCAATCCACAAAACTACAACTATCTTATATTTGATAAAGGGGCTAAAGGCATGCAATGGAGGAAGGATAGCATCTTCAACAAATGGTGCTGGGAAAACTGGAAATCCATATGCAACAAAATGAAACTGAATCCCTTTCTCTCACCATGCACAAAAGTTAATACAAAATGGATCAAGGAGCTTGATATCAAATCAGAGACAAGCCATCTGATAGAAGAAAAAGTTGGCTACGATCTACATGCTGTGGGGTCGGGCTCCAAATTCCTCAATAGGACACCCATAGCACAAAAGTTAATAACTAGAGTCAACAAATGGGACTTACTCAAACTAAAAAGTTTTTTCACAGCAAAAGAAACAAGAAGAGATGTAAATAGGGAGCCTACATGCTGGGAACAAATCTTTACTCCTCACACTTCAGATAGAGCCCTAATATCCAGAGTATACAAAGAACTCAAAAAATTAGACAATAAGATAACAAACAACTCAATCAACAAATGGGCCAAGGACCTGAACAGACACTTCACAGAGGAGGACATACAATCAATCAACAAGTACATGAAAAAATGCTCACCATCTCTAGCTGTCAGAGAAATGCAAATCAAAACCACCCTAAGATACCATCTCACTCCAGTAAGATTGGCAGCCATTCTGAAGTCAAACAACAACAAGTGCTGGAGAGGATGTGGGGAAAAGGGTACACTTGTACATTGCTGGTTGGACTGCAAATTGGTGCAGCCAATTTGGAAAGCAGTATGGAGATTTCTTGGAAAGCTGGGAATGGAACCACCATTTGACCCAGCTATTCCCCTTCTCGGTCTATTCCCTAAAGACCTAAAAAGAGCATGCTACAGGGACACTGCTACATCGATGTTCATAGCAGCACAATTCACAATAGCAAGACTGTGGAACCAACCTAGATGCCCTTCAATAGACGAATGGATAAAAAAAAAAATGTGACATTTATACACAATGGAGTATTACTCTGCATTAAAAAATGACAAAATCATAGAATTTGCAGGGAAATGGATGGCATTAGAGCAGATTATGCTAAGTGAAGTTAGCCAATCCCTAAAAAACAAATGCCAAATGTCTTCTTTGATATAAGTAGAGTAACCAAGAACAGAGTAGGGACGAAGAGCATGAGAAGAAGATTAACATTAAACAGGGATGAGAGGTGGGAGGGAAAGGGAGAGAGAAGGGAAATTGCATGGAAATGGAAGGAGACCCTCAGGGTTATACAAAAGTACATACAAGAGGAAGTGAGGGGAAAGGGAAAAATAATACAAGGGGGAGAAATGAATGACAGTAGAGGGGGCAGAGAGAGAAAAGGGGAGGGGAGGGGAGGGTGGATAGTAGAGGATAGGAAAGGCAGCAGAATACAACAGACACTAGTATGGCAATATGTAAATCAATGGATGTGTAACTGATGTGATTCTGCAATCTGTATATGGGGTAAAAATGGGAGTTCATAACCCACTTGAATCAAAGTGTGAAATATTATATATCAAGAACTATGTAATGTTTTGAACAACCAACAATAAAAAATTAAAAAAAAAAAAAGATGCTAAGTTCACTGTTGGTACTTACTGTTCAAAAAGGAAGATTCCCAGGAGCTATGATAAAGTTGCACAATGAGAGTATTTCTTTGCATATCTGCTATCAAGATATCTATTCTGCAATGCATGGATCAAGCAGCAATTTCAATCGCCAGGAACTGTTGTTTAAGAAATACATTTTGTAATGCTGTAGCAGCCATAGTGATTTTTCTGATGGATCTGGGCCAAGTAAATTGAAAAGATTCTAGAAACAATTCACATTCTAGATGTTATTATTAGTGACTCATAGGATGAGGTAAAAATATCAACATTAACAGGACTTTGGAAGAAGATAATCATAACCCTTATGGACTTCACTGAAGTAAGGAATGTGGTATAAGTAGAAAGAGAAAAAGAATTAGAAATGGACCCTGAGAATGTGACTGAAGTACAGCAACTCATGATAGCCTGTCATCCAGTAGTGTCTTTAAGGACATCCAAGAATAAGTTGTCTTTGTGTTTATCAATGAAAAATATATAAAGGTTTTTTAATAAGTAAATGGCAGTCTGAGTAAAAAAAAAAAAAGTTAGTTTCCTCACAGGAAGTGAGTGTTTTTTTTTTTTTAGTTTTGTATACTTATGGGGAATTTTGAACTAATCTTCATTTTTTCTTGTTGATTGCTACATGTTTATGACTGTAAACTTTAAAGTTTGTGTATCTTGGAAGTTCATTTTTTATTATGAAGTAATTCAGAGTGACCCAAACCTTCTTCACTTCTTCACTTTTTTGGCAATATATCCTGAAAACAGTATCCCCTTTTCCCTGTAGTTTAAGATTTCCTTTAGTTTTGATTTGTTGTTGTTGATTTTCCTCTGTTCAATTTGCTATATTATCCTTTCCAGTAACTACATTATATATATATTCAAAGAACTATCAATCTTTGTGCAGATATGTCTGTCTGTCTCTCTCTCTCTCTCTCTCTCTCTCTCTCTCTCTCTCTCTCTATATATATATATATATATATATATATATATATATATATATATATATATATGCTTAATAATTTCTTAAAACTCATTTTACTTTGTGTTTGTTTTCATAGCACTCTGTAGCAGGTACTCTATGCTTTTACCGTTTTCAGTACTTCTGTTTTCATTGTTTACAATGTGATAACTTAATTTTCTCTTGCGGTTTCTTCTCGATATCTGCCTACCCACACCCCTCTCTTTCTGATGCTTAACAGCTCTACCTTGAGGTTTGCATATATCATCAAGCTCTCAGCAATATTTTTTTTTTTTTTTTTTTTTGGCAAATTTCTTTATCCACTGTTTTTCACTTCAGTTTTTACTCTTATGTTTTTATAATTTTAATGTATTTTGCATATTATGTTTAACTATCAAATCTCATTTAATGACATGAATTCTTTTTTTGGCTGGTGTTTTGCATAAAATATATTTTGATGTGTGGAAAAGGCAGTATTCATGGTCAGAAAAGTCTATGTGTAGAGTGATTTATTTTTACACTTTATTTTTTCCATTTGTAGAGATATTCCCAATTAATAGTGTTCCACAGGGGGAAAAATATGTTTGGAGGGGCTGGGATTGTGGCTCTGTGTTGGAGCACTTGCATGCACCTCCTGTGGGGCACTGGGTTTGATCCTCAGTACCACATAAAGTAAATAATTAATTAAAAATAATGGTATTGTGTCCCTTTACAACTGAAAAAAAAAAAAAGATTTGGAAGGATTTCTTTATTTGGCCAAATGACCCCGACTTTCCTTTTGAGGCAACAGAAGTGATCCATGGAAGCTGTCTCTAATAGCCCTCACAAAGCCTTCCAAATCCTTCTTTAAGTATCTTATGGAAACCTCATTGAACACCAGTTACATTCTGTAATTCTTTCTTTTAGGTAGACTGTCAGTGATACAGAACCCTGTGCTTATGTTGAAGCCCAAGTATTCATTTCCTTTTACTCATGACCATTGCCTTATTTTCTTAATTTATAGGACACAAAGAGTCATCTTTTTTGTACCATTCATAACATAGAATATGTTTTAGTATTTATCACAGGGTTCATGCCTACAATGTAGGGCTCAACCCATTGCAGTGTGTGGCCTACAGTGTGTTATCAGCAGTACCATAGGTTTCAAAATAATTTTATATATTGCAATCATTTTTTCGGTTTATATTTTAGTTGTTGATGTACCTCTATTTTTTTCATTTATTTATATGTGGTGCTGAGAATTAAACCCAGAGCCTTACACTTGCTAGGCAAGCACTCTACCACTGAGCCACAAGCCCCTTCATTCAAGTTTTATATTGCATTCAAGTCAATTTTGTATTGCTATAGAACACCATTTACTATTGTATGATCTTATAGCAGTTAATGGAAGGTCATATTATTTTAATTTTATTTACCCTGATGCATCATTCATAAATGTCAAATTTAGAGGCTACTATGTGTGTTCCATCTTAAATTTTATTCCAGTCTGATGGTTGTCCTATATACATACTTGGCTAACTATTAAATTCTTGGTAAGAAAAGCAACCCTAATTGCTTTATTCTTAACAGGTGATACAATCTATTTTAAAATTATACTCTTTTGAGAAGTACTCTGAGGAGTTCATTATGCTAACAATACGAATTGACCATATAATACATATCTTCATCACATCCCATTTGAAACTATAATCTAAGATATAGATATTCTACCTACAGGCTTTATTAAATATATAAATCACATCTGCAGAAAAATATTTTAAGTCTGAATTTATAGGATTTGCAAATGTCTTATATACTAACCATGGGAACTTTTATATCTCAGATTGTGTGTTAGAGGAAAAAACATCCTTCTTAACGACCTAGACTCTTAACAATTGACATAATTTAACTCTGGTTCTAAAGCTGAGGATAAGTGGGATCCACTTTGTATACTAATTACATGTATGGCTTTCAACTTCAAGATCAAATGCCTTTGCATCATTCTGAAAGAGGTAGAATAATTTTTAAGTGTCAAAAAATTGTCATTTTTGATAGTTACAACAAATGGAACAGTTGCCAAGTGATCTATATTTTTGGCAAACTGTGTTAAAGACATTTATAATATCATACATCAAACATTGTCTAGCAAAAGTAACTATTCTAAGAAATATACAAGTTTGGGGAAACAAAGATGTTCAGGAATACAATTATGCTCAAGATTTTTAAATTAAAAGTAAAATAAATTTATTAAATTTTAATTCAATCTTTTATTTTATTTGCTTAATATTTGATCATATATGACTTTCATTTACAAAGTGTTATTTGTCTCATTATTATAACAGAACCTAGACCATCTGTCTTAAATTTATATGTCTCATGAAGAAGAAAAAATATTACCTCTTAACACATAATACAGAATTTGAAATTAAGAACTATTAAGAAATTTATCTATGGTAGCTCTAAGATAAGCATTAAAATTTTGTTAGGTTGCACACCCCTGTAAGCCCAATGGCTTGAGATGCTGAAGCATGCGGATGGTGAGTTCAAAGCCAGCCTCAGCAATGGTGAGGCATTGAGCAACCCAGTAAGAGCCTATCTCTAACTAAAATACAAAATAGGGCTGGGGATGTGGTTCAGTGGTTGAGTATCCCCGAGTTCAATCCTCAGTATCAAAAACAAAACAAAACAATTTTTACTATTCAGTTTTGGTTTTTCCTAAGCAGAAATAGAGTTTACATTTTATCTTATTTTTATTTCTCAAAACCTTGTATATAACAAAACTAGTAAGTAAATAATAAGCCAAGTCAGTAAATAAATAAACACTAAAACAAAATTTCTTGTGTAACAAGGTGGTTGTGCTCTACAGTTATAATCTAGCCCAGAACCAATCACTTTGAAAATTGTGCATGTTCCTGTTCTGAGGGACCATATTTGCCTATGGAGCTACATATCCATGTGTATCTCTGGCTTTCAACCAGACCTGGTACCTCAGAACTTACGTTTTGTTATAATTATTGTTGTTGTAATTATTGTTGTTGCTGTTGTTATATAAATTCACATTTATATAAAAGCTTAAAAAATAGTACATAGTATGTCCATATCTTCTTTATGGTCACTAAATGTTGAGTCACAGGTAGGCTGTCTCATTACAATTAGTATACGAGTATCTGTATGTTGTGAACCAGGACATGCCCTTATATAAGTACAGTATGATTGAAAACACAAGTACATTAATATTAATAAAATTCTACAATTATTAACATTTTGTTAAATATTTAAAATTCATCCCTTAGCAAAAAAAAAAAAAAAAAAAAAAAAAAAAAAAAAAAACAAATCTTGATTAAGATTCAACCTATGTATGTATATTACATTCAATTTTTCTTTGTTCTTAATTTAAGTTGGAAAGGCCCTTCATACATTCATTTTATCCATGTTCTTGATATTTTCTAAAAGTTCTTGCCAATATGGAAATGATCAAAGAAGGGTAAGTTATGTGAGATGAAAAAAGTACTGATAACTAAAGTACTCCCTACAGCCAAGCTGGTGGTACTATATGAACATCAAGCAAATAGTAACAATAACGAGTTATAACCAATATATAAGAATCTATGAGTCCATTTGCTTATTTATTAATATCAATATTCATATTGAATAAGTAAGCAAATAAATAAATGTCATTGATGGGAAAGCTGCTTATTATATTATACTTATAACCTAAAAATGAAGAAGCAGTGAGAAAAATAGGAAAAATATTTTGTAAAACAAAATATCAATACAAGTTAAAATCTATGCTGTCAAAAATCATCAATGGATGCTCTGTCAAAAATGCAACTAAAATTGAAGTATTAACATAGTCTGATATTACTTCCTTTGGACCTTTATTGGTGAAAAAAATCAAAACAGTATCTTTATAATGGAAAACTTCAATAAACTCCATCTTACTCAGGTGATAAAAGTTAAAATCACCAATAATGAGATGTCAAATATACCAATATAATGTACTGAGCATTGAAGAACAGTACTTCAATGACATTCTGGTCAGAATGGATAACAAGAATCTAATGATGTAAAAATATGAGCTGCAGCCCAATAAAGGAACATTCTGCAACCTAGCTAACTTATATAACTACCGACATTCTGTGGGTTGTTTTCCTTTGATTTTTGTTTGTTTGGTTTAGCCATTCTCTCTTATGAAGTTTATTTTTCCAGGTTTTTCTTGGATTCTCTCTCTCTCTCTCTCTCTCTCTCTCTCTCTCTCTCTCTCCCTCTCCCTTCCCCTCTCTCACAGCCCCTGCCCCTCCCCCTCTCTTCCCACTTTCCTCCCTCCATCCCTCAAAAAAACATATATGTAGGTAAGTTCTATGCATATATCTGAGATCTTCTGCACATAGCACAGTAATGCTGTCTCAATGTTACTGTATAAAACTGCATAATGGACACCGATCTCAGCTTAGCTGACAAAGTACTCATTTTGTAAGCACTCAGATAATTATATGATACTCATTAAGTTCTACCAAGTTAATGATGAAAATTCATTTTCTTTAATATACCAGGACTGTTTCAGTGTACAGGAAAAGAACAGTACCGCTGGCAACTGCTTTGCTTTGTACCTCTATGCAGATTCCAGAGGGGCAACTATGTGCAATTTGCCTTTCCAAAGGAAGCAATCAAATATCTTCATGTTTGTTGTGCCACAAAAACAAGACCTCAGCTCTGCCATGATTTTATTCTCTTTTAGTGCTGAGTAATATCCCATTGTGTATATATGACACATTTTTTTTTTTTTATCCATTCATCCACTGAAGGGCATCTACGCTGGGTCCACTGTTTAGCTATTGAGAATTGTGCTGCTATAAACATTGATGTGGCTATGACCCTGTAGTATGCTGCTTTTAAGAAGAGGATAAACAATCAACAAATATATGAAAAAATGCTCATCATCTCTAGCAATCAGAAAATGCAATCAGAACTACTCTAAGATATCATTTCACTCCAGTCAGAATGAAGACTCTTCTTCATTCTAGCTTAATTTTGAACATATATAGCCCCCTTTTGGTTCCTCAGTCACTTCTCCCCAGCATGTGACAGGAATTTGTTAAATTCATTCAGTCCCTTCTGATTCATTCTCCTTTCACAGATGAAAGGTGAATTCAGCTCTTTCATATGTTAAGGGATTTGGACATTTCAGGAATAAACTATTAGCAGGTCCACTTGGGTACATATCGAAAATCACAACCGACAGCTACCTTTAGGCTTTTCTTTTCTAGATTTCACATGTGAGGGAACCCCTGAGATATTTGTAGAACTGAGAAATATTATTAATAAGAAATTATCTCATAGTTTCTATGAGTCAAGAATCTGGGTTCAGATTGGTTGTCCTCTAGCTCTGGGTCTGTTTTATAAGGGTGAATTATCCCAAGGCTCAACTGGGAAGGATCCTCTTCCTAATTAAATCAAGTAGCTGTTATTTGGATTCAGTGCTCTGCAGTTTATTTTGCTGAGGACTCAGTTCCTCCTAAGGTATTCCTTAAAATGTGGGCCTCTTTATTGAGCATTTCATAATATGTTTTAATAAAAATGAGAAAGCACATGTGCAAGAGAGATTGCTACCAAGAAAGTGTTCTAGCAAAGATAAAATTGATGATGTTAATGGCATTCCATTACTTTTGTAGGATTTTAGCTATTAGAAGCAAATCTCTTAGATACAGCCCATACTCATGCCATTCAACTGAACTGGATTACACAAGGGTATAAACATCAATTGGTTAAGATCACTGAGATCCTATGAGAAGCTGCATTCTAAATAAAAAATTGATGATTGTGTAGGGAAACATAAAGTACAAATCTGTTGGGAAGGTGGACTGATATATTCTAGAAAACAATGTGGCAATATTTAGTAAAATTATTGCTTTGGACTGAATGTGCCTCCCAAAATTCACATGTTAATACCCTTATCATTAATGTGATGGTAATTGGAGATAGGAGATAATTAAATTTGGTCATGAGGGCTGTGTCTCAGATTAATGCCCTTATTAAAAGAGGAAGACCCCTAAATCTCTCCTTCTGTATGCATCCACCAAAGAAAGCATATGAAGACGTAACCCGGAAACCAACCTTCATTAGAACCTGACTATGCTGCTACAAAACACAGAAACCAGTTATGGTACATTCAAACATACATTTAACAAGGCCATATACAAGGACAGAATTCAAATATAAAATAATAATTCTATTGTTGAGAAGGGAACTAGTGCTAGATTCTAAGAAGAAAGAAAAATTTGAATAAAAGAGAAGGAATCTTGCAAAACTCAATGATGATAATGTGACCAGGCTCCAAAAATAGAATAAAAATAAGGATAAAATGCAATTTTCATCAGTGGGTAGTTAATTTTATTCCTTTCCTATAAGTTGAAGGCCTGGAAGAAAACAATTTTAAAAATTGGCAGCCTTTAATGCCAAATGCAGTAAGTATATTGATATCCATTAATGGGAATATGTCTTGTTTGTAGCATTATTCACATATCTTCTGATAATTAAAGAAAAATATAACCATATTACTTTTGGATGGATTTTAGGTACATTATCCAAAATACTAACTAATGGCTAAGGGAAAGATAGCAGAATGAGTTTGTAGGAGTAGCTTTGGGGAATACTTTGGTAGAGGAAGATCTCTACCACCTGTACTACCACTATTGAACACTATATAAGAATTAGGGTGGGGTGGCTCTTTCAGGTATATTAAAGAAAAGTCTCCTTTGCCCAACCAGATCATTTTTGCCTTCCTAGCATCTCCTCTCCCCCACATCCCAGAAGTGCCAAGAGTGTTGATTTGCAATATCTAAGCTATAGCCTGGTTTCCCTAGCAACCTCCCTAGCCTCTTCATGTACAGAAGTGTCAGAGAGAGTGCTTTGTGAGGTCTAACCTCCTCCTTAGTCCTCATTGGCTGGGGAGTAACTTGCTGGCCAATGAAGGCTGAAGGGTGTGGCCCTTCATTGTCTTGGGAGGACATATATGCCTAGGATCCTTACAGCTCTTCAGAAGACCACTGGGAGGCTTCAGTATGGCTAAGGCAACCAAGAAATCACAGAAGCCTAATGCAGATATGGCCCAGTCAACATCATCGATGAAAGAAAGAAAGAATATGAAGACTTCCTATCATCACTCCAGATGCGGAAGAGGCAGCAAGGTAAGATAACCCAACCCAAGCTTCTCCTTTCTGCATTCATTCCCCACGACCTAAGACTCCTATTTATTTTTCATCTGGCACAAACCCCTACTTCACATGTATATCCTATCTTCTTTTCCCAAACCAATGCCCTTATGGCCTCTCTGTTGTCCTTACAGATACTAAAGTCCACCAATAAGGGTAAAAAAACACTTCAAAATAATTCAAGCAAAAGAGACTCAGAAAAGCCTTCCACATCTCTGAAAAAATCTAAGAAAACTAAAGGAACAATACTCTTTGGTCATTATCATCGGCTAAATGAAAAACTGAATAGAGAGCCAGAAATGGAAAATACCCCAGAAACCTCCAGCATTTCAAGTGATGATCTGGACAGCAAGTAATTGAGTGGGGCCAGAGACCTCAGAATAATCTGCAGAGTGTCCAGAGGTCTGGCAGCTAAGAAATGGCTCAATTTTACCACAGGTTACTAACATTAATGGTGGTGAAAATAAAATCAATCTGATGTGAAAAGATGTGTATCTCTGTGAGCCTCTGATGCTGGAGTGGGAACAAATAAAAGGTAGAAGTAGGTGTTTGAGAAGGGAGAGATGTGGGATCTGTGGAGTTGGAGTTCAAAAGACAAATTGTTATCCACACATTGAAGGATAAAGACAAAGTGAGGACTGAGGACTGAAGACAAACTTCCTCTTTATACTTGATCCCACAGGCAAGGCGAAAAGGACTTCATGTTTCTCCCTATTTGTGTATGGCTTTAGTATGTAGATTTCCAGAAACTGTATAAGGTGAGGCATGTGAGTGGCAGTATCTCAAAAAATATACAAGGAGTCACCTGAGGAACACTGACCTCATAGTGGTGTTTGTTACTCCATACCCTATTATGTAAGCAACTAATGGCTCTCAGAAGGGCTAAAGAACTCACTCTATCATCCCTAGGAAAGTAATGGTGATTGAAAGAACAAATCCAGAACCAATCAGCCCACTTAAGAAATTTGGGGTAGAGTAAGCCATTGGGAGTGGTCTGCCTCATGTGCTGGCAAGAAAATGGAGCATTCATTGTTCATGGAGAAGTTTTAAGCAACATGGCTCCTCCTACAAATATCTTTAAGCTTTATCTTTTTCAAAGTTGTTTTCATCCATGAAAAGAGTTTCATGCTTAATTTATGGAACTATAATTGAAGCACAAGAACCTGTACGTGATTAAAAAGTTTGTATGTGGGCTGGGGTTGTGGCTCAGTGGTAGAGCACTTGTCTGGCATCTGTGAGGCACTGGGTTTGATCCTCAGCATCACATAATAATTAAATAAAATAAAGGTATTGGGTCCACCTACAACTATTTTTTTAAAGTTCGTATGTTTTATCACACACACACATACTAATCACAATTATAAGAGTGAATATATCCATCATTCCTTAAAATTTCCAAATGCTGTTAGTCCCTTTTGTGATAGTAAAATACCTGAGGATGGGTACTTTATTTTTTAAAAAAAGATTTCACAATTTTGGAAGCTGAAAGTCTGAGATTGGGCAGCCTCACCTAGTTGGCCTCTGATGAGGGCCTTCCTGCTATGTCATAACATGGGCTGATGGCTTCACATGATGAAGGAAGTATGTGTGTGTGTATGTGAGAGGTAAATCACATGGAAAGAGAGAAACAGAGTAGGAAAGGGTCAAAATTGCTCCTTTATAACATCTCTTCTCTCATGGAAACAAATTCAGTCCTACAATCAGCATGATGAGCATTAGTATCTTCAGAGGGGTGATTATTAAAGGGGTGATCATCTCCCACTAGGCCCCACCTCTTAAAGTTGTCTTCCAACCTTTCAATACCAAATATACTGGGGACCAAACCATATTCAAACTACAGCATGCTTCTTGGCAATATCTCCCTCCTACCCCTCCCTGTACCCCCATCTCCAGGTAACTACTGTCTTGCTTGTGGCCACTATCAGTTTCCATTTTCTAGAGGTTTATAAAAATGGAGTCATGAAATATATACTCTTTTTTTCATCTAGCCTCTTAGAAAATTCTTCTCACCCCTCAAAAATCTTTTATTGTTTTAATTTCTAAAAGATGCCTGCAGTCAGTAAGTTTTTTTTTAAGTTATAGTTGGACACAAAGCCTTCATTTTATTTATTGAATTTTATGTGGTGCGGAGGATTGAACTTAGTGCCTCACGTGCTAGGCGAGTGCGCTATCACTGAGCCACAACCCCAGCCCTGCTAATAAGTTTTAAATGTGTATATATAAGGTACAAAAAGGACATTATTAGCACTTGTACATTAATTATCAGATATATTATGTGAGGGAATTAATGTGGAGAAATTCTTGTTATACTATTAACCTTAGATATCATGTAATTAAGTTACTGCTTTCCTTTCTAAAGTAAGTTCCTCAGGATCTAGTATGGCTTGCAGTGCATTTCAGGCCACTATTCTGTGGTCTTGTATGACACATGTATTCTAGCACTTAAACAGCTGTTTCTAAATAAACATTGATAGCACGGTGATTGTAAAATAAAAGCAATAATATAAAAGAAATTAATTTCTTATGTGCTGTCATTTCATGAAGAGTTTATTTGTGCTCATGCTTAAATCAGTAAATCAAAGTGCAAATGAGAGTTTAAGTTCTTACATGATTTATGCGTGTACTTTGATGAAGTTGAATTATATCTTTAAAAGTAAATTTATTCTTGTTTAATTGTTCAATGTTTATTTAAAAAATATTAAATGTAACACCATATGGATGATTTATTAGTTGACTAGATTGTACCTTTTGCTTTTCTATCCATTATTACTTCTTGTTTAAATTCATGATTATTATTCTTCTATTGAAGAGTGAGCATTTAAAAACATTGGCCACTTAGAGTTTAATATGTCATTTATGCCAATGGTTAACAATATTTTTCATCATATTTTGCTCCTAGGATATGACTGTTTTTATTTTGAACATCTTTATTTAGATATAATTGACATGTAATAAATTACATGTAATAAATTACACATAAAATAATAAATTAGATTTAACATTTCACCTGTAAAACCATCACCATTATTAAAAAAAAAAAAAAAAGAATATTATCATTACCTAAACAGTTTCCTCAAACCACTTCCCCAAGCCCTGTCCATTGCCATACAAGCACTGATCAGCTTTCTGGATCTGTAGATTAGTTTATATTTTCTAGAGTTTTATATAAATGGAATCACAATTTGTACTTTTGTATGGTTCTTTCACTCAGTGAAAATTGAGAGTCATCAATATTATTGAGTACATCTACATTACAAGATTTGCATATATTATGATTTTAAGTAGCATTAAATTGAATCTCCACCAATTAGTTACCTTATTCCTTTCACTCAAGTTGCCCCAATGGTTATGTCTTCCACAAATATATTACTTTTTCATTAGGAAATTGATATTGACACAATTCATTTAACTTACTAATATTTCACCAGGTTTACATTAACAAATTTTTATATGTATTTGTGTTTGGTTCTGTGGAATTTTCTCATGTGTAGCATTTTCTGTAACTATTACTATAGTCAACATGCAGAACAGTTCCATCCAAGGAACACTTTTGCTACATATATATATATATATATATATATATATATATATATATATATATATAACCATAGTCACCTCTAGTCACTTCTCCATCCCTGAAATCAAGTAATTTATTCTTTATGATTTTTATGATTTTTTTCATTAGAAAAAAATGTTACATAAATGGAATAACTCAGTTTGGAACCATTTTGTATCTTTCTTTTTTCACTCAGAATAAATCTCCTGTGATCTAATCAATATGTGTGTAATAATAGTTTTTTTGTTTGCTTCAATCATTCATTGATTAATCCATTTGGTTTGATAAATCATTAATTTATTAAAGAACACTATGTAGCCACAATTCTCTAGAAAAACAAAACAAAAGTATAAAGTTAGGTTGATAGATAGAAGATAGATAGATAATCAGTCAGGCAAGAAGGGAGGCAGAAATAATAAGAGATCTATTAAAGGAATTGACTTAGGCAGCTATGAGCACTAAGATGTCCTAAAATAGGCTATTTGAAAGCTGTAGACCCTGGGATGCAATTATCATTGCTCAGTCTAAGATTGAAAATTTCAGAACCAGAGAAGTCAAAGGTATCATTAATTCTCAGTCTGAAACTGAAGGCCTATCAACCCTGAGGGTGCTAGTATGAGTCCTAGAGTCCCAAAGCCAGAAAGTCTGGAGTACTGATGTTGAAGGTCAGGAGAAGAAGTGTTGCTATTCCCGAAAAGATATGGGAATCCTTTTCTCTCCATTTTTAAAAAATTATTTTATTTTTTACACAAATGGAGCACAACTTTTCATTTCTCTGGTTTTTACGTGATGGAGATTAATTGCATAAACATAACCACTCATAGGAATAATAACGTCCCTCTCATTCTATTCAAGGACCTAGCCAGTAGAATGGTGCCCACCTACATTAATGGCTGATTTTCTTCACTCAGTTAACTAACATGTCAATTTCCTCTAGAAACGTGTTCATAGACACACACAGAAGTATTCCCAGGTTTCTAAGTATTCATTAACCCAAACAAGTTGACACATAAATTAATTATCATAGATATCTTTGTTGTTTCTAATTTTAGAAGATTAAAATAAAGATGATATGGCATTCCTGTATAAATTTTGAGTGTGAATGTGATCTTCCAACTTTCTGGAATAATACCCAAGAATACAATTTTTAGGTCATCTGATAAATGTATTGTTTAGTTGTGTGAGAAATTTTCATATGACTTTCCAGTTGGTTGTACCATTTTAAATTCCCACCAGCAATCTACAAGGGATATAATTTCTCTGCATTCTCACTAGAATTTAGTGCTATCACTTTATATTTAAGTTATTCTGGTGCATGTATAATGATATACAATTAGCATTTTGATTTGAATTTCTCCTATGGTTGATATAGTTGAACATGTTTTTATATGCTTGTTTTCCATCTACAAATCCCCTTT
This sequence comes from Marmota flaviventris, assembly GCF_047511675.1. NCBI lineage: Eukaryota > Metazoa > Chordata > Mammalia > Rodentia > Sciuridae > Marmota > Marmota flaviventris. The sequence goes on from NC_092519.1 coordinate 2,664,532, forward strand.
GTAAAAATTTCCACTCATATTTCTAGCCCATTTCTCTTTCTTTCTCATTGGAGACACTTGCACAGTAAGACTTGGATAAATTTGAAGACAGGTGTACATAAATACAGAACCATTTTATAATTGCTTTTTCTTTCTTCCATCCCTTAATCTTATTGGAAAGGCATAAGAAAATGAATCATTTCTTATTTAATCCAGAATTTCCTTAATTGGATTTTAGGATCTCTGTTTTAAAGAGCAGATTATCTGAATTTTTAAGACCTCTTACAATATTATTTTGTATTTTCTTTCTACCCACATACCATTAACTGGTATTTTCTCCTAGATCCCGATGAATTTTCTGTTGTTAAATAATACTTTAAATATTGGTATTAAACAAAGGATTGCTATATGTTTCTTCATATAACATTTTCTTCCTCTAGTATGTTGTTATAATCCCTTTTGGCTTTTGGGTGCTCAATGTCGCTCCTATGTAAAAAATGCTGGATTTGGGATTCTAATATTTGGCTTTTGGGATGTACCATTAAGGGATTACATGTAGATTTTGTGGCTGTGGTCTGCTTTTACTTAACAATTCTCCATTCTATTACTGCATCCATCTTTGCCCCTATAATATATGCATTCAGTCATTTCAATGATACTCAACCACATGAGAACCACCTCCAAACTATGTAAAATCATCTCCTCCATAACCTTGTATAACACTGGTTCTGGTAAATAATTTATCCTTAAAGTTTTCTTCCATACCTATTCCAAAGGGTTCTGCAACACACATCAGTCTTGGTACCATACTAAACAATTTATGAATATTAACAATATGATTAGCCTGTATTGGTGTATGTGGGTAATTTAAACCTTTGATTTCCTTTGTCAGATTTACTTGATATTTTCAAAAATCAAAACTAGAGGAAATTCTACAGACATTATATACTGAACTGCTTAGGGATTTTTTCTCTGGTTTCAACATTCCTTGGAAAAATCAGTCAGAGGATAGCTATCATACTGGATGATTAAGGAATTCCTAGCCAATCACTTCAAACTGAAATAACCACAAACAGTCCTGTCATCTCTCGCCACTCAGGCTCTTTAAGTAAGCAGAGAATCATCCTCTGAAATCTAATCCCTCTCTTGATTATTATATCTTTATTACACAAGGTTCCTAGAATCATATGCCAACATACTTCAGGAATTTTTGTCTATACATTTGCAAAGATAAATTATGATCTGTGTTAGATGTAATTTTGCTTTTTAATTTAGACTTCTCTCTAGATCCTGAATCTACAGGTTTGGGTCTTTCTGTATATGTAATTAGACTTATGTTATTATTTCCTAAAATACTTTTTCAGTCTGACTTTTTCTTTAATTTTCTTCTGAGCAAGTGAGGATATGGAAGTTAACTTGTTATTATTACATAGGTTGCTAATTTATTTATTTTTCTGTTCAGATTGGGGAAACCCTATTGATCTTTCCTCAAGTTGATTGGTTCTTTTCTTGTCTTCTTCACTATGTATAAGCTCATTAATCCAGTTTTCTTTTATTCTACAGTCTTCTAGTTCTATAATTTACATTTTAGTCATCTATTTGTTGTTAACAATTGCTGTTTATTGTATTTTTGTGATTGGTGATTTAAAATTTGTATCAGTTTTCTTATGATTCATCTTATTATTGCAGGGGCCCTACCCATACCACCCTGATCAAATTAGTGTCTGACTTATTGCACACAGGTGGGGTGGAGGCTCAGCTCTCTACTTAGCTCTGCTGATACTTATCTTCTCAGCAAAAATAAAAATGAAGCACCAATTAAGGCCATCACACTTATCTCCAAGTAAGAGTATAGATCCCCACTACATCTTATTCTTCTCAGGGAGAAGTAAGGGGAGAGAGATTACTCATACTGTTTTGAGGCTACTCAGTAAGAGTGTAAACTCAGATCCTGTTTGGGATCAGCTGATACCAGGGGAAGGGATACTTGTAGAACAAACCAACCCTATCTCTTAACACCTCGTTCTGCTTGGTTAATTCTGGACAGGTGTAGCAGTTTGCCTGTCTAATGGATCATACTCATTTCAGGGGTACTTAGAAAGTGAAACACTAACAAGTCCTGATTTGAACTTCTTCATAAATCTCATAGATATCCAATGGTAGTAGAAGCTCAGCTATCTGTTAAGACCCACTGACACCAAATAGTGAGGGTAAGGTACAGTGGTGAATAATTCTACTCTCATTACATTTCCTTGCTGCCATATGGGTTTAAAAGAACAGGGCGCCTTTAAATGCTATTGATGATGCTGGTATTTCCCCTTGGCAAGTCAAGATCAGCACGCCACTCACTGGGGGAAGTGTAGCGTCACCTACCTCCATCAACTACTTTTGCCAACCAGGATACCAAAGATCAAGAATTTTGGTGATGCCTAAAGCAAGACAAAAAAACTACTGTTTCCAATAGATCTAAGGGTAAGTGCAGGATGTTTTTTTTTTTTTTTTCTTGGTCCTACAAACTATGCATATTTGTGGATATTTTGGAGGAAACTATTCCATTGATGTTTGTTGGGAATAGGATGGATGTATCCAAAGTATTTCTGCTGTCTTGGGTCCTTCTTTCTCTGGTATTTTGGTTAAGACAAACAGGCTTTACTTGGAGATATTTTTGTCTGTGCCTATTGGTGGTTCTACATTGAAAACTTCTGCAGCATCCTTTCTAACATATTTAAACGCCAACAAGAAAACCCAGGGAACTAACTTCCATCTAGTTACCTAATTCCTGTGTCCCTAAGTGTTCTGCCTTCTTTCTACAGTTAAAAATCCTCTTATGTTTGTTGAATTATGCCCAAGGTTTCTTAATTTTAAGATGGAAACAGTTCTGTTGCTGCCAGCAGTGTGAAGAGAACAGTAGGTAGGGTGCCCAGAATTGATTTAGCCATGGGTTAGAGATGCCCCAGAACCTTTCCACATTGCGACCCAGGGTACCAGGGAACTATTAGAGCAGCCCATGATCATGCCAGAGGTGGATGGGGCAAAGTCTTTCTGGAGGCACTAGAGCCAAAAATATTGTAATCTTTTTAATATTAGGTTTTTATTTCATTTGTATTTTATTATCTTCTGTATTGATTGTCCCATTATTTGTTATCACAAACTTTAATCCAATCTTATATCCAATCTTATATTGTTTTTAAAATGGGACATATACTATTTTTTTTTCTTTTCTCACTATTCCTTCTTCTGCATTTCTTCTATTCCCTCCCTTACTTTGCTTCTTTTCCTATTTTAATTTTTCACATGGACTCTTTCTATTTATTCTGAACTATTGCTCCCCTTTGCCATTTTTGGATTAGTGGCATAGTAGAGAATATTTTCAATAAGGTGTTACATCTTACTGGTACATAGTCTGCCCTCAGGTAGTCACAGTTACTGGTGATAATTATCTCTTCAAAACAGAGCTGGTAGCACTTTAAACATATCATGTACTCTGACACTGAGTCAAATTTTATTATATATTTATTATGAACTTTTGGTAGGAAATAGATTCCACATCATTTGGAGGAGAATTCTAAAGGATTGTTATATAATTCTGCAGCCTTTATTGGCCTTGCCTTCCTTCTAGAAATAAAGGGATTTTCCTCATCTCTCCTTTTTCTAGTAACAGTTGGCCTTTACCTGTGCCATAGGAGTGACAACATATGCTGCCCTTTGGGGAATTGAAGACTTTTGACAGAGTGTCCAAACAGTAATGATAATTTTCAAATCTTTTATGCACCAGCAAGGGAAGCTATCTCTGGGTTCCTGACCTGCTTCTAGTCTTTTTCTTGAGCAAATCTGGAGGACCATAGAAAGGAACCTGTAAGCTGATGTTAATTCATCTTGTGTCTGTTTCTCCAGCGGCTTTGTTACTGTCACAACAACATACACTTGGACATTAACAATTGGTTCAAAGTGTTACTGATTCCTTATTGCCCACTCATGTGAAAGTTTTATACTTCTCTGGTGCTCTGTCTTAGGTGAAAGAGTTTGTGTATTCCATCTCTCCTTGGAGAAGAATAGGTACCCTGATGGCCCTGCAACCTCAGGTCTCGAATGGGCTACAAGAAAAATTATAATTTTGTACTTTATTTGGATTTTTCTCTTCATTATGGAGTAAATGTGCTTATTCAATTTCCTACATCTTGAACAGAAGCAGAACATAGAGCAATGCTTTTAACCACTATGTCCTACTGCATCCCAAGATACTATTTTTATTTTTTCAGGAATGTGTTTAGGTGAGGAGTTCCGACAGAGAAAAATAAGTTCACTAAGGCCAAATATCTAGAAGTAACACAGAGGACTTGAAAAAACGTTTTTCTACAAAGTAACACAGAGGACTTGAAAAAACTTTTTTTCTACAAATCTCCAACCAGATCTACCTGGTTGTTAAGTTCCTGGCATTTAAAATACACCAAGATCTTCTTCACTTACTTTCTTTATTGTTCTGTAATTTTCATTGTAGAAATTAAATTTCAATGTAGAAATTAAAGAAGACCTTAGAATATGGAAATATGTCCCATGTTCTTGGATAGTCAGAATTAATATTGACAAAATGGCCACACTATCAAAAGTGCTATACAGATTTATTATAATTTCTATTAATTCCAATGGCATTCCTCATAGAAATAAAAAGATCAGTCATGAAATTCATTTGGAAAAATAAAAGGCCCAGAATAGACAAAGCAATCCTCAGGAGAAAAGTGATATGGAGGCATCACAATACCAGACCTTAAATTATAATATAGAATTATAGTAATAAAATGACATGGTATTGGCACCAAAATAGACATGTAGACCAATGGTATAGAATAGAGTACACAAAGACAAACCCACATAAATACAGTTATCTCATATTAGACAAAAGTGCCAAAAGCATACATTGGAGAAAAGATAGCCTCTTCAACAAATGGTGCTTGGAGAACTGGAAACCATATGGAACAACATGAAACTAAACCCTTATCTCTTACCATGTACAAAACTCAACTCAAAGTGGATCAAGGACCTAGGAATTAGACCAGAGACCTGAAGCCTACTACAGGTAAATGTAAACTCAGCTCTTCATCATGTCAGCTAAGAACCAACTTCCTCAAAAATCTCCTAAAGTACAAGAAATAACATCAAGAATCAATAAATGGGATAGTATCAAACTAAAAAGCATCTTCGTGGCAAAGGAAATAGTCAATAACATAAGGAGAGAACCTACAGAGTGGGAAAAGTCTTTACCACATGCACCTCAGAGAGAGCATTAATCTTCTCCAGGATAGATAGACATCTGTATATCCATCTATCTATCTACACACACACACACACACACACACACACACACACACACTCAAAAAACTTAATGCCAAACAAACCAGATAACCCAATCAATAAATGGGCAAAGGAACTGAACAGGCATTTCACAGAGCAAAAAATAGAATGCTGAAAAAATATATAAAAAGATGTTCAACATCTTTAGCAATTAGAGAAATGCAAATTAAAAAGTACACTGAAATTCCATCTCACTCCATTCAGAATGGCAACTATCAAGAATACAAGTAACACCGGGCATGGCAGTGCATGCCTGTAATCCCAGTAGCTCAGGAGGCTGAGGCAGGGGGATTTCGAGTTCAAAGCCAGCCTCCACAGAAGCAAAGTACTAAGAAACTTGGTGAGACCCTGTCACTAAGTAAAATACAAAATAGGGCTGGGAATGTGACTCAGTGGTCAAGTGCCCTTGAGTTCAATCCTTGGTACCAAAATAAAGAAAGAAAGAAAGAAAGAAAGAACATGAATAAGAACATGAGTAACAATAAATGTTGGCGAGGTTGTGGGGAAAAAAAGGTACTTCCCCCTACATATTGCTGGTATGACTGCAAATTGGTGCAAGCAGTATGGAGATTCCTCAGAAAACTTGGAATGGAACAACCATTTGACCCAGTTATGTCACCCCTTGGTATATACCCAAATCATTTAAAAACAGCATAACTTCAGTGATAGAGCCACATCAATGTTTATAACAGCTCAGTTCAAAACAGCTATGCTATCGAATCAATCTAGGTGCCTTTCAACAGATAAATGGATAAAGAAAATGTTATAAATATATACTTGATGGAATATTACTCAACTATAAGGAATAATGAGTTTATAGCATTTGCAGGTAAATGAATGGAAGTGAAGACTGTCATGCTAAGTGAAATAAGCCAACCCCCCCCAAAATAAATACTGAATATTCTCTCTGATATGTGAATGCTAACTCAAAATAAGAATGGTGGAGGGGAGAACAGAAGCTCATTGGATTAGACAAAGTCAAATGAAGGGAAGGGAGGGATGATGGGCATAGGAAAGACAGTAGAATGAATCAGACTTAAGTTTACTATGTTCATATGTGAATACACCACCAGTAAAACTCCACAACATGTAAAACATGTAAAGCATCCTAATTAGAATAAATTATACTCCGTGTATGTACAATGTGTCAAAATACACTCTACTGTCATGTATATATAAAAAGAATAAATAAAAATAAAAGTAATAAAAAATAAAAAAGATAAATGATAAATAAAATTAACCAAGATGCTTCCCTCATATTTTACCAACCATTAAATGTACATTTTAATATTTGGCAGCAAATCATGTCTAGTAATCTCAGTAGAAACTGACAAGATTATGTGTGCTTGAATGAACTTGAAATTGTGCACTACTAGTGGTAATATCAGTATGACTGTAAAGTCCTTAATAGTGTCACACTTGGTTTGAAATTGCTACTTTAGATACCGGTGGGTGCACTGGTAACTGTGAGCTATTAGTGCTGTCATTATTGTTGCCTATAATATCCCAAGAAGATGACACTTGTCACTAGCTACTATGGCTAGAGTTTCCTGCGGTGGAAAGTGTCTGGTAAATAAAGTTCCAGTCAACTGATAATTCTATTGGCATATATATGCCTGGGAACTACTACCGAATGCAAAAGACTAGAGCTGGCATATTTAATAAGTTAAGTAGGGCAACCATCTTAAAAAGCATTAGAAATGAGGAAGTCTCTTTGCCTCATTTCTGCCATAAGATTATATTCACTACAGGGCTATTATGGGATGAGATGGAAGAGTTGCTTGGCCTGCCTAGATAAGAAAAGCCTCAATCATTTAGCAAAAATATATTCATTAATTACAAAGTGTCAAGCACTCTCCTGGGTGCTGGAAAAAATACACAATGCAAATGACTATGAAATAGTATCCTAATTATGGGCTGGGGCTGTAGCTCAGTGGTAGAGAGCTTGCTTAGCATGTGTGAGGCACTGGGTTCAATTCCCAAGCACCAAACAAAAATAAACAAATAAAATAAAGGTATTGCTTATATATAAAGGTATTGCGTCCATATACAACTAAAAAAAATCTTTAAAAAAATAAAAATTGTCATTATATCCATCTCCTAGATTTGTGGTAACTCTTCCCTAAGTCTTTGGACCAATCATATGCCTTCAATTTCCTTTATTCAACTGAATCAATTTTTTTTCTGATTTTATTTATTTACTGTTTTTGAAGCAGGATTTTCAAAAGTAATACTTATTCAGAAGTAGGAGAGAACATAGTAACTACATAAATGTATGTCAGTACATAAAAACTTGCAAAAATTGAGAAGTTCCACTTTATATTCCAAATATTGTCACATTTCTAAGGACAGAAACAACTTCCCAGGTACCTAACATTTGTTTCCTACTTCCCATCTCTCTGTGATCTTATTTACCCATACCTGAGATTCAGCTAGCTGCTTCCATTGTTATTAGCTCAGAAGCATGTAAAAGAAACCATGTTTCAAACTATATGACTTTGAATCTTCCCACTTGTTTTGGTCTCTGGACATTGAATCTAAGTTTACCAGACGAGAAAGACAAAAGTGTGGAAATTGATATCAACTAATCTCCATCATTATCAATAATTTTATTTCCTTCCTAATTTCTGATGCAATGTTTTGTGTTTTCTCTTTGATTCCTAATTATATTTTCCTATACTGGCAATTTCAATTATTGTCTTGATGTGCCAATGCTTGGATTAATTTCAATTTATATCATCAATCTAATAATTTGTTGTTCAACTTGATACTTCATTCCTCATACTGCCTTTATTTTGCTTACGTTGTTAACATTTCGAATTTCAGCTCCAGCTTATTTGTTCTTATTCATTCTTCTTTAATGATGAAACTTAGTTGGACTATGGGTTTTCTCGTATTTACAATTTGGCCTTCCTTCCATTAAAACATTAATATTTATTAAGTGCTTATTATGTGGTGCTTGTCTAAGTAATTCATATACATTTATTTAGTCCTCCCCAAAAAACTTATACGATTGAAAACTGCAGCACAGAAGTATTACATGCATTTACATTTTTATCCAAGGTCACACAAGTAGTAGGGGGCAGAGTTAAGATTGGAAATCATTCTTGAGGTGCTGTAGAACACCATAATTTAAAAAAAAACAGTAGAGCACTTTCTGTGTTTCCCTTTGTCTCATAAAAATTCTGACTCTTGTTGTCTAATTATGTTGGTATGGTGTATATATCAAGATAAATAGCAACATAAAATCTTCTATACTTTTTATAAAATCATTGCCTTTATGCATGATTCAATTCAAATTCAAAAGTCATATTAATAGGAAGTTATTTTAAAAATGTGAGATTATCAGTTTCAAAACTAACAGTATTAGTTTCAGTTTGGTTATGCATGCAGATTTTTGTATTATGATCTATGTACTACTACTTGTTGGCATGTATAGTAAGGAAACATTTTTTAGTATTTTTAGTTGTTTATAGACCTTTATTTTATTTATTTATATGCAGTGCTGAGAATCAAACCCTGTGCCTCACAAATGCCAGGCAAGTGCACTACCACTGAGTCAAAACGCCAGGCCCTGGGAAACAGAATAACTACTTTTGCAAGAGTATTATAAGTAATTCTGTTTTGGAAATCCTAAATTTAATTTTAAAAAAGTGAAATATTGAGTTTTAAACCATTCATATTTATTTTTACTACTTACTTCAGACTACATAACTCCTAAACCTTTATTATGGTCTGATCTGGAATGCCCAACAAGTTTTATGTGTTGAAGGCTTGGCCACCAATGCAGCAATGCTCAGAGGTGGAACTTATGAAATGATTGGAGGAAGAGGATCACTGGGAGTTTGCCCTGGGAGGTTTGTCTCTAGCCCCTCCCCCAACCGCTCTCTCTCTCACTGTACTTCTTGGCTGCCATGAGTTCAGCGTCTTTTCTCCACCAGGTACTACTGCCATGGTGCTCTGAGCTGGAGCCAGGCAACTGTGGAATGAAAACTCTGCAACCATAAGCCAAAATAAATCTACCCTCTACTAAATTGTTTTTCTCAGGTATTTCTCACAGAGGCAAAATGCTAACTAATACAACATTCAATGCATACACTTTGGTTTTAGGTGGCTTTTCACAGCCTCTCCAAATTTTTCTAGTAGGTACTCCTATATATCTTGAATGAATATCTAACTTAATTTCCAAAACAAACTGTCATGATTAAAAATAAAATGATATTTCTAGTCTTAAAATAATTTGGACATGTGGCCACTTGAAATGAACTTCCTATCAAATGTCCATTCTTGGAGAATTCTGTAACTAATGATATTCATATATTTATCATATGCTATTTAAAAATCAACTACTTTCCAAGATAACTAAGTGAAAACTTTTCTGACCAGTAATATCCAAACACTTTCTCTGTGCAGATAAAATGGTACCTACATTTGAATACATATGTGTGTGTGTGTGTGTGTGTGTGTGTGTGTGTGTGCGCGCGCGCGCGCACTCACACATAAAACAGTTCACCTGGGATTCAATTGTTTAATAGTCAGTACAACTTAATACAACTCAACAAATATTAGATTAGCATTTATCTTCATATGTGTATGTCAAAATATGTTGAGGTTCAACACAGTTATAATTTGTTAGACATTAATTGATATTCATTTGTATCATTTTTATAAATTAAGTTATATTTATTTTTATATATATTTTGTTATTTATTCATTCCAAATATATATGAGAGTCTACTATAAACAGAAAATTTGGGGGAACCTGGGTAAAACCAGCTAAAGCCAAACACAGGTATAGTTTTTAGTGAATCATTTTTTAAGGGGCTTGTGTTTGTATACCATGAAAAGAGGAATGTGAATATTCTGTGTCTTTTTAGGGTATTATGGCTGAAGACAACTTTTCTGCCACTATTGCTATTCAAAGTTTATCTTCCCCCCCAAAAAGATCTTAAAACTATGCATAGTATCATCTTAAAAATCAGAAATTGCAAGAATATTTTCAATGAAGACTGACTCCAACCACATAAAATGTGTTCCCTTTGTGCTGTTTCGGAAAGTCCCTCTGATACTATTTAAAAATATATCTGCTAACCCTCTTGTCTTTACCATTATTTCACTATTTACTTTATTCCAAGCCAATATTGAACTGAAATTAAAAATGAGTGTACTCAAAATAATTCCTTTGCTTATCCTCTTTTCAATATCAGAGAGTGGACAGAGCTAAAACATCAATCAATGCAAAGTCAATAACACTTGGAAGAAAATGTTCTGTTTCTTCCTTAATCATCCTTCTTCTAGTTGATTCTTGAACAAAGTCTGACTTTGAGGACAATGATGTGACCTTAACTTTGACTTTATTTTGAATGAAATTCAAAATTCTGTACATTTGGTGTGTCAGCTACCACTGTTTGAAACTGTAATTATGAAAAAAAGGTCCAAGTTATTTTCCAAAACTAAGCAAATGGAGACTGTGTTTTGGCTCAGACCAATGCACTTGCTTCTCAAAACTTCAAATGATAAGTAGTATATTTAGCCATGGAAAACTGCTGCAAATCAGTTACCCAATTTTATGTGTTATGACCTGTTTCTTTCTGGCATGCATATGGTCTTGCTTATACCCCAAACCTTTTCAGTTGATAGAAGTTCCAAGTGCATCTTATAGTATTGCATTTGAATCTACGTATTTTTTTCTGACAGAATATTATTCAGAATTTATTATGAATATAGCTATAGCACTTTGCTCAATAAATATTCTGTCATTCAAAAAATGTTCCCTTTGAACTGGGGTTGTAGCTCAGTGGTAGAGCACTTGCCCAGCATGGATAGGCACTGAGTTTGATCCTCAGCACCACATATAAATCAATAAAATAAAGGTTCATCAACAGCTAAAAAAATATTTTAAAAACTGTTCCTTTTGTTTTTGAACAAAGTCTGACTTTTCCATGTTCAAAAGTTACTGTGAATAAGCTTAGCATTCTGTGTTAATCCTGGCTTCTAGTGGATACTGGCCTTGAGCTCTGCACTCTGCAGAAATAGGCTTGATATTAGAGATATCAAGACACTAAGGTTAAAGGAGAGGAGAGGAGGAGGGGAGAGAGAAATGTGATTTTATTTTATTTTATAATGTGACTTCTATTTTTATTTATTACATAAATAATATGTCCACTGAGGAAAAATTAGAAAATATAAATAAGCAAAAAAAAAAAAAAAAGAAATTAAAATTACTAATAATCATACCACTATGTAGAAACCACTATAAATACTTTGTACATATTTTTTCAATTTGTGTATATGTGTGTGGGGATGAGTGTTAGAATTTACCCTTATTCACAAACACAAAAAAATCATGTAATACTCTAAGTATTACAATAAATCCTTTTTTCCATTGAGTATATCTTTCTTTGTGAATAAATTAGAGAATTTTGATTTTAAAAATGCTGAATCTGAAGAATAAAGTAAGTTCCTAATATATTCTTGCAAATTTCCATGAATTTGAGATTATATCAAAAATAGAAATTTACCAGAAATCTAAATTGAAATATAAGCATTCCTTCCAGATGGATATTTGCTTTCTCTTTGGGATTTTAAAGCCTATTTTTTTTAAGCTGTTGTTTTCTATCACTCATAAAACTTAAAAACATATACTTTATTTGTGGCTTTATTTTTGTGGCTCCAAGAAATGTTCTTAAAGTTAGCATAGAGAACAAAATTGGGGGAGTCAAAGGACCTATATTTGAGCTTCATGTGTGCTTCTTATTATATAAATATAGGAAAAAACTTCTTAATTCACTCAACCCTCAATTACAACATCTAGTGTTTGATTGTTAATATGATCATTAATATAGTGCTGTTAAATCCATATAGTACTATGCACAGAGAAGAGAGATTTCCCATCATTTTCAATGACTAGATTTTCTAAGCTAAGGAGAACATGAATAACATATCATTGTGTTTATATCTGTTTCAAAATATCAAATGAATTTACTTTTATAAAACCAAAGTTTTTGAAACAAGCTGTCATGCTACTATGGGCTTCCTCTTCCAGTATGAATGAAGGGACAACAATGGAGAAGTCACAATATTGACCAGACTCAGAGTCATACATGACACATGAAATAACTGTGTGAAACATCCTCACCTATATATAAAGAAAGTGCTTGGGTTCCAGCATGAAAGATAAATGACTCAGTGAAACTGATGAGGAAAAGGATACAAGGCAAGGGCATAACCTAGGGAGGATGATTCTATTTATATCGGTGGATTTTCCTATGCTGCCCTGGAACACCCCAATGAAGAGATGTTATCACGGTAGAATAAATGAAGCTTGGAACTGGGAGGCACTTCCTCAATTGCATTTGAAAAATTTAGCCTTCTAATTCCATCCAGGTACTAGTCTCAGAAAAGTCTGGGGGTTCATAAAACAGAAGTGACACAACCAATATAAAATTTAAATAGTAAATTAAAACAGTATACATGTGGGAAAAGCAAGAAAGTAAATAAATATTAAAAGTGTATCTATAAGGATGCTCAAGTCTCAGCACATGCATCAGAACCTCCTATATAAACATAAGGCAAACAAAGACAAAAGTTTCTAAAATTAGATGAAAATCCCAACAATATCCTGTTTCTAAAAGGTATAGTTAAAAGTAGAACACAAAATGGTTGAAAATGATGGTATAGAAAAATCTGTGAGGAACATATAAGCCAAAATTTTTTCCATTAGAAAAATATATTCTTTGAGCATGGTGCAATGAAACCCCACCAATAAATAAATAAATAAATAAAAAAGATTCAGTAAACAAAATGGAGATCAAAGAGAGTTCATCTGATTATATTGGTTCTAGCCAGATAATCCAGGATAATCTCCCCATTTTAAGGTCAATAAGCCTTAATTAAATCTGCAAAGTCCATTGTGTCCTGTAACAAGGCATTTTCGTGGACAGGAAAAGAGACTGAGAAGGTCATGGAGGCCAAAATCCTGCCATGTCCATATGGGCCACCAGACTCTATATCATTGTTAGCCTTCCAAAATTTTTCATCAAAAGTTTCAGATCCTCTCTCGTTAGTGTTAGATGTTTCTGCTGTCATATATTGTTACTTCTTTCATATCTTATATCTTAAAAATGTTTATCTTTTAATTTTATATGTTCCCCTGCTTTTCTTGCTTCAGAGGTAAGAATCAGGTCTTATTTTTGCAGCATCTGCAATACTCTGTTTTGTGCACCATGTCTGTTCAGTGTTTGCATGACAGGAGCCAATGGTGCATATTAGGCTATGACAAAGTAGAATTGTGTTCAAAAGACATTGTTACTACTTCTTAATGGAGAAAGTGATTATAGGATGTATAAGTTATTTAAACATTTAGAGTTGTCTATACTCAATCAAAACATGGGGATAATGCCAGGACAATGCCACCTCTCCCTAATTATAAAGTACCTTTAATAAACAGGAAAACAGATATAGTAAGTCTTTCCTTAAATAATCATTTTGTTAATATATTCTAATTGTCAAACCATGTGCTTCTTTATGAATATATAGTGATAAACAAGACAGTCTCTTTCCTTATGAAACTCATGGTCTAAGAAGGATAAATATGCATTTAAACTAGAAACTTTATGAGTTTCTTTAATGCCAAGTATATAAGCAAACTTGATTCTCTTTGAAAGTTGGTGAGCCATGAATACAAAATACTAGTGAGCTCCATGTACAGCTTGCAAACTGGCTTGGCATAGTGCCACATACCTGCAATCCCAGAACTCAGAAGACTGAGGCAGAAGGATTGCAAGTTCAAGGCCAGCCTAGGCAATATAGTGAGACCCTATGTCAAAATAAGAAAAAGGGGCTGGGGATGTAACTCAGTGGGTCACACCTGAGTCTCCTGGGAGGCGTCCCCTGTGCCACAAAAAATATAAATGAGAGAGAGACAGAGACAACATATTACTAGCTTTCTAACAATATCTCTAAGGGATGCCTATATAATCTGATATATGCCAGATTGTTCTTGGGCCTATCAAGTGTTAATTTAGTGATCTTACGCTAATCTCTGGGACTCTTCAACGTAAAGAACTGGGAATATTATGGGGAAATATAGATAATTGGGACAAATACAAAGCTTCAATTTCTCTTATTTTATACTGCTCAGTGGATTTTTATTCCTTCTGCAACACTTCCAACAAACTAAACCCTTCAAACAACCAAAATAAACTCATACTATTAAAGCCAAGAGCTTAAGTTTGACAGAAAGTACTAGAGGATCTTGTGGACTTCCAACTCCAGGTATTCTAAGCTCTACTGAAATTTTATTTAATGTGACCCTCAGGTTTATTTATTTATATTTGAGAATCTGCTTAAGAGGCATCCTTTTGAAAAATGTTGCTGTATTTACTGAAACTATATTTACTAAAAAACTGAAGTTACAGATAAGAATCCCCCATATGTCCTTAGAATTTGTTGTCAGGAAAATAGATATTTGGTAGCTTAAATTGTTTGCATCTTTGAAAAAATGATACAATATTATTCATTGGAACCCCTTCTTGCATAGGCTATTAGCTGACATATCCATTTCTATTCTTTGTTTATTCCAGATTATACCTTGATTTCTCTCTCCTCTTAAAACTTGTATATCTGCATATATTTGCATGTGTGTTTTACTTATTTTTAAAAATTCAATTTACTTTTAACTGATACAAAAATCACAAAATAGCACATATTAACGGGGTAATTAGCCATTTTAAATTGTGTATACATGTATAAAGTTTAAATAAGACTAAACATGTGTATTTCTTCAAGAAACTTATTTCTATAATTTTATATGGTAAACACTTTCAAAATTCTTCCTTCTAGATTTTTGAAATTTCCTGTCCACTATTGTTATCTATAGTCATAGTACTATACACTAGCACACCAGAGCTTCTTGCATCTCTTTAAATGTGCCTGTCAATCAAACTATGCCCAGAGTCAGTCACTGTCGGAATCACCAAGGACAGATTAGTCTCCGGTTCTTATACCTGTCTGTGGCTATCAATGCCCCCAAAGCTCTGTCAAACCCTAAGCCCAAAGACCATTGAGATCGGCACAAAACTATGATAGGACCAAGGTCACAATGCTATATGGTTTGCCTACTGATCAAGTGAACACATGGCCTAAGAGCACTTTAACCAGCCAAAGGTAATACACTTGGGACTAGAAGTCCAATAGACTAGGGCTTCATTTTCTCTTCTTGGTTCTGGGGCTATCTCAGAAGTTCCACATGCACCATTGGCCATGGGATGGGGGCCATTACCTAGTGTTAGGCTTATTAACCATTTAACCAGCCTGGTACTTATTTCCAAGGCAAAGCCATGTCCAAACTACCTACTCTCAGGAAATGGAATACTTCCACATGTTATGGTGACCAAGGTTGGGGTCATATTGGTGAAGGCAGTTCCTTAACCACAAAGTTTGACACTAAATTGGGTTTTGCCTGAGTCTCATAGGTTCTAGGACTTGAGTATTTCTGAGGATGCATCTGGACAACTACAACTGAAGATGATGCAGACTTAAACACAAGTCTATCTCATTAGGGTGCAAATTACTCTGCCTGGTGCCAGGGCTGGTCAAGAGGTTCCATCTATGAGCACTGGCCTGGAGATAACTGTGCTGTCTGAGATTGAGCAATGGGTAGTGGAGACACTCCCTTGGCCACCAACCTGACAATAAAGTGGGTCACACTTGAGACTCAGAGCTGGAGGGAACTACATTATCTCAGTGGATGGGGTATTCCTAGCTACTCTAAGCCTGGTAATGATGCAAGTCAAGATCTGAGTCTTTTGTACTGGCATAGATATCCAACTGATGCCACTGCAGGTTTAGTAGTTTCATTGTAAGCTCTGATGTGGATATTGAAGCCTTGGTTTCTGCCTGGTATAGAGTCTCATGGCAGGCCTGTGTCTGTCCTCCAATGCAATGTCCTATCCTAGGTTTTGTATTCTGTTCCCAACATCCTTGCTGCCTGGCTAATGTGGTTCCAGTGGTTCAGTATGTCTATATTGGCTTGATAGGAGGTGTGGTGGGGCTTTTCCCAGCACTAGATCTTATCATGGTTTTCCTGGTACTGAGTTACGATTACAAGGCCTAGACTTAATTCCCTGCCCCTGTCCCAAGTGGAGTAGAGAGGTTCCAGACTGCTTGAAATTGAGAAAATAGTGAAACCAGAAAGTGTTTCCTTCCCACCTTCTACAATGTATCTCTTCTTATTATACTAACGACAGGCAATACAATTTCTTATCTGGTATCCTCAGTTCTTGTGAAATTAGCTCAGATAATGAACAGATGTCTAAACTGGTGTATTTGTGGGCTGGAGTTTCTTATTCAGCTGCCATCTTGACCCACCTCTAATACCTTAATTCATCAACAGTTGTCTCATAATGTCAAAATTATTAAGTAGAAACTGAATGTATTTTGAGTGTTTTTTGCATGATAAATTTGACCAAAACAGAGAAAATATAATCTGAAAATATTTCCATACTCTTCCCTAACTAGCATTTCTAAAGCTTCACTACTCTGAGCTAAAAACTACATGGTTAAAAATATTGCTCATATGTTCTCTGAACAGTATACGCCTGGATACCAACCTCTAAATAGTTTCATAATTAGTAGAATATGTGGTAGGATAAGATAATTAATAGAATATGTGGTAGGACAAATAAAATCAATAAATAATACTGATTTTATTTAATTACCTCAGTCATTCAAAATTAGACTTACTAGTTTCCAGAAATCTACAAGCTTATGAAAATTAAACTAATTAATTTAGAAGATAACATGCACAAAACTCATGTTATAAGAAAACTTTCTCACAATTTCAAAATGTTTCTTTTTGCTGTTTGGAGGACATATGATATTGAGGGTTGCCCAGATGTGAATAGTTATGGTTATGTAGCTTTCTTGGGCACTCTGCTTCAGAAAGAAAGAGCTAGGGGACTAAGGACTTATCTTTTGTTCTAAGTATTCTTAGTTTTCTGTGATGTGCCTGGTAGGATTATAACATACACATGCCTGCCGCATGGCAGAGAGAATATCTGCCTCTCGATATAATGTTACACAAGGGGCTGCCCATGTGATAAATTGCAAAGCAGATGAATTACAATAGTAGGTTAGTATATTGTATTCTATTCCCAGAATACAATACATTTTTCATATAATCCTATGTATTTATGGACACTGTGTGTGTGTTTTTTAATAAATCACCAAGTTCTCCTTTATGCAGTGGATTCTAGAAAGCATAAAGTCAAAGATGGGTCCTACCCATAGCAGTTGTATGTTTAGAAATTTTAACTAAAATTTTAACCTCATATTTTATGTCATTTTCTTAACATGTTTGCTTTTCTCTATTTTGAATACCACTTCTGTGATAGCTTATTTATATCTAATTTTATTTTTGTTAAATATATCTGTACAAAATCAGGGTGAAAATTAATAAATTGTCTTGAAAAGTCACTAAACTTTTTGTTATTTGTATTTTGATTTTATAAAGTGGAGATAGTAATGGCTTCATTCACTTACCTATGCAAGAATGGAAGACCATTATGGAAAAAAAAATCATGAAAAAGAATATGTTTCTTGCTTACTTCAAAGTGTTTATCTTCTAACCAATAGTAAGCTTATAAATAAAATAAGGTATAATTTCACAGGATAAGTTAATGATGTGAATCATATTTCATAATTCCTTTGTAACCCAGACACTAACATCTCTCCATTTTCATCTAAGTTAGACTTTCTTGTTGATGGATTTCATATGTTGACAAGATCTTCCCTGGAACTTTTTACTTTTAACCATCTATCACTGTTTCTATGGTGATTCCTAGGATACTAATGACACAAAATGCACCAGTTTCCCATTTACTAATGAGAACAACTCTCAGATGCAGCACAGGTGTTTTTCAGAAATGGAGATCAATTTGTAGTGGGTCATTCATTAGTACATCTAACTTCCTAAGAAATAAATTTAGATAGATTAAAGATTTAGTCGTTACTAGGGGTAGATTTTTTCTTACATTGTATGAACATAAATAGCCAGTATAATGTAGGAGTTGAACCAATAGTCATATACTTCATATTAATATAAAACATAATAGAGATTTGATTCTCTCCCTCTTTGAGCTGAGAAGAAAACAGGGTGACTATTGTTCTGACATCACTACTTATTTATTTATTCATTTTATATTTATTCTTTAGATGTAGTTGGACACAAATATATTGTACCTTTATTTGTATTTATTTTTATGTGGTGCTGAGGATCAAACCCAGGGCCTCACACATACTAGGCAAGCACTCTACCACTGAGCCACAACCGCAGCCCCTGACACCACTATTTATACTATGAGTTTGTTTGTATCATTCATGCAACAATGCATTATATGTAAATCATCAAGAAAATGATTCTTCCTTAGAAAAGAATTTCAGGAGGCATCACAATACCAGACCATAAATTATACTTCAGAGCTATAGTAACAAAAACAGCATGGTAGTGGCACAAAAGCAGGCATGAAGACCAAAGGAATAGAAGACATAGATACATACCCACATTAGTTATCACATACTAGACAAAGGTACCAAAACATACATTGGAGAAAAGACAGCCTCTTCAACAAGTGGTGCTGGGAGAATTGGAAATCCATATGCAGCAAAATGAAACCAAAACCCTCTCTCTCACCCTGCACAAAACTCAACTCAAGGTAGATCAAGGACCTAGGCATTAGATCAGAGACCCTGTGCCTACTAGAAGAAAATGTATGTATATATATATATATAATTTTTTAAAGTGTTTATGATTAAAAAAATAAAAGAATTATGGTTGGCATATTTATCACCGTAGCTCTCTGAGTTTCACAGGATTATATGAAAAATATCTAATATATTCACCTCTTAAAACAAGTATATTTGAGTAAAATTTGAATTAAATATTGGAAACACATGCAAAATGTTCCCAGAGAATTTGAACATGAAATTCAGAACATAGCACTTTGAATCATTAAGAATGTGGCCACTGGGGCTGGGGTTGTGGCTCAGTGGTAGAGTCCTTAGCCTAGAATGTATGAGGCACTGGGTTTTATCCTCAGCACCACATAAAAGCAAATAAAATAATGGTACTGAGTCCATCTACAACTGAAAATATTTTTAAAAAAGTAATGTATCCACTGTATGCCTACCTCTTCTGTGGTCATCTTTTTTATCTTTCCAAATGCTTCAGTTTTACATCATTTCTAATATCTCTTATATATACAATTATATCATCTGTAGCATGACTCTTATATATTCTTGTCTCATTATGCTCTGGAGACTACACATAATCCTTCTTTATTGGATATCTCTGAGTCTGATGTGAATGGTAATAACTGAATTGCAGAGTTTGAAGAACAGTGAATGTCCATCCATCAAAACAGGAGACAATGAATAAAATAACTCCTGAGTGAATTCTGATCACATGAGGATGAGTACCCAAACAGAATACAAAAATGTACTAAAAATATATAGTAGCAGACAGTACATTGATAATTATATTCCAACTTGTTGTGAAGATGGGCATTCTCTCTCTTGGGTCCTGCCACTTGGTACTAATAAAACAGTCAGAGCAGTAAGCACTCTCTGGAAGCTCACACTGGAGTATTCCTGCTTGTCAATCCTTGCTGCCTTCTGTGTTCATTAGACTTCAGGAAACAAATACAAAGAAATAAAATGCTTTCAGATAGCCTCCCACTTTGCCATTTGAAATCTATATGTTTCAATCACTTTCCTCTATCTGTCTGCATCAGCTGACATCTAGTGCCATGAATGGGAGCAGATGCAGTAACAAATTGAGAAAAAACATCCCAATAAAACTCTTGGCATTTACTCTGGGCTGCCTGTGCTGTGGGCCATAGCAGATGGCAGTGTCTCTGCCTAGATTTTTTAACTATTTAAGGAGGTCCAAAAGAAATTTGGTGGACAAAGATACACCAGGTACTTATCAAGGCATGCATTCATCCTGCTTTTTTGGTGTACAGTGCACATTTGAAGACATGCAGATATCCATTACTTTTTGCTTTCATCCTAATATGTTGTCAAATGATTAAAATCATCCACCTTCTGGTTGTTACCATAAAATCAACAACCCAGAGTGGAAAGGTTTTATTTGACAACTGCTTTACTAAAAGATCTATGAAAAATAATAAGGACAAGTACTTTTTTATACTCACAAAAAGGCAGTGAAGAAAACTGCAAAAATCACTTTTATTTCTTGACAAGGGCAAGAAAATATAGGCATAAAAAGCAAACCAACCACAAACAGAATGGATATCACTACACATTCTTCATGTTTATGCATCATGTAATGAAAAAGTCTTTCCAGAAATACAAACTGTAAATACATCTCAGAGAAAAATGGAAATGAGAAAAAAATCTAAGATATTATTTTGTATAAGGATCACACTTTTTTCCTTGCCTTTATCTTATCTTCTTTCCCATCAATGAGAAAAGTCACCATAGAAGAAGTGACAGTAAATCTTTCTGGGGGTTCAGGTTAATACAAAAGATGAGATTTATTAATGACAGTGTTGAAACAAAGATACTAAGATGGCAGGCATTTAGGTGAGCTCAGGTGTAGGTCAAACTTTTCCAAAGCAAAATAAATCCAATGGCATAGAACTGAAAAATATCCTGACTATTGGGCTATTGTGGTTGATAATATCAAAAAGTACAATTTCAAGGGGTAAAACCAATTTTTCTTTCCTTTTTTATTTTTGAAGTCTATTACCATGGTGATAGTATCATAGTATGTGAATGTCTAAAGCATATCAATTGAATTCTTTATTTGAAGCTTTTGTGTATTAATTATACCTCAATAAATCTGTTTTTGTAAAGACAAATTTTCCTAGGTAATCCACAAATCATTACAGTAAGGATTCTGTTTTCATGACAAAGGTATTACTATGTTTTTTTTTTATTATTAAAATTAATTTATGTCTTAATTAATTAACCAGGATATTAAATCCAAATTAGTAACACAATATACTGTCTTCTTCAAAGATTTATGACATTTCCTTGTAAGTGGATGGTTCTGGAGGATATCATGCTAAGTAAAATAAGCCAATGCCCCAAAAACAAAAGCCAAATGTTCTCTCTGATATGCAGAAGCTATCCCACAATAAGAAGAGGAGGGTTAAAACAAAAGTTCAGTGGATTATACAAAGGGGAATGAAGGAGAAGGGATAGAAATAGGAAAGATAATGGAATGAGTCTGACTTAACTTTCCTATGTACATATGTGAATACAACAGGCTTATAAAATCACAAGCTAATTTATATCACGGATTCATGTTTTAATATGCATTTCAAGAACTGAATTTTCAATAAAGTTACAACTTCAAGAAAGAGATTAATGATTAAGTAAATTCAAAACGTTTTGGAAGATGGGGTGAAAAACACCTTTAGATGAATTAAATATAACTAAATTTTAATTCTGCCCCAAAATGCCAGTAATATATATGATCAAAATATATTCTAAACTAAACATATTCCGCTAAATGAAGCTTTGTACCTATTACACCATATAGTGATGAGAGTTAATAATAATGCATTGTATGCAGTCTCCATCAAAATACCAATGGCATTCTTCACAGAACTGAAAAAAAAAAAACAGTTCTTAAATTAATTTGGAAGAATAAGAGACCCAGAATTGCCAAAGCAATTCTCAATAAGAAAAGTGATGCTTAAAGGCATCACAATACCTGATTCTCAATTTATACTACAGAGCTACAATAGCGAAACTAGCATGGTATTGGCATAAAAACAGGCATGAAGACAAATGAATAGAATAGAAGACACAAACACAAACCCATATGCTAATAGCCACCTGATACTTGACAAAAATGCCAAAAATATATGTTGGGGAAAAGACAGCCTTTTTGACAAATGGTGCATGGAAAACTAGATATCCACGTGTATAAGAATTAAATTAGATCCCTATCTTTCATCCTGAAAAAAATATCAATTCAAAAGGGATCAAAGACTTAAGATTAGAGTGGAAATCATGTAACTACTACAAGAAAACACAAGGCCAACATTCCATCATATTGGCACAAGCACTGACTTACATAACAAGACCCAAAAGCATGAGAAATAAAACTAAGAATTAATAAGTGAGACAACATCAAATTAAAAAGTTCTTCACAGCAAAGGAAACAGGAATGTGAATAGAGAGGCTACAGAATGGGGAGAAGAAAAACCTTTCAAGCTGTCAACTATTCCTCTGATAGAGGAAATACATATTCAAAAAGCTTAACACCATAAAAACAAATAACCCAATCAATAAATGGGCAAATGAACTAAAGAAACATTTTTCAAAAGAAGAAAAAAATGGCCGACAAATATGTGAAAAAAAGTTCAACATTTCTAACAATCAAGTGAATACAAATCAAAGCAACATTAAGGTTTCATCTCACTTCAATCAGATTGGCAATCATCAAGAATAGGAATAAAAAGAAATGCTGGTGAGGTTGTCAGAAAAAGAAAAGTACATTTAAATATTGTTGGTGGGATGGCACATTAGTAAAACCACTCTAGAAAACAGAGTGGAAAGTCCTTGAAATAATGGAACTACCATATGACCCAGGTATCCCACTCCATGGTATTTATCCAGAAGTACTAAAATCAGCTCACTATAGTGATACAACCACATTAATGTTCATACCATTACAACTCACAATAGTCAAGTTATGAAACCAACCTAGATGTCCTTCAACAGATGAATGGATAAAGAAAATATCACACACACACACACACACACACACACACACACACTGTGTGTGTGTGTGTGTGTGTGAAGAGAGAGAGAGAGAGAGAGAGAGAGAGAGAGAGAGAGAGAGAGAGAGAGAGAGAGTTTAATTACCCATAAAGAAGAATAAAAGTATGGTATTTTCCATTAAATGGATGGAACTATAACTAGAGAACATCTTGCTAAATTGAATGTTCTCTTTCATATGTGGAATCTAGAGCAAAGTTAGGGGGAAAATCAGGTGATCTGATATAAAAACAGAGGGAAGATCAGCAGAGTATGAGATTGAGGGGGGCAGGGAGGGAAGAGGGCCAGGAAATGGGAAGAAATGCAGAATCAATTTGACAAAATTAACACTCATAAATCAATTGTGTTCATATACTTCAACGACAAATCAGCTAACAGAGAAATTAGGAAAAGTATCCCCTTTACAATAGCCTCAAAACTAAAATACTTGGGAATCAATCTAGCAAAAGAAGTGAAAGACCTCTACAATGAAAACTACAGAATACTAAAGAAGAAATTAAAACCTTAGGAGATGGAAAGACCTCTCATGTTCATGGATCTGGAAAGACCTCCCATGTTAGTGGATAGGCAAAATTAATATTGTTAAAATATATATGCTTCCAAAGTCACTATAAAGATTCAATGCAGTTCCCACCAAAATCTTAATGATGTTCTAAATAGACAAAGAAAAAGCAGTCATGAAATTAATTTGGAAAAATAGGAAACCCAGGATAAATAAATCCTTACAAAAACAATCCTTACAAATGCAAAGCAGGAGACATCACAACTCCAGACCTTAAATTATACTATAGAGCTATAGTAACAAAAACAGCATGATATTGGCACCAAAACAGGAAAGAAGACCAATGGAACAGAATAGATGACACAGAAACAAACCCACAAATATATAGGTGTCTCATACTAGACAAAGACCCCATTAAACATGTATTGGAGAAAAAAGATAGCCTCTTCAACAAATGGTGCTAAGAAAACTGGAATGCAATATGTAACAAAATCAAATTTAACCCCTCTCTCTCATGCTGCAAAGAACTCAACTCAAAGTAGACCAAGGACTTAGGTATTAGACTAGAAATCCTTCACCTGCTATAAGAAAATGTAAGTACAACACTCCAATATATCAGCTCAGAAACTGACTTCCTCCTAAAGCACAAGAAGTAAAGATCAATAATCAAAAAATATGATGACATCAAACTAAAAAGCTTCTTCACAAAAAAAGGAAACCATCAAGAGCATGAAGAGAGCCTACAGAATGGGAGAAAAATCTTTGCTACCTGCACCACAGATAAGGCATTAATCTCCAGGATATATAAAAATGGGGCTGGGTTGTGGCTCACCAGTAGAGGCTTGCCTCTCATGTGTGAAGCACTGGGTTTGTTCATACACATAAATGAATAAAATGAAGGTCCATAAACAACTAATAAAAAACTCAAAAAATTTAACACAAAGAAACAAAATAACCATAATAATAGACTTGATTAGTTGAGTCTATTTTAAGTCCTTGAAACCCATTTAGCATAATTGGTCACTGTCCTCTAAGTCACAAAAGTTGATTATAGCAGCACCTAGATTTAGTTACAAGGACAATGCTTTTACTCATTTCTGAATACCCCCACTTGGTAACTTCTGAGATAACAGATTTAAATTGTTCATCATCTTCCATTTAGAAACAATAACCACTTACTTTAGAGAAAATCAGATTCTTAATCATCACACCATCCTTTTTAGTATGGGCTTTGTAAAGCACAACTATGGGGGCTGTGTCAGTCAGTATCATAATCATCTTTTGTGCAGTGCTCTTGTTTCCATAGATACTATACTTTTATCATCATTTAATTACAAATGTTTTGCTTTAAAGTACTTTGAGCATTATCAGAATAACTTAGTAGCTAGTCTTATTTTGTATATATTTAAGTAATATTATAGTAAAATATTTGTCTCCAATAGCACCTGAGCTAGATTTTTCCACAGCCAATTTTGATAACTATCATGTTAGAGGCAAATTTCAGCAAAACTTTAGCAATTGCCTTTTACCATATGATCCACAGATATGGATGCTTATCTGATGGCTTTAATATTTTTCCATTCCCTTTTATCCACACTCAGAATATTTTAATTATTTATATCTGACCTCATTCCCTAAAGGATCTGAGTGTGTTTGTGTATATCTGTGTATCCAGGGATGTGTACAGAGTGTTTATCTAAACTGGACTGTAATTACTTGCTTTATATCTCTGTAACCAATTTTTTTTTCTTTAAGTCTTTGTGCTTATATTTTCTATTGTCCAGACATTTTCAAATATTAAGTTTTACAATGTAGTATGCCAGAATTTGACCTTCTCTTGGAGCAATGCATCATTTAGGTATACAGCCCGCACCTACTCCTTTCTCACATTTTCAATGCAAAGTAGTAGTACTAAAACAGTAGTACTTACTGGCAATGTAGTTATAACACTAAACTCAGGCAATGACATCATATGACAATATTCATTTGAAAGTGTGAAGCCAAGAAATTCAACAATCTCCAAGTTATAACATCTTTACAAATTCACTCTCTTCATTAATGGAATTTTCTAAGTGATTGTAATTCCTTATATCATTTTTCCAAAATATGTAACATCCTAAAACACAAATTAGTTCATTGCACGGATAAATATCAGTTGTTTAATTTGAACAAGAATGAATGCTAAAAGCCTTGATGGGATCTTTTTTTGATAGAGGCATATTCTACCTTAAGTACCGCATTGCCATTGTCACTAAGCACATAGATAATGTGGTAAAAGTCATTTCCCTCTTTGCATGTTCACTTAAAATTTAACAGAAAGCAGTACACTCAAAAATGGATATAAACATCTCATATAAATTGAGATATTCTCCTTGCATACAGCTATATATTTATCCAAATGATTCCAGTTTGGCAGGAACATTCTCAAATCAAGGAGCATTTTATAGATGATCATGTAAAACTGTTTGCTTTGATTCCAAAGATTCGTGAGCACATGCCCAAAGTATATTCCTCAGAAATACAGTTTTTTTTGAATCTCACTTGGTTCCATGAAATGCCAATTTCTGTCAGTTAGGCTAGGCCGTATTAAGAAAAGCAATTACATCTGTTATTATAGAACTTTTGAAAGTGTTATGTGATAAGTGTATTGTGCATCCTTCAAGAGCAGGGTGTAGTATTTCCCAAGTTTATTTAGCCATAAAACATTAAAATATTTCTATTATTGTTTTATCGTAATCTATTTTGAATATCATGGTTCTAAAACAATGCCACTATAGCTAACAAAAGCTTAATTAGTATATAGCAACCAAAAATGGTTTTATTAGCTATATGTAGTTAGGGATGTGGCTCAGTAGTAGAACATTTGCCAAGCATGCATTAAACCCTTAGTCTAATCCCCAGCATTGCAAAAATAATTTTAAAAACATTAAATAAATATGATCTGGCACAATCAGCTTCATCTTCTTCAAGTCTCATTTTGTACTTCTGAAAATGTGGATAATAATTGGAAATATCTAACAGGGTTGTTAAGGAGACTAAATATGGTTTTTGTAAAAAGGTAGGAATCAGTTTTAGTACTGTTTCTCATACCTAATTTTATTACATACTTTTTCTTCATTGCATCACAAATTCATCTGCTCATTTGAGTAACTGCTAAATGTTTGAAAGATGCCAATGAAAAAATTCATTTATCCATTCAATCATTCAATGAATAATTTTTGAAAACCTACTAAGCATTAGCCACTACAGATCTTGTAGAAATTGAAAAATGCATATGAAACTGAGTCTGTGTCTTTGAGATACTCTACAGCTTCTTATGGGAGAGAACCATGGAAACAAAACAGTGTCAGAACATGAAATTCAGTAATGTATAGAATGTATATAGAAAGAGGTGTGATAAGCTATCTGGGAGGAAAGTGAGACAGACATGACTTTTTGGAGCTGGTGACTGATCCTAAATAGGAAAGATGATTCAGAAGGCTGAATGTAAGGAATGTGGGACTAGGAGGGCATTCTAAGCTCAGGTGACACAGCATGGTGTGACAAATTTTAGTTTGCTATTTCTGTAGCACAGGGTATAAGGAAAATAATGGCATATTTGCCTTGCTTTACATTTATTCTTACCTGACAAGTTTGTTAATTCATACATCAACTCTGTAAGTAATAAAAATAAAAATTAACTTTTATTGAGTACTTACTTTGTGCCAGGCACTATTATAAGAATTTTTCATTTAATAACTCATTTAATTCTCTCAAGTTTCTCACAAAGATTTGCATAAAATGACTTTTCAAAAAAGAAAATGAAGCCATGAAGCTGTTACATGATTTATCCAAGGCCATGAAGGCAGTCAATGACAAAGTGGGAATGGGATCCAAAGCCTATAGTTTTTAAAAATAACATACATTACTTGCACAAACTGATGGTATTCATTGTGACATTTTCTATATGAATTCACTATGCATTGATCATGTCCACCCTCTCTCTCTTGCCTCTCCCAACTCCTTCCTTTTCCTGAATTGAATTGAATGGTTCCTCTTCTACTTTCAGATCACTTTTTTTTTTTTGGTAGAAAGAGCATACAATCCTTGTCTGGGTCTGACTTATTTCACTTAATATGATGTTCTACAATTTCATCCACTTTCCTGAAATTTTATAATTTCATTCTTTATGGTTGGTTCAAACTCTATTGTGTATATACACCATATATTCATTATGTCCATTTGTTGATGTGTACCTGGGCTGATTTCTATCTTGGATACTGTGAACAGTGCCTCAATAAACACGAGTGTGCAGTTATCTCTTTTGTATGCCACTGAATTTTAGATATACATCCAGGAGTGGGATAGCTGAATCATATGGTAGGTGTCTTTTTAGCTTTTTGAAGAGCCTTCATACTCTTTTCCATAGTGGCTGTACTAATTTACATTACTACCAACAGTGTATAAGGGTTCCATTTTTTTTCAATCATTGCTAGCATTTGCTATTTACTTATCAATTTTTATAATAACTACTAAGTAAAGGAGATTGAATTTTATTGTAGTTAAATTTGCATTTCCCTGATAGCTAACAAATTGAGCATTTTTATAAAGTATTTATTGGCCATCTGTACTTCATTTGTTTCTGATCAGATCATTTGCCCATTGACTGATTGGATTACTTGTTTTTTTAAGTTTTTTATGACTCTACATATTAATCCTCTGTGAGAGGAATAGATGGAAAAAATTTTCCCCCATAGGTATTTTCTTTACTCCATTGATTGCTTTCTTGGCTGTACATAAAGAAGAAAAAGGAAAAAAAAAAAGCTTTTTAGTTTCATGCAATCCATTGTCAGTTTTGCTTTTTATTCTTGTCTGTTTGGAGTCCTATTATTAAAATCATTGCCTGAGCCAATATGTTGAAATGTTTTCCCCTATAAGTATTTTCAGACAGAGTTCTAGGTATTACATTAAGATCTTTGATCCATTTTATTTGATTTTTCTTCAAGGGGACAGTGGTCTAGTTTCAAACTACATGTGGATATCTGGTTTATCAAGAACCATTTCTTTCAGAGGCTACTTTTTCTCCAACTTATATTTTTTAGCATCTTTGTCAAGAATCTGGCTCAAGTGCATAAATTTATTTTCTGGTCCTCTATTCTGTTCCATGGATATATCTGTCTGTTTCTATCCCAAATCCATGCTATTTTTCTGACTATGGCTCTATAGTATGTTTAAAATCAGGTATTATATGCCTAAACTCTTATCACCATGGTATTATCTATCTCTTGTCAGTTTTCATCATAACATTTACTTCAACTTGTAATTATTTTCTTTCTTCTCTTGTTTTTATTAGATTTATATTTCTCCCACTACCACATAGGGTCTATACCTCTGTAGTTCAGATTTTTGTTTGTTTGAGAGAGAGTCTATGTGGCCTAGGCTGCTCTCAAACTCTGGGCTCAAGTGATCCTGCTTAATCAGCCTCCTGAGTAGGTAGGACTACAGGCATGAACCACCCTGACCCATTTTTTAATTTACTATTGAATCCTAAATCCTAGCATAGTTCTAAATATACTATAGGCATTCAGTAACTATGGTAAAAGAATTTCTATTTTGAAATATATGGAATATGGGAAAGGCAGAGAAGTTGAGCTCTTCTACCCAATGTTCTATAACTCAAGAATACTGAAGGCATAACTTGAATGCATTTTGTTCAAACAGAAAGTGCCTTTTCTACCAAAGTATTACTTGCTTATAAGATCTCAATACTTCCTGATCTCTAATCTTGCCCCAAATTAGAATCAATATCACAGATGATTGCTTTAATCATTTTGCTATTTTTTATGTGTGAAACAGGGGAGATTTCATTTTGTTTAGCTGTGCAATTTTCTGTTTCACATTATATATTTCTTTTAAGTCATGGGGTACCAAACCAGCAGGTCTTGCATGGAATTTTGAAGATGTATTTGGCTTGGTCAACACAGTAGTCTTTTAATTTTTTTTTCCTTCAGCTCTCAAACTACCCCAAAGTCAACCATGTGGAATATTACCTGTAGAGGATACAGTTTTATTTTATTTCCATTTAGTTCAAGTTTCCAGATCTCTCTAGAAATAGCTTTTTTCTTTCATTTTTTATGATACTTTTATTAACCTTTCACATATTGACAATGGTTGTGATAAAGCAGTATATTCTGGAATATCAGTGACCTGCTTGAAATGATTGTACTTTCTTTTTTTTTTTTTTTAAAGAATTTTTTAATATTTATTTTTTAGTTATCGGCGGACACAACAACTTTGTATGTGGTGCTGAGGATCGAACCCGGGCGTGCACGCATGCCAGGCAAGCACGCTACTGCTTGAGCCACATCCTAGCCCAATTGTACTTTCTTTTGATTCTGCATCACAAGTCTTCATTTTATTTTTATGCTTTATATAACTTTATATACAGTACAGACAAGACTAAGGTAATATGACATGGTTTCTCTCAGAGAAAGGGCAGGCCTCCCCTCTACCTCCATTAGTGAGTATGAGGGCTTATCACAGGTTCCTTAGGGTGGCCTTCCAGCATGGGCTCTGACTCAGATCCATGTATTTCAAGGTCTTTAAATTGCCTACATGGTCCTCATTCAGCCAGAGATTAGGCCATTCTATCCTGCTTTATACCTGACATTTTAATAGATTTATTTCTAAAAAGAGTTCTTAGAAATGCTATAAAAGTGTACATAATTCTGATTCTTAAGTGTGTACAAAAGTATACGTGTATTCATGTGAACAGTGAGAAAAGTACAGTGGTTAATATGGCATGTGAGGTTGGGCTATCCAGATGTAATGTGTTGTTTCACTTGTTACAAGAAGCACAAATTTAATTCATAATTTGAAAAATCTTTGTTCAATAAAAATTAATTAAAACAAAGATAAATTTCCAAATAAACAAATGAAAAAATATTTTGCAATTTACTCAGTTATAATTAATAGAAATTATATATATTCAAGGCTCATGATGTGATGATTTGATGAAGTGTATACATTATGAAATGATTACAACAATCGAGTTAATTAGCACATAAAACACATAAAATCACCTTACATAATTGCTACTGGGTATATTTGTACTTGTGGTGAGAATACTTTATTATGTGCAAGTATTAAATTATTGTTAACTTGACTCAATATGCTATACATTAAATCCTAAGAATCGATTCATTTTATAAATTAAAGTGACCCTGATAATCACTTTTCTACTCTGTGCTTCATTGAGGTTATTATTTTTAGATTTCACATCCAAGTGAGATCATGCAATGTCTTTCTGTGTCTGACTTATTTTTCTTAACAGTATATCACTAAGGTTTATTTATGTTGTCACAAATGGCAGAATTTCTTTTGTATGGGTTAATAATGTTCCATTACATATATACTATATTTTATTTATTCAATCATTCATTTATGGACAATTAGGTGGACTCCATATTGTGAATAATGGTACTAGAACATAGATTGCAAATATCTCTCCAACATAATAATTTCATTTCTTTGGATAAATAGGAGTAGGATCACAGGGTCAAATATTAGTTATATATTTTTATTATTTAGAAACCTCTGTAGAGTTTTCCACTATGTTTGTATTCATTTACATTTCTACCAACAGTATATGATGGTTCCATTTTCTTCACACCCTTGCCAGTATTTGCTATCTCTTGTCTTTTTGGTAATAGCCATCATAGCTGTGAGGTGATATCTTGTTGTGGTTTATATTGGCATCTTCCTCATAATCAGTGATGTTGAACACCTTCTCATATATACGTTGATCATTCATATGTCTTATTTTGAGAAATATCTTTTCAGGCCTATTGGCAACTTTTTAATTAGGTTATTTGATTTTGATTTTTTTAGTTATTTTGTTCCTTATGTTTATCATATTAATCCTTATGTCTATCATATTAATCTCCTTACATATACGTGATATTCAAATATTTTCTTATATCACAGGTGGTTTCTTAATTTTATTGTTTCCTTTGCTGTGTAGAACTTTTTGTTTTACTTAGTCCCATTTATTTATTCTTATTTTTGTTGTTATCAAACAGATTATTGCAAACACCAGTGTTGAGATTTTTTCCTATGTTTTCTTCTAGGACTTTTATGGTTTGAAGCTTTATATTTAAGCCTTTGATAATTTTGAGGGTTTTTTGTTTGTTTGTTTGTTTGTTTGTTTGTTTTTGCACATGGTGAGAGCTGATTGTCTAATTTCATTATTTCACCTGTGGATATCCAGTTTTCTAAATAACATTTATTGAACAGGTTGGCCTTCCCCTATTGTGTTTCCTGGGGCCTTTGTTAAATATTCATTGATATTTTATGTATGGATTTAGTTCTGAGTTCTCAATTCTCCTCCATTACTCTGTTTCTTGCCAGCACCATACTGTTTTGATTACTATTGCCTTGCAATGTATTTTGAATCAGGATGTGAGATCACTTCAAATTCTTTCTTTCTCAATATGGCTTTACAGTGTTATCTGGTTTGGGTGTGAGGGTGATGCTGACCTTACAACATGACTTGGAATTTTTCCTTCCTCTTCAAATTTTGGAAGTGTTTATGAAGGGTTTGCAATAATTAATACTTAAATAGTTGTTAGAGTTCCCTAGTGAAGCAATCAGGTCATGTCCTTTTATTTGTTGGGAAGATTTTGATTACTGATTCATTCATTATTATTAATTATTGTTTTACTTACTTTTTTATTTATTCATGATTCAGTTGTGAAAAGTGTATGATTCTATGAAATTATTAATTTTTCCTTAGGTATTTCAGTTTGTTGGTATGTAATTATTCATGATAGTATCTCATAATTCTTTGAATTTCTGTGTTATCAATTGCAATGTTTTCTTTCTAAATTTATTTGAATCTTCTTTTTTTCTCAGTATAACTAAAGGTATCTTAATTTTGTTTATCTTTTCTTTGGGTTTTTCTTTTAACCCTTTTCATTTTATTTCTCATCTTAATTTTTTTAGTTCCCAGAAGTATAAATTTACATTGTTTATATGAGATCTTTTTTCCTACTGTATGCATTTATGGCTATATGCTTTCCTCTTTCTTAAAAAATATTTTTTAGTTGTCAATAGACCTTTATTTTACTTATTTTTATGTGGTGCCAAGGACTGAACCCAGTGTCTCACACATGCTAGTCAAGCACTCTACCAGTGACCCATATCCCCAGCCCCTTAAGACTGCATTTTCTATGTCCCATAAGTTTTTGTATGTTGATTTTCTATATTCATCCTTATGATAAATTTTAACTTTTTTATCAATTACTTCTTGACCACTTGGTTATGCCAAACTATGTTATTTAATTTTAACACATTTGTGAATTTCCCAAAATTCTTCCTGGTTTTGATTTCATGTATCACTGAGGTTAAAAAGGACATTTTGTATTATTTAACATTTTGTTAAACTTGTTAAGTCTTGTTTTCTGGTCCAACATGATCTAACCACCAAAATGTTCCATGTGGACTAGAAAAGAATGTGTGTTCTGTTGTTGTGAAATGGAATATTCCATATATATTCCTTAGTCTCATTGGTTTACAATGTTATGAAGGTCTGCTGTTTCTAAGTAGAATTTGTCTCATTTCTCTATTTATTATTGAAAGTGGGGTAATGTACTCTACTATTACTGTATTGATGTCTATTTTTCCTTCAGTTGTAATAATTGTTTTTTTTTATATTTAAGTATTTCAAAGTTGGATATATAAATATCCATGATTATTATATCCTCATCATGAATTGACTTCTTTATTATTATATAATGAACTTCTTCTTGGAATGATTTTTTTAAATTTTTAATGGACATAATAATTGCACAAATCTATGGGATTCAAAGTGATGTTGTGATACATATTACATTGTGTAATGATCAGCATAATTAGTATATCCCTCAACTCAAATATGTATCACTTTTTGTGGAAAAAACTTTCAAATATACTCTTCTAGGTATTTTCAAATATATAATTCATAATTGTTAATTATAGTCACCCTACTGTGCCATAGAACACAAGAAATTATTCCTCCTATCTACCTGAAACTTATCCATTGACTAACCTCTCCCCATTCCCACTCCTATTCACTTTGCAGTCTCTAGTAACTACTATTCTACTCTATACTTCCATGAGATGAGCTTTTTCAAATTTTACAAAGAAGATCATGTGATGTTTGTCTTTCTGTGTGTGGCTTCTTTCATTTAGTACAATTATCTCCAGTTCCACCTGTGTTATTGCAAATAATAGAATTTCATGCTTTTCATGGCTGAATAATATTTTATTGTAAATACATATACCATGTTTTCTTTATTCATTCATGCATTGATATAAATTCAGTTTCAGTCTATATACTAGCTATCGTACAAGTGCTACAATTTTAAAAAAGCAGTGTAGATAGCTCTATGACATGCTCATTTCAGTTGCTTTAGATATATAACCAGTGGTGAGATTTCTGGGTCATATAGTAATTCCATTTTTTATTTTAAAATGACAAAAAAGTTTTGCCTACTATAAATATAACTACACCTGAGCATTTTGTTAAAACAGATGCATATAGTATATTTTATCCAATCCCTTCACTTTTAGCCTATGTCTATCCTTAAGTCTAAAGTCTCTTGTGGAAAGCATATTGTTGAATATCATTAGTTTTTAATTCATTCAGCTACTATGTCTTTTGACTGCAGAATTTAGTATATTTATATAAGGTAACTTTGATACTAATAAGCACTATTAACACCTTGTTAATTGTTTTATGACTATGTTGTAATTCCATTGTTCCTTTTTGCCTGTCTTGTATTCCTTTGTGGTTTTTCTTTTTTCTTTCTTTCTTTTTTTTTTTGTGTGGGTGGGTACCAGAGATTGAGCCCAGGGGCACTTGACCACTGAGCCACATCCCCAGCCCTATTTTGTATTTTATTTAGAGACAGGGCCTCACCATTGCTGAAGCTGGCTTTGAACTGGCAATCCTCCTGCCTTAGCCTCCCAAGCCATTGGGATTATTGGCATGCACCACCACACCTGGTCCTTTGTGATTTTTATTTTATATTAACATGCTTTGATTCCTTTCTCTTTATGTATTGTGTATGTCATAGAAGTTGTATATGTAATAAATATAGCATTCTATTAAGCTGTTATCAAATTAACTTCAATTACATATGAATTCTCTTTCTCCCACTGTAGGAGACCAAGCATGCATGTGACTGAGTCACACTCCCCAGCTGGGTGCTGAGGCACTCAGTCACAGAAATGTGGCAGAGCTTTCCTCACCCTTCTTGGGTTAGAGGGTCGGTGTCTCGGGCATGGGTGTGTCTTGCTACAGCCCCATGGGTGAAGCTATGCTCACCTGTTCCTTTGTAATATAACCCCTTGCCCTGTTTAGGATAGAATCTTCCATGGAAGTGCCTTGTGTGTGTCCCCTTCTCTTACTGTGCCATTGGGTGTGGCCTACCCAGGTGTCAGTCAACCTGCTGACAGTGGATATCATGAAGATAGACTCAGCCCCCTGAAACCTGACCCCTTGCTTCATTTGAATAGCTTCTCCTCAATATAAAAGGGGTCAGTGTGTGCTCTTGCTCTCTCTCTTCCTGGGGACCCTTAAGTCATAGGAGCCGTCACAGCGAGGACCCCAAACAAAAAGGTATTTGTGTCTCTTATTTCATGCAGCCCAGTTAGCCCACTTTCCCTGGAGTGACCCCTGAGGCTTTTTGTTGTGAGAACAAAAACCCGGCATCCCACAGACCACATTTTATGGTATTAATATCACACATATATCATGTATCCATTTGAAATTATTATAGCTATAATTATGTTTACTATTTTGTCTTTCAACTTTCATTTTAGACTTAAGTGATTTCTATACTACTTAAAATTGCACTACTAGAATAATCTGAATTGATTATGTATTTACATTTATCAGTGTATTTTATATTTTCCTATGTTTCCATTTTTGGCACTTTACATTCTTTTAATCAAACTGAAGAACTCCCTTACTAAAGGAGTCAGGTCTAGTGGTGATAAATTCTCAATTTTTTTTATCTGCAAATGTTATTTTCTGTCATTCATTTCTGAAAGAATTATTTTCTTGGTGTAGTACTTTTAGTTGACATTTTTTTTTCCTTTTAGTACTTTGAGTATATAATCTGTCTCCAAACTACCCTGCAAGGTTTTTGTTGTAAAATGTCTTAATTGTTCTGAAAGTTATATGTGGTTTTCTGCATGTGTGACTGTCTATTCTCTTGCTAAATTTCAATATTCTCTTTGTGTTTGACTTTTGACAATTTTATTATAACAAACCTGGGATTGTTCTTTAGGTTAAATTTGCTTAGAGTTCAGTGATTCACACAAGTGTAGATGTACATAGCATTCCCAAGGTTTGAGAAATTTTCTGCCATTAGTTCTTTTAATAAGCTTCTTGCCTCTCTCTTTCCTTGTGAAACTCCCAATAGTTCACATATTCATACTCCTGATGGTGTCCTAAATTCCCTTATGTTTTTTTTTTTCAGTATTTTTCACTTTTTTTTTTCTTTTGGCTAATGGGATTATCTCCAGTTTCAATCAAGTGGTGTTGGAGCTGGGTCATATGGCTACAACTAAGTTTAAAGTAGGTTTCACAATTGGCAGCCCACTTACTAGCCACTTCAGTCAGCATCATGGATTTTGTTTGGTCTTGGGTGGACTGGATTCCCTTTATGACCTTGTCTATGCTGGGATAAGAGTCCACCTGAGTTTTCCCACTTGGAACTGTAGACAGAAGGCTTGTTTTCAGGTACATAAATAAGTGTGGCTTCCATTGGTTCCCAGGGAGAGATCTTAGTGTCACTGGGTGTGGTGTTAAAGAAATAGGCCTGGCCCTGGTCTTGGAATGAGATTTAGTTGAAAAGTCACAGGGTTGCTTCATGTTACACAGCTAAGACCAAGATCTGAAGGCCTGTTCTGGTGACACAGATGTGTATGTCTCCTGGTAAATTCCTAGATGTATGGATCCACTCACAGAATACACTCACAGACTTTAGCTAAGAGGATATCTACCTAACTTACAGGGATGCTTCATGGTCCATAACTAGGCCTGAGGTCAGGGTATCAGTCACTCAAGATACAGGTGGGCATGACTCACCTCAAGGCTCTTGGTGGAGACTTCTGGTGGCACAATAGGACTTGCAGCTGAGTCCACAAGGAAACAAAGCCATTTTCAGGTCTGTAGGTGAGACCCAGCCACAAATTTCCCACCTATGTGTGACCTGCCCTCACAAACAACATTCCTTGGTCTTGGGCTCTTCTGCAAATTAATAGACTCCTCCATAGTGCCACCAGAACACAATGGCACATTTGTCCAAGGATGGTTATAAATTAATGTTCCTATGGGGGTATTTGAGCAGGGGACCTCTTATTCTGCCATTTTACTGAATACAAATTAAAGCAAAAATTATAGTTTACTAGTCACTGAACTCTGAAAGCAGACTAATTTGCTAAAAATCAATTCACTGAAATTCAACCTATCAGTAATTCACCACATCAGTAGATTAAAGACAAGAATCACATGATTATCTCAATAGATACAGAAAAAGAATTTGACAAAATACAGCATCCCTTCATGTTCAAAACACTAGAAAAACTAGGGATAATACGAACATATCTCAACATTGTGAAAGCTATGCGTACTAAGCCCAAGGTCAACATCATTCTAAATGGAGAAAAATTGAAAACATTCCCTCTAAAAACTGGAAGAAAACAGGGATGCCTTCTTTCACCATTTCTATTCAGCATATGTATTGAAACTCTAGCTAGAGCAAATAGGCAAAAGAAAGAAATTAAATGGATACAGGGGCAAGGGTTGTAGCTCAGTGTTAGAGTGCTTGCTTAGAACTTGTGAGGCACAGCATTCAATCCTCACAATCACATTAAATAAATAAATAAATAAACAAACAAATAAATAAAAATATATTGTGTCCATCTACAACTTAAATAAATAAATGGACACAAATAGGAAAAGAGCTCAAAATGTCCCTATTTGCTAATGACATGATCCTATGTTTAGAAGGCCCAAAAAATATCCACCATAAAACTTTCTAGAACTCATAAATGAATTCAGCAAAGTAGCAGGATATAAAATAAGCATCCATAAATCAATTGTATTCCTATACACCAATGATGAATCAGGTGAAATAGAAATCAGGAAAATGATCAGACTCATAATAACCTCAAAAATTAAAAAACCTGGGGCTGGGGCTGTGGGGGGCGGGCGTTCAGTGGAAGAGTGCTTGCCTAGCATGTGTGTGGCACTGGGTTTTATTCTCAGCACCACATATAAATATATAAAATAAAGCTCTATAAATAACTAATAAAAATATTTTTTTAAAAAGAAGACTGCATCTTCTTTAAAAAAAAAAAAATAAATAAATGAAATACCTGGGAATCAATCTAACAAGAGAAGAAAGACCTCTACAATGAAAACTACAGAACACTAAAGAAAGAAATCAAAGAAATTCCAATGATGTTCTTTGTAGAAAAATCAGTCATGAAATTCATTTTGAAAAATAAGAGGGAAGAGTAGTCAAAGCAATCCTTAGTGAGAAAAATGAAGCAGGAGGCATCAAAATACCAGACCTTAAATTATTTAGGAAGACATAAATATGATAAATGACCATATGATTAATATTAGGGCTTCTAAACCTATGACAAAATAGTTTCCTTTTAGTTTTAGATGACAGAAGTCTGAAATAAGTTTCATTGAGCTAAAAATAAAGTCCAGCTTCAATGAGAAAGACTGATTCTTCACTTCCTAATTTCCTCTCCTAAAAACCATTGTGATTATGTTAGGTTCACCTCAATGATCTGAAGGATACTCCCCAGCTTGGGCAAATAGACAAAATTCATAGGTTTTGAGTATTAGAAACATATATAATCATTGGGGAAGGATAATTATTTAATACTACAACTTTATATCTATTAAGATTTTGAATTAAGTTTGAAAACCTTCCAACAAGAAAATCATAAGGAAGATTTTTCTTGATGAACGTGTCACAAATTCAGAAGGGAGGGGGCAAAACCAACACCAATCTTACATAAATATTTCTACCAAATGAAAGAAAGGGAAGTCACTGATAAGCAAATTGCATGGGGCTGAAATAATTCCATCAAAATATAATAAAGACATTTAAAAAACACTACAGACCAATATACCTAATTAATAAAAGAACATTTAAAATTACATAAGAAGGGGCTTGTAATTTAGCTCAGTGGTAGAGCAATTGCTTAGCATTCATAAATCCCTTGGTTTGATCCAAAACACCAAAAGAAGAAAAAAGGGTAAGAAAATCAAGTTCAAAAATACATTAAAGGACAAAAATTCACGAATAAATAAAGATTAGCCCATGAAAAGTAATGTTGGTTTAACATTCAAAAAGCAATTATTACATGTTGCTTTTGTATCTGATTTGTGCTGTGTTTATCAGCTCTAGGAGTCTTCTGGTGAGGTTTTTTTTGTTGTTGTTGTTTGTTTGTTTTGGCTCTTCTAAGTATAGGATCACATCATCTGCAAACTGATAATTTGGCATCATCCTTTCCTATTGTATCACTTTAAATTCCTTCTCTTGCTTAATTGCTCTGGCTAAAATTTCTACTATAGTGAATAGGAGAAGTAAGAGTGGATATCCTTATCTTGTTCCTGATTTTAAAGGAATTTCTCTTAGTTTTTTTCTCTTTGTGGTATAATGTTGGCTTTGGGTTTGTCTATATATATATATATATATATATATATATATATATATATATATATATATATTCTTCTTTTAGACTGTTGAAGTAAGTTCCATCTACCCATAGTTGCTCCAGTATTTTTAACATGAATGGGTGCTAGATTTTTGTCCAAGGGCTTTTCTACATCTAATAAAATGACAATATGAGTTTTGTCCTTCTATTTTTGTAAGGAATTATGTCATAGATTTGCATATGTTAAACATTCCTTGCATCCCTAGAATGGAACCAATTCAATCATTATGTAGACTCTTCTTCATGTGTTTTGAATATGAATTTCCTATATTTTATTATAGATTTTTATATCTGTGTTCATCAGGAAAATTGGTCTGTGGTGTTTCTTTACTTGATGTGTCCCTTATCTGGTTTTAGTATGAATGTGATTCTGGCTTCATTGAATGAATTTGGAGTATCCCTTCCCTTTCTATTTCATCAAATAATTTGAGGTATACTGGCATTAATTTTTTTAAAGGTCTGGTAAAATTCAGCTGGGAATCCATCTAATTCTGGGGCTTTTCTTTGTTGGAAGTTTGTTTGTTTGTTTGTTTAATACTGTTTCAATGCCATTGCTTCATATCGATCAGTTTAGGTTCTGTACATACCCTTGGTTCACTTTTGGTAGGGTGTATGTGTCTATGGGTTCTTATTTTAGTTATTCATATTTTCCTTCTTTTTAGCTTAGCTACAGTTTTCTTAATGGTTGATCTATTCAAACATAACCCACAATGAAATGACACATGAAATAAATGACAGAAAAATGGAAAATTTACAAGAATGTGGAAGTTAAACAACATATTCTGAAACAACCAATTGATCAAAAGGTATCACAAGGAAAATTAGAAAATGCTTAAAAACAAGAAAATGAAAGTACATGTAGCAAAACTTATGAGATACAGCCAAAAGAGTGCTTAGAGGGAAATTGAGAGTTAAATAGTCCATATCAATGACCTAATGCACTATAAGTGCCTAGAAGAAAAAACAGCAATATAAACACAAAACTAGAAAAAAGAGGAAATAACAAATATCAAAGTGGAAATAAAGGAAAAAGGATGTAGAAAATAATAGGAAGAATCAATGAAAACAGAAGTGTGTTCTTTGAAATGAATCAATAGGTAATTTCTAATTTTTTCAATCAAAAATCATCTGAACTGATCAGCTCAGGATGCAGGTCTACCCATCAAAAATACAAAATTAATCATTTATATTGAACATATTCACCTTTCACTTTTTAAGAACCTAAAGTCTTTTATGATATGTAACTATACTCCAAAGAAATATATAGGATGGGAGGCTAGTTTAGCCCTAGGACTAGGAACTTTTAGAAGAGATGTGACAAATAATTTATTTTCTCATGCTCTTCTTAATAGTTTGGTAATTGCTTCTTGAAGAGATGAGTTAAGGCCCTATCCAATTTGAAACATAAGTGGTGCCGTAATTGATTAGCATAGCCTACCTTGAGTAAGGACTTGGTTTATGTGCTAACCTTGTTTTATAAATGGACAATTAAAATTCACAATAAAGTCTAGAGTATTGAAGTTCAATACCACAGTTCAAAAGTAAATACTAGTAAAATTCAGGTCATTTACTTTTGCTTTCAGTTATCCATTATTTTTTCCTACTTCCACAATTACCCTCTTTCTTCTTGCTCTTATTGCACTTTCCCAGGCAGAAACAAAATTTTATTCTGTTCTCCTGTCAATTCTTGCAGGCAGGTAACACATATTAGTTTCTTTCCTTTATTATTTAAATATTCATTAAGTATTATTCATGTTGTCAATACTGACTAAACACTGCAACATAAATAGCAGTTGCAATATCAAATATGATATCAATTTTTTATCTTAAAAAATGCGGAGACCAGATTTTGTCCCTCCCAATTTTTCTCTGTTTGCTTCTTTTTGATAAAAACTCTTTGAAATTGTTGGCGAT
The DNA here is from genome assembly GCF_047511675.1 of Marmota flaviventris. Taxonomy (NCBI): domain Eukaryota; kingdom Metazoa; phylum Chordata; class Mammalia; order Rodentia; family Sciuridae; genus Marmota; species Marmota flaviventris. The sequence continues at coordinate 2,705,864 of NC_092519.1, forward strand.
GCTTGTCTCCATTTCTCTCCATTATATTTGTCTGTATTTCTCTTCTCTCATTGTCTTTGGAACAATCCTAACCAGACAAAATTCCACTGCACACTTCCAACGTTAAGGGGCTCTTCTCCTAATTCATTTTGCAAACACAATTACAAACACCTCCTTCACCAAAGATTTCCCTTATTTGATTTCTATCTCATATTGATATCACAGACTCCTGTATGGAATTAAAATCCTTTCTCTAGGTGGTTGTATTTAGTTTTATGTTTGCTTTGTTTTATTAAGTTTTTATATTACTTGGTATATGTAACTTACATACAATAATGTCCATGGATTTTTAGCATAGTTTTATGAACCCTGACAAATATGTAAACATTCCAAACCCCTATTCCAGTCAAAATACAGAATATTCCCATCACCTCCAACATTTTGTCATGCCTCTTCAGTCTATTCTATTTTTATCCTCCCTCTAAAATCTGATGTAAAGTCTAATGTAACTTACCTTTGAACATTCTAAAAATTCATACATAGAAATAATACACCTTCACTTTTCTGTGGTTTTCTTGTCTTAATAAATCATTTCTGATATTTTTCCATGATTTGTATGCCTCAGTGATTTACTCCTTCTTTTTGCTAGATAGAACTGTATTTTAAAAACCATGCATTCCCATGTTAATGGCTATTTTAATCATTCAAATTATTACGTTTTGTGAATACAATTGGTATGAAAACTTATGTTCAAGTCTTATATATACATTAGGTTTCATATTTCTTGTGTATGATGGGAATTGCTTACCCTATAGTAACCATGCTTAAGGTTTATATAAAATTTCCTATATTTCCAAAGCTGCTGAACCATTTTACATTACCACAGCAAAGCATAAAAGTTTCGATTGCTCTACATTTTCTCCAGTATTCCATATTGCTGGATTTGTTTATAATCATAGACATTCTACTAGATGTGTAGGAGTATTTCACTGCAGTTACCATTTCTATTTTGCTAATGTCTAATAATGTTGAACACATTTTCATATTTTTGTACCCAGACATTTATAAGCTGAGGCCCAGAACTCATCAGTGGCTAATCTGACTCTCTTACCTACTCCCGCTCTGAGCTCTTCAGTCTTCAGTCCAGGTTGAAATCTTGGATCTTATAACCCATCTTATGCTCCCTTATTTATGATGGACATACAGAAGAATACTTTCGGAACAATTGGACTATGAGTCAACGAAAGGGATGCAGCAGTAAGTGGAGGAAGAAATGGAGTTTAGAAGGGTTTTCTTTAAATGGTAGAACCTGAATATGTTTATAAGCTGAGAAGAATAGGATGCCAGGACAAGGAGAGAGAGACTGAATATGCAGGAAAAAAATAATTCATGAAGTTACTTTCTTCTATAAATACTGTAATACAATGGCTCTGGGAATGACTACAGAGCTCTTGTTACAGCAGTTCCAATATAAAACCAGCTGCAAGCCCATTAACATGGCATTTTAATGAAATAAGCATATAAGAAGGAATATATAAAGCAAATCTATTTAAAGATGGTTTGTTTGGAATGATGCCAGCATTAACTTAATATTAATTTTAAATGGTAGAAAAAGTAAAAGATTTTAAGGACTTTTAGAACTACTATTGTAGTTACCATAATATATTGCTTTGCCAAAAATATTCTGAAAACAGAGCAATTTAAGAAGCTATTTTGGAAAGTAATTGCAAAGATTTTCCATTAAAACAGTTTCATTTTCTCTTTTTCATTAAATCTCAAGTAAATCCATAGCCATACATAGAATATTGTTTATCGTATGACACGTCTCACAGCATAATAAAACCTTAGATGAGACTTTGGCACACAAAGAGAATTTAATTCCATTAAGAATTCTTACACTTCTTTCTTTAAAGTAAGATCTCAAATCATATTAATTTTGTGAATAATATCCCACTGACAGCTGCACAGCTGCCCATTCACTGTACAAACGATGAGATATTTTGCTTCAGCATTTCAAATCAGTCAAACAGGTGGTTAACCTTTTAACTCTCTTTTTCTTTTTTAAATGGAGCAAATCTAATAGCCATTCATGTCATGCAGAATGTCAGGAGCTACTCATAGGAACTTACCTTATCTTTTGCTCCCTCCTCCTCATTTTTAACCAGTCAGCAGTTCAAAGTTATGGTCTCTTGGAAGCTTACAGTTCTGTTACATTCAAGGATTAAATCTTCAGGGAATGATAAAAGAATAAAAAGTAGCTTTAGATTCCCTCTCAGGAAAAATGAAGACTTACATTAATACAGTATTTTGCATACAATTTTATGAAGATAAAAATTCATCCTGGAACTGCTAGGAGGTCACTTAAAAATTCTTATTGTATAATACTCACCTGACTTGTTCACCTGTTTATGATGGCAGTCCAGAATGAGAAAATACAGGGAAATAAAGGAAGCAATTATCAAAGACACAATAAATTATTTCATAAAAATAGAAGTATATGAATTTCTAGAGTGAAAGGGGCTGGCAAATGCCTAGCAAAAATAAAAATGACTAATTCTATCTGAATCGATGAGACATTAAAAAAGTTTAGGATACTAAAGATAAAGAGAAAAATCTTAAAACATACTGTAGAGAGTCAGGATGTTTCAGGCTGAAACAGAAAGAAAATCCTCACTCAGACCATTGCAATCATAATTACATTAATTGTCTTAATAAAAGCGACTTTAGAAGTAGGGTTAGGTTCTAGAAATAGTGTGATCAGTAACTCGGTTGAGGTGATTAAAGACCCCACTTCTAACTGCCCCGTCCTTCTCCCTGTGTATCTCCTTAAGTCTGGTTAAAATCTGCATCTGGTTAAAGTCTGCATTTAAAATCAACACCAGTTATATCAGCCATCAAATGAACACAATTAACATTACATATACACTGGGTGTCTTATCTCTGTAATTAGAATTTCTGCTGTGCAAGCAAAGGATAAGGACAGGTCCCCTTGTCTCTACATATGCATGTACTGCACCCTCACTGCTCTCTGAGGTATTGGCCCTACTCCTCCCTACTTCTACAAACCCTCATTTCTTCTTCCATAACAGACAGTTCAGCAATGTTCACCACCCAGTGCCTCGGTTCCAGCTCTCAAGCATTCAGAAGCAGACATGAATATTCAGAAATGAAAAACTATAAAACAAAACAAAAACCTTAAATTATGCTGCATGCAGTGACACACACCTGTAATCTCAGTGGCTCAGGTGGTTGAGGCAGGAGGATCACAAGTTCAAAGTTGGCCTCAGCAATTTAGCAAGGCTCTAAGCAACTTAGTGACATCCTGTCTCTAAATAAAAATATAAATGTTGGGGATGTGGCTCAGTGTTAAGTGCTCCTGGGTTTGATCCCTGACACACAAACACACACACACACACACACACACACACACAAAAAAAAAAAAAAAAAACATTATATTTACACATGATAATATAAAAATATAAACACCTAATTAATGTCTTAATCACTGTTATTGGCATGTTTCATTTAATAGAAGAACTTAATGTTAATAAAATAGTATAGTTTGTCATAGTATAAAATAACAATTTTTTATACAATTCTTTGAGGTGAAATACTACCTCCAAGGATATAATCATATTTAAGGAATTACCTCCTCTTTTCAGATACAATAAATAACATAAAATTACAGTGAAAATTGGTCGATACGTTTAAAATATATTTTCTCAAAGTAAGCCAAAGAGGGAGTATACATGAAACAAGATTGGCCATGAAGCTGCAATAATATTTCATGGATTTAACTAATCTATTTTGACTAATTTTATGTATTTACTAATTTGAATAATAAAGAGCTTAAAATAAAACATATTGGTCATGAAGGATGCAAAGGTAAGAAAACAGTTTGAAGAAATCAGAACATGTATTAATAGAAATTCAAGAAATTGAAGAAAGGAGTATTGTTTTATTCAGCTTTCCTTTCCTTCTCTTCCAAATGAGCTGCCCATAGAGAGCGTCAGTGCACCATGCCCCTTCAGCTGTGCTCTGCTATGGAGGAGGCCTTCCTTATCCTATTTGGCTGTGGCTGGTGGGGAAAGCTTCCTGGAATTCAGTCAGAGATCCATTTTGCTTTTGCATTAAACTATGTCTTCTATTTTTGTAAGTAATAAATAATGACATTCTGGTTTCTAATCTGCTATTCTTTATTTCTAAATTTGTTCAGCATCCAGGTAGAAAACAAAGAAAAGGCTATTTATTGTACCCATTCAGAGGCCCCAATAGTATCTGTGTATTATTTATCATCATTCCATTAAATTTATTCACTGAAGGATCAGGTATTACAATACAACCATATTTCCTCTTATACAACATTCTATTTTTCCTAAAGGCAATAATTCCTGTCTTCATTTATTTCTTAGTCATCTGTTTGCCTTTTATTAGTCCTTCATGAAATTTAAAAATCTCTAGCTTTCTCTTTCACAAGATAAATTTAATCTACAAAAGTTGTATCCTTTTTATTTTCCTAGAGTCCTCTTTGCTGAAGCCCTAGAGCATTTTGTTCCAATTTTAACTACTTATTCTGTAGGCCTATTGCACTGTTGTTATCCCAGAACTTTCTTTGGTGCCTGTCAAATGTGGATTCCCTATTTCTTAAATTCTGTTTCTCTTTTGTTCATGGTATAATATTTATTTTGGTGGAACACATTGTCAAATTAATCCATGATAATTTTACCTAGGAAGTAAATTTTTGAAATTTCAAATGTTGAAATTTTATTTATTGTTATGTCATGTTTTATCAATCAGCATAGAATGAAGATAGAATTTTATGTGAGAAATTGTTTACCTTAACTGTTTTGAAACTATTATTCCTGCCTGTTTTATCTTCCAATTTTGCTGTTGAGAAATACAATATCATTCGGATTCCTAATTCTTTTGGTTTAACCTGTTTTTTATTCACTGCAAATTTGTTCAGGTATTTACTCCATGCCCAGTTTCATAAGAATATCCTAATTAGTGTAAACTAAGTAGCAGATGGTATTCTGCCTGCCAATAATTGCCCAGAAACAGGCATGTAACATTAATTAACCCATCAGACAGAAGGGAAGGAAGGACTTATAATACGTATCAGTAAAGGAAAGGATTTCCACTCTCCTTCTAAATTTGAACTATAAATTCTGTAGCCCACATTGTCACTGTCAGCTACCTTGTGAACATTATTAAACTAATAACAGTGATTAACACATTAATTAGGTGTTTATATTTTTCATATAATTATGTTAAATATACAATTCAAATTGTTTTATAATTGTTCATTTTTGGATACTCATGTCTGCTTGTGGATGCTGGAGAGCTAAAATCAGGGCACTAGGTGGTGAACATTCATTAACTGTCTGCTATGGAAGGAAAAATGAGGGTTTCTAGAAGTAGGGAAATGTAGGGCCATACCTCAGAGAGAGAGAGGGGATGATGCAGTACATGTAGATGTAGAGACAGGGGACCAGAAATTCTAACTACAGAGATAAGACACTGTGTGTGTGTGTATGTGTGTGTGTGTGTGTGTGTGTGTGTGTGTGTGTGTGTATTGTGTTCTTTTGATGACTGATATAACTGGTATTGATTTTAAATGCAGCAAAATCTCATTTATTTTGTTCTGGTTTCTGCATTTACAAAATTAAAAACCTGAAGTGTCAACAAGGAAAATTCAATTTGCAGTAGTCAATCGACAGTGCTTGATTATTAAGAGACATCAGGAGGGACACTTCAAAGAAATCAATACTGTTCAGGCTTGCTATTTGTGGCAACTTCTGCATCCTCTGAAGAATCCCCTCCTGTATTCCTATCCTTCCACTATAGTGGGGATGGGGAGCATACATAAAGTAGATTTAAGCTCTGATCAGATTTGGTGATAACTAGACACATTATCCTGACAGGAAAAAAAAGGAAGAAAAAGAACTTCATGGAACATTTATAAAAACAACAAAAATTATAAATACTTCATATGCTTTACTTTTGAAATGCTTATAAAAAAGCACCTTGAAAGAAATTTTATACACATAAATTATTTATACATACATACATATGTGTGTGTGTGTGTATATATATATATATATATATATATATATATATACACACACACACACACACACACACACACACACATATGTTCTTCTAATCCCTACAGTATAATTGTTTTCACCTTAAGGTACTAAAATTGTCCCAAATTAAACTTGTGGGTTCCATTGCAGAGGCCATTTCCATTCAATTGAATTAAAACAACAACAACAAAAAAAAAAAAAAAAATTTGACATTATTTGCCTTTTCTACTTATAGAATACTTATTGTGTACAATGTTGGCCATTACTCACAGGTTTTTTTAATTTGTTTTGTTTTTAATATTTATTTTTTAGTTGTAGATACACAATACCTTTATTTTATTTATTTTTATGTGGTGCTGAGGGTCAAACCCAGGGCCTCGCATGTGCTAGGCAAGCGCTCTACCACTGAACTACAGCCCCAGCCCACTCACAGTGTTTTAATATCCTTGTTTATTAAATAATTCAATAAATAATTACAAATCTGCTATATGCCAGCCACAGTTCTGGGCACAGTGTATACAGAGGTGAAAAAAATGAGTTCCTGCCTTCAGGGAACTTACATTCAATTAGCGAAACCTGATATGAAAAATAATGTTTCGTAAAGTTTACCAATATTTTGATAGAGTTTCAATTTTATGAATTAAAAATATCTGAAGAATAGAAAGGTGAAATGTTTTACCCAGGGCAAAATTCCAAGTAGGTAGAACTCAGTTCCTGTATTGATAATAACTGTACTGTCTTATAATTTTACATCATCCTTCTTTGGTCATTTGGCTAATAGAGGGTTGGGTGAATCATTATTTGTCATCAAGGAGCTTGCAATGAAATAAAAAATTACACAAACAACTCGACTTTAGGTAAAATAGTCAGCATTGCACGACATACAGAGCTAGTGACTTCTAAGGATTTTAGGGAGGAAAATAGACTTTACCTGCTTATAGTCTAAGGAACAACTTCATGGAGAAGCTGGTGTTTGAGATACGATTAGAAGCAGAAAGAATTATACAGGCAGGATCAGGGAAAATTTCAAGTTTTCCATGACACTTTTTATACCACCCTAAGAAAACAACTAACATCTGAATGCTAAGAAATCAAAATCTCAGTTTTGAAAAAACTATTTCTAGAAAATGATTTGACAAAATAATTTTGTAATATCCTCTTGGATTCTAGAAAGAGCTCCTAGTCAATTTTTACTACCAAAGTAATTGCTATTATCTTTTTTTTTTTTTTTTTTTGAGAGAGAGATTTTTTTTTTTTTTAATATTTATTTTTTAGTTTTCGGCAGACACAACATCTTTGTTTGTTTGTGGTGCTGAGGATCAAACCCGGGCCGCACGCATGCCAGGCGAGTGCGCTACCACTTGAGCCACATCCCCAGCCCGCCATTATCTTTTTTTATACTACCATATCTTTCAAAGATGTGCATTCCCAGAAAAAAAATCTTCTATAATAATGGTTTTGAATTTTCTCTAGCCCTCATTTCCATCAGTAGAATGGAAATTGGCCAGAAAAGAGGTCAAGGGAACATATACTGGAGGAGACAGTATCTTTCTGTCAAATACCATTAGCCATTGACATTTTAAATGTAGTCATGACCCAATTACCTGTATATGGATTTTTCACTGTGCTAATTACAAATGCACAATTGTTAACTCTAATCCAATTTGTTTACATTCAAAATCACTCTGTCATTGTAAATTCCCAGAGAAGCTAGAGTCAATGACCAAACTAGAAATTCTTTTGCCAGTACTGAAACAATAATATTGCTTTGCAGAAAAGGAATGTGAAATCCAGATTTATAATTGTTTCCCAACCCACAGAAGTGGTAGAATATGGACTTGAGTCCCATTATAAAGTAAATCAAATATTTTTTTACAACTTTTCTAATTACATGGAAAATGTTGGACACATACACAACAAGAAACAAAATTTAAGGAATTTTTTGAATTATATTCTAACCTCATTTTTAAAAATAAAATTTTCCTGCATGGGGACTATAAGAAAGTTTTCAAAGTTTTTATAAGAAGTTATTTTCATTGTAATGATACTTTGAAATACACATAGAATTGGCACAATCTATGTATATTTAAGATGTGCATTTAATTATATACACAATCTATGTGTATATAATTCATTTTTGAATCAGTTTTATTGAGTTCTACTTACACATAATAATTGCATCCATTTTAATTAACAGTGGTTGCATTTCTGCAAATACAATCCTTTTTACCATTACCACAATCAATCAAAATAATAACTATTTTCATGTTCCCAAGGTATTGTTTATACAGCTTTGCACTTGATCTCTATCTCCACCTTCACCAACTGACCATCAATGATCTTATCTCTGTTAATAAGTTTTCCTCTTTCTGATTTTCTAATGAATAGTATATAGTCCCCTGCCTGGCATTTTTATTCATCATACTGCATTTGAGTATTATCCATGATTATATGTATCAATAGTACTTTTCTTTTTATTGCTGATTAGTATATCTATATAGGGATAAATCACTTTATCTATTTATCTTTTATGGGCATTGGGGTTGTTTTCAATTTGAGGCTATTATGAATAAATAATATGAACAAATCTTTGTATTAAAATAACTTCATTTCTCTTAAATGAATTTCATATTATAACCATATTTAACTTACTAAAAAGTTGCCACATAGTTCTACATTCTCACTAGAGATGTATAAAATTTTCAGATCCTTCTTATTCTAAGAATATTTGGTATAGTCAGGCTTTTTTATATTAGCAATTCTCATATGTATATTACTATCTTATTGTAGCTTTATATCATATTTTCTCTATGAATATAGGTGGTGATCATTTTTGCTTGTACTGAATAGCCATTCATGTATATTTTCTTGTGAAGTGTCTAATAAAATAAATTCATGTTTAAAAAGCAGGTAGATTATCTTTGTCTTGTTGAGTTACAAGAGTGCTTTATGTATCTTGACTACACATTTTTATCAGATATATATTTTTCAAACATTTTCTGTCTTTTAAATTGTTTTAACAGTAGAGCTTGATTAAAACAATTATGTGATAAAATACAATTTATCTTTTTTAACTTGATAGCTTATGAGTTTCAGGTCTTTTTTTTTTTTTTGCTTTGTTTTTTTTTATCTTGCAGTGCCTAAGGACTAAGCACAAAGCTTTCTTTCCACAGCCTCCCACAGATCTACACCCCAGATCTCTTGGTTTCAGGTTTGAAATATAATGAGTATGATTGATAGGAAATTAATGTTTGCATATGGAATGATAAGACTTGAAATCAGGTAATCTGTTTATATATAATATGTATAATATGTTGTATAATATATTAAATATGTATAATTTAAAAATAGCTTGTTAATATCGAAATCAATCCCTATTAGGATTTTGAAAAGAATTGCCATATATATATATATATATATATATATATATATATATATATATATATATATGATTCATAGCAATATTATCTTCTGTACCAGGACCAAGAATTAAGCATGGAATATCTTTCACCAATGAAAATATCTGGATGTAGATTTCGTATTGGGTCAAGATTTAAAACTAGGAAATATAGATTTGTAATAGGTAAAGATTAGTCATATTTTTTATTTATTCTTCAGTGAGCTTTGGTCATTTCTGTCTTTCAAATAGTTTGTTCATTTCATTTATGTTGTCCAATAAACTGGTAAAGCTAGTTCATAAATATTCCTTATTATACTTTTGATATCTTTAGGATACATACTGAGACCTCTGACTCATCTATTATTTTTAAAAATATTTTTCTTTCTGCCTCCCCTTACCTTATTTGACACCAGCTGATATTATTTCAGTTTTCTTTTCTCTTGTTTCTTTATTTTAAAGAGTATCTATTTCTTCAAGTTCACCATTCTTCTGGAGTATCTAATCTACTATTAATTGCATACAGTGATGTTTAATATCATCTATTGCATTTGTCTCTAGAAGTTACATTTGGTTGTTTTATTACATCCTATATTTTTCTACTCATTCTTTCTTTTATACATTTGTGTACATTAATGAGATTTATAATGGCTGTTTTAAAGTGTTATTCACTAATTGCATTTTTCTCTCACTTTCTATTATTTGATTTTTCTACTAGTTTCTAGTCAGAATTTTTTTTTTCTTTTTTGTATCAAGGATTAAACCCATGGGTGATTAACCACTGAGCCACATCTTCACTCCTTTTATATTTTATTTTTTTCATTTTGAAACAGAGTCTTGATAGGTGGCTTACAGCCTCGATAAATTGCTGAGGCTGGTTTTGAACCTATGATTCTCCTGCCTCAGCCTCCTGAGTCGCTGAGACTACAGGTTTGTGCCACCATGCCTAACTAATCAATTTTATTAAATAACATACATTGCAGATTTTATGTTGTCATATTCCTTTAAAGAGTACTGGGTTTTTGTCGGGTGTTAAATTACTTGCGTTTCAATTTGATTCATTTAGGGCTTGGTTTTAATTTTTGTTATGCAAGGTCTAATATACTGCCTTTGTTCTTAGACTAAATATCCTTACTCTTAACATGTGACACTTGTTAAGATCCTTCTTATGTCTGACATATTGCAAGTTTTCTCCACTCTGGTTAATGGGAAATCAAATAAGGTTCCACCATCAATGAGCCTGTGAAATGATCCTGTCTACGCTTTATCAGTAGTATTTTACATTGCCTTTTGAATTTTCCTGCTACACATATGCAGATTATCACTTAACCATAAAATCAAGGAGTCTTTTCTGCAGATTTCTATGGTTTCCCTCTGTGTAGCTCCTTTCTCTCCAATATTCCATCCATAAATTCTAGCCACCTATTATTGTTATTGTTATTATTATTATTAAATTATTATTATTTAGTTGTGAGAATTTAATCCAGTGCCTCACATGCTACGCAAGCGCTCTACCACTGAGCCTCAACCCTGGCCCCAGTAGTTTTCCTCTTAATTCAGGAAAGCCACAGTACTCTAGCTTCTTACTTTTGTCTGTGTGTTATGATAGCACATGCCTTTAGAAATCAGGCTAGGCCCATAGAATGGGTCACTTTTTTTTTTCAATCCTGGTCAGGGATCATAGTCCCGTGCTCCATTTGATGAGCAGTTTCTTAAAACCTTTGATTCATGTATTTTGTCTGGTTTTCTAGTTTTCCATAGAAAGAGGGGAATTCCTGCTTCTCTTAGTACCTAATGGGTGAAAGCAGAAATTTTAACACCCTATTATTTAATAAAATATCCCACATGTTGGGTTTCTATAGATTTTTCTTAAGTGAAATTGCTAATTTGGGGATGTGTTTTATTTCTGCATTTCAAGTAGAAATAGTGAATACTTAAAATTTTTAAATAATTTCATAGTCATAGGAAAAATATTGAAATATATGTTGACTTTTGATATAATTACTTCTAATCATATGTATAGAAAGAGATTTTCATAAAATAGGTTTCCTCTTATTTTAATAGATCAATATGATAAGAATTCTTATGTAATACATATATTCATAAATATTATTTTACAGGTTTGTAATAGTTAATCATATAATAGGACCATGATTTTATGAAATATACCAATATAAAAGACCATATTAAATTTTTATTTTAAAAATAAAATAGAAAATAGTGATTAATATTTGAAGAATTGAAATCAGATAGAAAATTAAGACAGATAAATTAGTAATAAATAATTAAGGTAATTAATATTTTTCTTGTAATAAGATTTTTGTGTAAGTCAAATGAGATAATAGATGTAAATGGCATCCCACAGAACTTAATTTTATTATTTATGTTACAAATGAATACTAGGCCCTCCATAGCTGTGGAATTTTGTTACTTGATAATCAACTTCACTGTGCCTGTGTGTAAAGGAGAAATGAGAGAAAAGGAGTTGAATTAAGTTATATAGGGCCAAACCTGTAAAGACCTTGTTTAGTATACTAAAGAAATTATTATTATTATTATTATTATTATTATTATTATTATTATTATTATAGTTGTAGATGGACACAATACCTTTTTTTTTTTTTTTTAATTTGGTGCTGAGGATAGAACCCAGTGCCTCCTCACACATGCTAGGCAAGTGCTCTACCACTGAGTTTCAGACCCCTAAGAATTATTGACATAATTTCTTTCTTTTTCATGAAAGATTTAGTCTTTTGTTTTATAAACCTATATCACATAATTTAATAATACTTTACTTCAATTAAATAAATCATTTAATACTTTATTTAATACATATTAAAATACTTTATTTAGCATTTATCATTCATATTTATTCTTTTTTTTAATTACTTATTTTTGAGTCTCTGTTGCTAGAAGTTCTTTCAGTCCTAAGTTTTTTCCTAAAGTCTGTTACATAAATACTAACCAATTCTTTGTGTCTATAAGAATATAATTCTAGATCTTTCATCAAGCAATATTTATTTAAATAAATGTAACATTTTAAGTAAAAATATTTTACTTCCCCTATTTTTCTCCTCCCCTTTATTTTTGCATTTCATTTAGTTTCTAATACATAGAATTGGGCATTTTTTAATGCTAGCTTTGTCTTTGACATCTGAAGTACCAAATTATAAATTTTATTCTTTATAGTTATAAGGTGCATTTTGTGAGAAATGAGTGGAAATATTTGTTTTGAATTATACCCAAAAGACCTAAAAAGAGCATACTACAGGGACACAGCCACATCAATGTTTATAGCAGCATAATTCACAATAGCTAGACTATGGAACCAATCTATATGCCCTTCAATGGGTGAATGGATTAAAAAATGTGGCATTTATACACAATGGAATATTACTCAGTACTAAAAATTAACAAGATCATGGCATTTGCAGGGAAATGGATGGCATTAGAGCAGATTATGCTAAGTGAAGTTAGCCAATCCCTAAAAATCAAAGGCTGAATGTCTTCTCTGATATAACGCGGGGGGCGGGGTGACTCAGAATGGGATAGGGAGGAAGAGCATGAGAAGAAGATTACCAATAAATAGGGAAGAGAGGTGGGAGGGAAAGGGAGGGAGAAGGGGAATTGCATGGAAATGGAAGGAGACCCTCATCACTATACAAAATACATGTATGAAAATGTGAGGGGAAAAAAAAGAAGTGTGTCACATTAGATTGGATAGAGAGAAGTGATGGGAGGGGAGGGGAGGGGAAGGGGGGAATAGGAAGGACAGCAGAATAAAATAGACACTAGTATTGCTGTATGTATATATGTGACTGCATGACCAATGTGATTCTGCAACCTGTACACTCAGAAAAATGAGAAATTATACCCCATTTGATTCAAATGTATGATATGTCAAGATCATTGTACTGTCATACACAATTAAAAAAATAAATAAATAAAACTCAAAAAAAAAAAAACATTGCTTAGTAAATCTATAGGACTTCATGGTATTTTATGTTTTATGCCATAATATTAAGCAACTTTGGCTTAATTAAATTTCCTTGCTCTTCCCGTTGACTCAAATATGTACATATACAGCCCTAGAATGTTGCCCAGACCCTTTCTGTATACTTTGAGAAAATGTGTTTCAGTTCCTTTTGTGCTGCACTAACAAAGTACCTGAGACGGGGTAATTTTTAAGGAAGATTAATTTCTCATTTTTCAGAAGACTGTAAATTCCAAGCTCAAGGCAACTTTGGCTTTTGTTGTATGGTGATGTTTCCTCTTACAGAGGGGTGGACCTCTATGTGAACACATGGCAGAAAAGCTGAAGAAAAAGCTAGCCACATGCTGTATGATTCTACTGTACAAGGTCATTAATTCTTTTAGTGCGGAAGGAGCCCTCATGGACTAATCACCTCTTAAAGACTCCATCTTTTATTCTGTCACATTGGTAAACCTGAGATTTAATGAGACACATTCAAGCACAAGAACATGTATACCTAAAAAGACTTGACATAATTTCAAGGTTGATTTATTTTTTTCATATGTTCATATATGATACTCTGATTTTATTTGCAAGCACATTTAATTTTTTTAAGAGAGAGAGAGAATTTTTTTAATATTTATTTTTTAGTTTTCGGCGGACACAACATCTTTGTTTGTATGTGGTGCTGAGGATCCAACCCGGGCCGCACGCATGCCAGGCGAGCACACTACCGCTTGAGCCATATCCCCAGACCATACAAAGCACATTTAATCTTTAAAGTCATTTGGAAACAATTCAAATGTTCTTTAATTTTTAAACTGACATCTTTCCAACTTAACAAATTCTCATCTGGTCATAAAAAAGGTTTTATATTTTTGTCTTCAACCATTTATATTTCTCTGTAAAACATCATTTTCTATCCTAAAGCTTTTTCATTTTTTCCTAACTTTATTACTTGGTTGTTTGTATATTCTATTGATATATGAGTGACTTATTTGTTTGATAATTGCTTACTATTTTACTGGATAGCCAATGATTTTTATATTCTTGTTTTAAAACATCACATTTTTGAAATCTTTTTAGTTATAACAGTTTGTCTGTTATATAGAATTATAACCAAATGTGTCATTTATCCATACTAATAATTTATTTTCTACCTTTATAGTAATTCTGTCTTCTAATTTCATTGCATTTCTCACTGCAACATCTAATGCATTCTGAATGATATTAAAGTAAATATGAGCCTTACAATTTTTCATTCTTTTTCTTTTTTAATAAGAATGTCACTAGTATTTTACTGGTGAGACACTGCTTGTTGGTTTAAGATATATTTAGTTACATCTTTGTATCTATATTTTTTCTTTATTAAAAATGCAATGATTATAAGAAATATGATAGGAAAACTGAAAATCCCCGATAATAGTATCCAAAAAGATATGTAGTCTAATGAATATTATATACATTGTATGAAAACTGCTTTTTAAAAAATATGTTTTAGTTGCCAATGAATTTTTACTTTGTTTATGTGGTGCTGAGGATCGAATCCAGTGCCTCACACATTGCTAACACTGACCCACAGCTCCAGTTCCTGAAACTGCTTTTTGTATTAACACTATTTTGGACATTTTTATCTGTGACTAGATATATAATTAAATATTTCTAATGACTAATGATCAAAGCCAGTGCCTCACATGTACTAGGTGAGTGTTCAACCACTGAATTACAGCCCCAGCTCTTACCATGATTTTTTTTTTTGAGAAGAAAAAGGCTTTGTAAAATTGAAAACTTTCCTGTACATATGAAGAACACACCTTCCATTTGAGCACAGATATTTACCATAATCTGCAATGTAGAGAGGACAGTGATTGTGACTTAAGGAAAGTTCCTGTTATAGAGAAATGGGAATAAAACTTCTCCATGCTGGGAGAAATATGACAGGAGCCAAAGAGGATAAAAACAGTGCCTACATCATCTAAATAATGATCAGTGTTCCCATCCCAGAAATCCTTGTCCTGGGATTAAGCAGAGGGGGTGGGATGAAAAGAGGGAGACAAAACAGCATTACTGATAAGTTTCTAAAAGAAAGAGAAGCTTAAAGCATAGGGCTTTTTAAATATATATATACTTTCCCCTATAGCAATCTGAAAAAAGTAGCTCCCCAAACAAACTTGGAGTGGTTGTAGTAGAGTAGGAATGGTGATATTATATATTTGATAATGGAGAGGGTTTGTCACAATTTTCATCAGATATGAAATGGGTCTAGAAGCTCCCATCAGGAACTGGGGAAAGAAAATAGTATAATAAGGATTGTTTGTTTGTTTATTGTTATTGGGGATTGGACTCAATGATGCTTTACCATTGAGCTACAATCCAGTCTTTTTTTTTCCCTTTTGAGACAGAGTCTTGCTATATTGCTGAGGCTGGCTTTGAAATTGTGATCCTCCTGCCTCATCCTCCTGAGTGGCTGGGATTGAAGGCATGCACTATCATGCCCTGGCAGCATATTAGAATTAAGTTAGCATTGTTCCTTGGGATCAAAATTGCAAAGACTTCAAGATTAATATCCCAAAGCTAAAGAGTAGATGAAATATATGGAATAATTCACAGTATAAGCAACACCAACGAATCATGAAGAGAAGCCTCGTCAGCAAAATAATTGGCTAGATATTCTTCTAGAAACCCCTGCACATTACTCTACCAAGAGAAAACACTGTAGGTTATATATTAACTATAGGCATTTCAACAGCTGCTAACAGAGTGTCATGCCCCCAAACCAGAAGTGAGCTATATCTTATAAAGGGGCTGGTAGGTGCCCATAGAACAAGATAACTTTTGATCCAGATTCCCTTCCTCTGCATCCATAATGCTACATAATTTTTTTATGTTAAGATTTTATCCATGAGGCTGGGGTTGTGGCTCAGATGTAGAGCACTTGCCTACCATGCATGAGGCACTGGGATCGATCCTCAGCACCACGTAAAAATAAAAATAAAAGATATTAAAAAAAATTTCATCCATGGAAAGGAGAAGTGGAAGTATAATAAACATAGAAAGTTTTACCATTTAGCCATAAACAATCTTAGCTTACCTGAAATAGTTTTTTAAGCCTTGGGCAATATTTGGTTTCTTTGAGTATGCATATTTAACAAATGCCCCCTTGCCATTTTTTTTCTATCCATTGTTCCTATAGTTTAGAGTAAGTTTCACAGATGAGTGGCCATGTGTAAATTTTTACCACATGTAAGAGGTATTCCATATTACTATCCAAAATGTTGTGTCAATTTACATTCCTGTAAGTATCTGTGGGAGTGCTTATTTCCCCATTCATATGCAGCAGGGCATGAATATGTGGCAGGAGCTGGAGGCTGTTAACTCCTCAACACATATAAAAAGAGAAAAATGCAGTTTATTATTTTATACATGGAGTGGTTTTATTCTACTTTTTCAGAGTGGTCCCACAAAGTGATTTTTTAAAAGTGATGTATTTCAAGTTCATGGCCCACTTAAAAATGTACAAGTTCACTAAAATGTTTGAAATTCATCACAATCTGTTTCTTCCCTCACATGATATATAGCTTTAGCAAATGATATCAGAGATATTTTGAAAATGTTTAACTTTGCTTTAAAAAAAGGATACCTGTGTCTTTGTTGCTCTCTGTATTAAAGTATTCTAATTAATCATATTGTCTCACACTCACTCAAAAGAAGTGTGCCTATTAAAAATTCACTCAATATGTTTAATATATTTTCTCTTTAAATGTAGGATTATGAATTAAAAGTTTCTATTCATCTCCATATTATTTTCCTCAGAAATATTTCTATAACATGCTGCATATATTTTATATTATGAAGGATGACAACTCAACATTAATTTTATAAGATATTCACATCCCTAAAATTCAAGTAATAGAAACAAATGACATTTTTTAAAAAGTCTTTGCTTCCCAGGGGCTTGGAAGGCTGAGGCAGGAGGATCACAAGTTCAAAGCCAGCCTCAGCAATTTAGTGAGGCACTAAGCAACTCAGTGAGACCCTGTCTGTCTCTCAAAGTAAAATACAAAATAAGGCTGGGGATGTGGCTCAGTGGTCAAGCACCTCTTAGTTCAATTGCCCATACCCTCCATGAGATATCTTTGATGGAAATAAAAAGTTTAGGATCTTTCACTTTAGAATTTCAAATACTGGGCTAAAATAGATCTAAGATGAAGGGTTTCAATTAAAATTACATAGGAGGGATGGGGGCCTTGATAAGAAGTTACTTCTATAAATGTTTGAAAATTCAGAGTAATTTCTTATTCTTTAATCTTTTTAGCCTTGATTTTCTCCCCAAGAAAGTATTTGCCTTTCCTTAAATCTTACTGAATTGTGACAGTTTATTGTATAAAAGTTGACAATTTTAATATTTTTGGCACGATTTTGATTGCAATTTCCAGTTAAAGTTGTCAGATCTGTTGACATTGTTACATAAATTATTTGAATCAATGACAAAATAAGGAAAAAAATATAAACCCTGTTACCATCTTGAAAAAGTCTGGTAATTTGCAACTCAAGTAAGCCATCCTTTTAAAAGACCCCAGAGAATTGGAGAGCTTGACACAGTGGTGCTTGCCTAAAATACCAGTGGCTCTGTAGGCTGAGGCAGGAGGATCACAAGTTCAAAACCAGCCTCAGCAATATAGTGAAGCCGTAAGCAACTTAGTGAGATCCTGTCTCCAAATAAAAAATAAAAAGGGCTGAGGGTGTTGCTCACTGTTTAAGCACCCGTGGGTTCAATTAGCCAGTACAAAAAAAAGCATGTAAAATTCATAAAAGCTGACTAAAATATTTCTGTACTTAAACTTGGAAGGTGCATATTTTAACTATCTTATAGTATTTGAACTATGTACATTTAATAATAAAAGTTTAAAAAGTCAAGATAAATGTGAACTTATTGAGAAACTAGAATATCTCAAAGCTCAAGTCATGCAGGAAGTCACTGACATCTAATTAAAGATCATATTCTTTACTAAGAATATGGGCAAAGTTCACTTGTTTATAAAAAAGTGAATTTTAGATAGAACAAAGAAGTAAATTCAGAAGGATCTGGTATGATAAGTGGAAAGATCAAGGGACTTGGGGGTCAGAAGACTTGTAAATAAGTGTCAATCATACCCCTTATTCTATGACCCTTGGATGACTTAATTCCTCTGATCCTTCTTTTAGTCATATACAAAGCAAGAATACATCTTTCTCTTAGGTTTGACAGCATATAGCACAAGGCCTTATTTATAGATATGTGTTATATCTGAATATGATCCAAAAAGAAATTAAAACAACATTAAAAGTTGTTCTTATGAAAATTCCTCAGTTCAATCTCAATTTTAAATTAGTTGGCATTATTCACTCATGTCTCTTAATTTTCTTTTTTTTTTTTTTTTAATTACAGTGGCATAATTAGAGAACATAAAGTTTGTCTAGTCTTACTCTGGAGTTAGTGGTGCCAAGACATTGGCCATGCCTTAGATGGTTCTGAAATACTTAATATATCTCTCAGAAGAGTACAAAACACTTTTGTTTTGGTTTTTCCCAAAACTGAAAAATATTTGGATATAAATGAGTGAAAAACATTTCAGGTGTTGACTCTTAAAATTTTTGTAATGACTAGTTAAATGTGCACTATCGGAAATCTAATAAACACATCCTCATAGGTCTTTTATACCTATACAATTTGAACATATTTACCAAGTAAATAAAAACATTCATGCACCAAAATGCAAATTTATAATATTAAATTTATGTATAGTCCTTACCAATTGAACATAGTAATGACTACTGCTACGCTACAATTTCTTCGTGAGTATTCAACATGGCTATCTCACCTTGTGTCTTGGGGCAACTCAATTTTTACAAGTTTTCTCCATTTAAATTAGTGTGAAATTTTCATGTGGACTGTGTGATATAATAGTATTGCTCTCATCAGTTTCAAATACATTGTTTGCATATTTAATCTATCTCACATTTTCATTAGCCTACAATTAAAACATCATGTAGTTAATAAAATTATATGACAATGCTTAGTTCATTTTATCCAGGTGGTCTGGAATATGATGACATTATTTTTACAGTTTATAAATAAAATGGAAAGACAACAAATAAAAACTTATTGTAGAAAACTGGTAGCCCATTAAGAATATATCTGTGGATTTCCAGGATTCCATAGACCCCAATTTGCAAAATCTTGACATATAGTAATACTATAATTGTGTAAATTTGAGAAACACAGGTTGCATATTTCTGAAGTCCCTTCAAAACATTAGAGCATTGTTTGACATCTCATGACTTTATGATTTGTATCATTTTAATATCATAAGGAATATCCATAGATAAGGCCCTTTTTCTTATTATTTTGAGTCATAATATCCCATAGTAGTTCAGCCTTGCACTGTAACATTATAGAGGGTTAAATTAGACAGATTTTCTGTTTTAATTGCAGACCGCCTGCCTCACTAGGAAGTAGATCATAAGAAAACATGTGAAGCTGAGTCCTGAGAATGAAAAATAGAGACTAAACTATACTCAGAAGTATCCTCTGTTGGATGACTAAAGAAAAAGGTACTAAAACCATGTAGATTTGACATCCTCTTCATTCAAAACAAACTTTCTTTTCCAAAAAGTGATTCCGTCTATCCTACATATAGACCCTGTGGGCTTGCCTCACCTGTCCTCCAGATGTGCCTAAGCATATTTGAATCCTAGGGAGAACGGAATGCTGATCAAGCTAGGCCCCCTCTTCCATATAATTAAAAGACACTTGTTTGAAATGTTGCTGCATTTTGGGAACACAACTGTTGTTTTACATGCTAAAACAGGAGACTGACTCCCTAGAATAATTCATGTCCCTAGGAACTTGTCTGAATGAAAAACTGCAATGGGGGCAGTTTGTATTGTCTACAATAATATTCCAGGAACATCCATAAGCTACTGTGTGTGTGTGTGTGTGTGTGTGTGTGTGTGTGTACACACAAAAATGTCTGTGACTTTGGGCCTCATATGCAGTGTGTTAGACACATCATATGTAATTAGTATTCCTTCTAATTCATCCTCATGTACTAATGGGTAAGTTCTTTAGACCAGCCCTGATTCCTCTTATGCCTGAAGCACAAACTAGATCAACTTACTTTCTGTTGTGCAATATACACTATGATATTCAGATTCCCTGGTTTCACTCACACTTTTCCATCTAGAATGTCCTTCATACCACCTTCCTTTTCATGACTTTCTTTGCTTTGTCATCATCTTCTTTAATTCCTAATAATATACATCCTTATATAATACTTATTTACTTTGGCTTACCCTTTCCCCCTACTCTTCCCCTTCATCTCTATTTAAATGTCAACTACTCAAGGAAATAAAACACAAATACTTGTGTATCAATCCTTAGTTTTTTCCAGACGAGCCTCACCAATTCTTAGCAAGGTTCTGTTTCAAATTTAAAAAAAAGCTGGGGATGTGTCTCAGTGGTAAAGTACCTCTGGGTTCAATCCCCTGTACTCCTGTAAAATAAATAGATAGCTTTAACATTTTATTAAAATAAAATAAACTTTACTTTGAGAACTTAAGTTGAGATAAATATTATGGGGGCAATTTGTTCCATAATACAGTTGGAAATATTTAGTGGTATAACACAAAGGATGGAGGCTTGTGATCCTCCATCCAAATTCATCAAGGTTGATAAAGGGTCTCCCTGTATATGTACAATATAAAATCCATTCATTTCAGCAGAGGCCATAGCTAAAGGTTGTTTTTTTAACTTTTCCTCTGTTGGTCATCACAAGAAAATAGTTTTGCTTGCTACCTAATAACACTGCAATTTTATAGATCTGTGGGCAATCGAATTCTACACAGTAGGATACAAAATTGTTAGAGTCCAGCTGGTAGATGGAAAAGATCAAAAGCCAGAAAAATCAAGTGTGATCTACAACAGCAATCTGATGTCTCAGACAATATAGCTATGAAATATAATCTGTTTCTTTTCAAAATTTCATAGTGAATACATAGTTTGACATTTAATCTGTACTTTAAAGTATTGTTTTTGTTTTCCTTTTTCATTATTTTAACTCTATGTGTAAGAATGTGGAGGAGAAATGGTGTTGAGGGAGTGAACTTTGCTCAACATTGTAGTTTAGTCCAAATGTTTCTGTTATGTAGCCAAGTATTCAGATAAAATATTGCCAGTACCTTTCTTAATAATTTATGTAAGCAAAGAAATCATGGATGGCACTATTTTTTAGCCTTGCTATAATGCCATTATAACTGGAATTGAAAGCAAAGAAAATGCATTCAGAACATGGAGTTTCAGAAATGTGGATATTCTTACTAGAATTCCTGGTAAAACAATCAACACTATCCATGTCAGTCAAGAAAAGTAGTTCACTAATTGAAATGTGTAAAAATTAGATTTCAAGTGCTCATGGCTAAAAAGTTTATTATATTTTAGTTATTTTATTATTGCATTATAATTATACATAATAGTAAAATTTGTTGTGCCACATTTTAAAGTCCACATAACATAACATGATCAATCTCATTCTGCAGTACTACCCCTTCCTCTCCCCTGATCCTTCCCCTATCCACTTGTTTTACTCTACTGATCTCATGTATACTACTATTGTTGTTTTTAGTATTATTTCAATTAGTGAATTATAATTTTATATATATGTACAAGCATAATTCCCCCAGTATTTCCCTATGCCCTCCTCTATTATTTCCCTGTGGATCCCGTTCCTCTACTCTATTGATCTTTATATTTCCATGAAATTATTTTTTTCCCTTTTTCTCTGTCTAGAATATACATATGAGAAAAAAATATTCAACACTTGACTTTATGAGTCTGGATTATTTCACTTCATGGTTAGTTTAAAAATATATCCTATGAATGTTCAAACCATAATATTTGACTTTGATATATATTAAACACATAATGTTTATAATTCAGGGAAACATGATCACTATACTAAAAATATTACTTCTATAAATGGTTACTGGTGTTAGTTTAAGTGATATCCTGCAGCTAGATTACAAGACTGTATAAAAAGTAGAGCTTATAATGATTGTGAAGTTAGAATTGGTAGCAAGAAGTTCTCATGTGTTATGGCACAGTAGAGTGACTATGTATAGTAGTAATGCAGTATATATTTCAAAACAATAGAAGAAGGGACTTTGAACATTTTCATTCAAAATAAGTGATAAATGTTTAAAGAGATAGATATGTTTAACCTGACTTAAATATTACCAAATGTATACATGTATCACCAAATATTATATGTTTTCCCTATTAATATGTATAATTCTATGCTATTATGGATCAGTTAAAACTAAAATTGAAAAAGTAGACATTTAATTAAGGTCCCTGATAAGAAGTATAAACAAATCGATACTATCAAGTATTTATGTAGTAAATAACAGAAGCTTTTTTGCATTGATTTGAGCTAAATAGGGATATGAAATATAAGGCTATGGAATGAATTTGTGGATCTCAAGGTTCTTGAATACAGTTAAGTTTCAAGGACTGGAAACAAATTGAAATGCCCTCTAGGTTTTCAAAATTGCCTTTCTAGTCTTATCTCTATGTACAATCAGTGTGTGTGTGTGTGTGTGTGTGTGTGTGTGTGTGTGTGTGTTATATAAACTCTAGTGGCAAGCAGGTTATTTCTGTTTTGAAACAGTAAAGACACTGGACATAAAATATAGTGATAAGCTACTCACAAGTAATCAGGTGATTTTTTCATCTTCCTCAAGAGAAACTAAATTTTACACTATATTTCAAATTCACAAGAATATATTTAGCTAGCTACTTATACTTGATCTAATCATTTATGGCCAGAGGTCTGGTTCATGTTGGGTGGATTTACCTTTAACTCACCCTTGAAAAGATGACAAGGCTTCATATAAGGGAAAACTCTTTAATAGTTATAACAAAATATGATAGGTGCTGAGTATGACATGTAATTATTATACAAAGTTGGCCCACTGAGAAAGGTGGAGTAGTGTGTTAGGTCATAAAATCACTTTTCAATCACAGAAGAAGTAGCCAAGCAGGCTATAGTATAATATCAGTATTATGATTAATTGCATAAGAAAATAAGTTCTTTAATGCTGGTAGTAAGTAAAAGGAAAAAAAAATGTTAATAAATCTGTCTGATTTTGATGTCTGTTGTTAATGACAGATGATAATCAATAATATGCTGCTATACAATGTCCTAGAAAGTCCTAGAGGCAGAAGACTAGGAGTGATGCTTGAGGAAGCCAATATAACTGAATTTTTGCTGTTTCAAAATCTATATATTCTCATAGACCATTTATCTAATAGTCATGACTAGATAAAATAGAATCCAATTAAATGACTGAGTAGAATGTTAATCAAAATCATTATACTAATTAAAGGCAGTACCTTCCATTTGATGAACACTATTTTTGTTTGTTTGTTTTGTTTTGTCCCCCCCCCCCCTCCCTGGGATTGAACCCAGGGATACTTAACAACTGAGCCACATCCCCAGTCCTTTTTATTTTTTTATTTAGAGTCAAAGAGATGCTTAGGGCCTTGCTAAATTGCTGAGGCTGACCTGGAACTTGCAATCCTCCTGCCTCAGCCTCATGAAAGACTGGGATTATAGGCATTGCCTCCACACCTGGCACTATTGTTGAACATTACATATATCACCTGTTATAAGTCAGGGTCTTTTCCTAGAAGAAGGCTATAGAATAAGGTAGGATAATTAAGTGTCAGTTGAATATACAAGGGTATCCATAATCTAGCCTACAAAACCATATTTTAGTAGCATCTTTCCATACTTATTTATAAAAACATGCTTACATTTCAACCACACAACATATTTCACCATTTTCTAAACACACTGTGTTTTTAAATGGGTGAAACAAGCATATACTTCCCCCCCCCCTTCATGTCTACTGTGTAAGTTTTTTTTTCTTTGTTTGTTTGTTTGTTTGTTTTTTAAGATCCACACCACTTCATTTTTCAAGATTTATCTGAAATCACTTTCCCACCAGTTAGAGGTGAGACATTCAATATTTGTAACAATGTGTGCAAGTTTTTAGCCCCATTAAACAATAATCACCTGAAGGACAGGAAGAAATATTCTTCTTGTTTGTTTGTTTGTTTCTTAATCCACTGGAAGACTCCAAATATTTCTGGATTACCTGGCCAAACAACACCTATAATTGACCCCTTACTTCACAAAGACATGTTTAGGAATTATGCTATTTCCATTTGGGCCTGCAACAATTAGTTACAATTTTAACTTTTTGATTCACACTCAAACACAGGTACTTTGCCTTTCTTTGAAAAACATATATCTAAAAATATGATTGAGTCCTGGCATTCATGGTACTAAACTCCTTTTACTGATGGTTATTGTTACCAAGCTTCACAGAATGTGCTTCCTCCTACTTTCATTGTATTAACTCTTTTGCTGACGGCTAGGTAATCAATGATCCCTGACTTAAGGTACTTTTTTCTTTCTCCTATAACCCATTATTTTCCAATTTATCCAAGAGAGACTAGGCCCACTTAATAATGGATGCAAGAAACTCTGGACTCACGATTTAGATAGGTATTAACAAGTTGTCCTTTTTCTTCTGACAAAACAGTGGCAGCTTCTTCAGAAAGTGACAATGCCAATGCTTTGGTAAATCCTGCAGTGTACATGTTTTTGATCTTACTTTATAAATCATTTTCAATTGTGGGATCTTGAGCTTTGTGGATCAAATAGCACTTGTTCATACAGCACAAAGGTAGTCTATAACAAAATATTAGAATATTATCCAGAAATCTTATTTAAGGAAAACTACATAAAGCGTTGCTTTTAATTAATCCATTCATTGGTAATAGTCTACAATGACATACAAATAACTTCCTTCTGTTTGTGAATGTCAAGATAACCTAAGGGAAAAGTGGGTGGTTCCATAAACTTTATTCTCAGTCATCACATGGTACCCATTGTGTTTACTTATGTTCTGTTGACTATACTTTAAGATTATTTTATCTAATAAGAATTAACATGTCACAAAGTAGAAAAAGGACATAAAGATATTAATGGAAATAGACCACAGATCATAGATAATAATGATATTGAAGCACAAATTTAAAACATCAAAATATCAAAACTGATAATTCTTTCCTGTGAGAACCTTATACCCATCTGAATTTCCAAATAGTGACTTGTAAACATTTTAATGAGTAAATTATAAAGTCCTTTTAAAGGAAACTTATGTTAT
Organism: Marmota flaviventris; assembly: GCF_047511675.1. Classification (NCBI taxonomy): domain Eukaryota; kingdom Metazoa; phylum Chordata; class Mammalia; order Rodentia; family Sciuridae; genus Marmota; species Marmota flaviventris. The sequence continues at coordinate 2,731,578 of NC_092519.1, forward strand.
TGAAAGAACATTCCAAAAATGGATGTTTGAAATATTCATGTGATTTATCTTTCATTTTGTCCAAACAATATAAATATGCTGCTTATATAACTTATCTCTATACATTAAAAAATTAAATAGTTGTATATTCTAAGCAAATAGCTGCAATGATTTTCAAATAAAGTCTTAAAATATAATAATGTAGCTTTTCTAATTAATATTATTTTCAGCAATAGTATTTCAAGCATCAATTTGGTAATTGTCAGCAAAAACAATTTGCACAATTTATACAACTGGTATTTTGTAATAAAAAAATGTATTCCATGACATGCTTTTTTTAATAGAGCTCCATATATCTCTGAATTCTTTCTTCAGGCGTATCAGCACTTAAACATATAGAAATGAACTTTTACTAGTCTTTTGAATTGCCGTATTATAGATCATTCTACAATGATTCAGAAAAGTTATAACAATGAAGTCTATTAATTATAGTTTCTCAATAATTTCAAGAAAAATATTTTGACAGATTAATAGCTTTCAAATGGTTTATTATTTCTTCAGTTCACAGTCCATTTCTCTACATATTTAATAAGACAATTTAAGTACTGTATCATTATAAACAAAGGACTTGATTATCCACATGTTTTGGCATACACAGGGATCCTGGAACCAATCTCCATGAATAATGATGGCTAACTGTAGTGTATCAATATGTATGCATATATTGGAACTGGGATTATAGTTCAATTATTTTAACTGTTAGGTGTATGTGAACAAATCAAAAAAAATTAATATAATAAAAGAGTTCACATTCACTAATAAGGTGCTTAATCCCCCCACTACTGAACCACTACAAACCTATTTATTAATCTCTACTTCATCCCTGCAAGTACTCCTTGTCCCTTGGATTGGTCCATGCTCCTGTGCCCACACATTTTTTCCCCTTAACATTTTTGCCTAATATAATTTCATTTGCTGCTCATGAATGATCATTTTCTGTATTATATAAAAATACTATTCAGGCTTCAAAACCTAACTCATTACATCTCTTCATGTCTTGCTTCTTTAGGTATTCATAGAAGTATTTTTATATCTCTGTTATAGCTCTGATCATAGTTATCCTTGTAAAAGCTTCCACAGTGGCTGTCTCTGTTTATGAGTTCCTCAAGGGCAAGGATCAATTCTTATTCATCTTTTCTTCCATTGCCTAACATAATGACTAGCATGGCATAAGCATCAATAAGTGGGTTGGAGTATATTTCCTCACAGGAAAAGGGAAATTAAATAAATGGCTACACTGTGATTAGAACAGCAGACTAGTTTAAGTTGCCACAAATGCTTGCCATCAGCCACCACTGTAATAATGTTTTGCTTACATACTGCGTTTCATTTTAATCTTTCAATCCTACACTTATAAGTAAACTTTTACAAGGATTCTGGGAATTGATGTGACTGCAATTGGAAAGATTCCAAGTATTTTATTGAAATAAGAGGCAGCACAAGAAACTGACCAGATGTTAAACACTGTGAACATGTACCTTGGGCATCTCATTTTAGTCTTGCAGAAATATGAACAAGGGAGTAATTTTTCAAAATTGCATGTGGGATTCACATGCACAAAGCCCATTATTTTCCCACACGTACCTGAAATAATGGGGGTAGAGATAGCTCTGATTCTATAGTCCCTACACACATCTAAATAGGAATGAGACCAGAGGGACACATGAGAAATACTCAATAGCTTTGCAGTTGTTAGTAATTCTTTCCTCTACAAATAATGTCATTCCCAGAATGAAAACGCCTGCAACATATGCAGTGAGAATGGAAAGTCATCAATAAACTTGAATGTGAATCTGAATGATGACTGTCATTATTTTGCATATTTGAACTACCATAGGATCAAAGAAAATATGATGTAGAGAATCTAACATATTTTCAAAAAAGAATAAACTAAGTAAAATTGGCTTAAAAACCATTTATTCTTTTGTTTTTTGGTTGGTTGCTTGTTTAGATACTGGGGAATGAGCCCAGGAGTTATGAGCCACATACTCAGCCCTTTTAATTTTTTTTATCTTGAGACAGGTCTTGCTAAGTTGTTTGGGGCCTTACTACATTACTGAGACTGGCCTTGAACTTGCCATCCTCCTGCCTCAGCCTCCCAAGCTGCTAGGATTGCAAACATGCACCACCACATCTAGCCAGTTTATCCTTTTTTGTAAAACATCAGGTTTGAATGTAGCCAGACATAGCTTAGAATAAAATTTTAAAAACATAATTGTTAATTATATATCCTTTTCATTTTTTTCTTAAATAAGAGTAGTAAAACCTTCTGCAGAATGTTACTGTGTTAATTGAGGTAATGAATGCATTGTTTAACATACAGCACATGTTTAAAGCATAGATGCAATATTAATAATGGTATTTTAACCTAAAAGGTGTATGTATTAAAATGAATTTTAATAATTTAAAACAATTGTCTATTTTTCATAAGACAAGTACTGGCAATGCTCATATAATATTCCTGTCACCAATATTTCATTCCTCACTCGATTTTCTTATCAGTTTGTGGAATTTTTTAAAAATAATCTTTTAGTTGTAGATGGACACAGTATCTTTATTTTATTTATTTATTTTTATGTGGTGCTGAGGACTGAACCCAGTGCCTCAAAAATGCTATGCAAGTTCTCTACTACTGAGCCACAACCCCAGTCCCAGCACTGTATGGAAATTTACAGTGTTCTTTCATTCTAAGCAGAACCACTTTTACATTCTCTAATGCTGGCCTTGGCCATGTAACTTTCCTAAGCTAAATAAATGAAGTAGAGTTGATGATATACCAGGTATGAACCTAGAGCTGATGCAAATTTCTGCAAAGTCTCTTATTCCTCTATTTTAAGTAGTCTATTTGGGTCATCTTTGCTTTATCACATTTGTAGATGAATAACAAAAGCTGAGAGAAGTGAAATGTAATTGAGCACATTGAAGAAAACAAGTAGTCTCACCTGAGGATCACAAGTGGGCTACCTGTACTCACCTGAGGATCACACAAAGCCCTGCTGGACCAACCTGAGCTCTCTCATGCCATTGCAGTCAGGGAACGTGGGCTGGACTCAGAAGCCCATCTCATTAGAATATCAGATCCCAGAAGGAAAGGCAGGAAGAGCCAGGCTGGCGGGTCTCTCCCTGCACTTGAACTTTCACTCTGGAATTCTTCATAGCACAGAGAGCTCCACGTGCTGACAGAACAAGGGCAGAAACTAAGAAAAGCCATCTTCCCTGGCAGGCCCTAGGAAGGTGACCAATGACATGCCTCAAACACACTATTCCAAAAGGAGTCACATAGAGCCACTCAGGGTCAGTACGTGGGGAAATGAATTCCAGGCCTGACTGGAGGAGGAGAAAAAGGCCCATTGCCAAAGGTGTGCTCACAGGTATACAGGTGCAGTCGGAACCACAGTTACTGCAGCCCACCAACTGCCCTTCAGTGTTGTGACTTTAGTTTCCATGCCCTTCTCAGGACATTGAAAGGGAAGCCTCACAGTTCACAGTGCTGAAAGGCTAGGTGTAGCAAAGATCTAAGATAATTCAGAATCATTTTTACCCAGGAACAGATGACCTTCACAATTATAGCTGTGAGCCACAGGTTGCTCTTTCTGCATTTATTTGAATGCTCGGGATTGGACTAAACTTCCACTCACCTTCTTAGGATTGAAAGGAGCCTTGGGTGTTGGCTGACCAAATATTGCTAAGTTCCCAGTGTGCTTTCCAGCTGACTGCTTGAAACACTGATGTTTCTCTATGTGTTGCCACTGTGGGTCAAGGGAGAGGGCTACTTGTCCTAAAGATCATCTAGTCCTAGCACCCTAACTTCAGCCACCCTTACTGGGAAAGAGAAGAAAAAAAACAACCAGGTCTCACAGAATTCACAAATGGCAGGCTTCCATCTGCTGACTAGATGGGCAGGCGGGAGGTCGCAGGACAGGAATGTGAGCTGGCAGATTTGAGCCCTGCAGCACCTACCTGGCAGGTCTCACATCTTCTCCCTGTCCCTGCATCAGAGGGGATTTTGGGGAGCAGAGACGGAGTGAAGAAGGAGGAATCCACACAAGCTGTTGCCATACTACAGTCATTGGAACCCGGAGGTTGCAGGACCCTAGGGGCATCACACCCCAGCCCGCACAATGGCCACCCTCACTGCTTGCCTGACACCTCATGGGGACACAAGGGGGCAGAGGGTGGCCTGTGCCTCCATCTCTTCCCACTCCCTGGCCCCACCCTCACCAAGTGCCTCAGAAAATCAAGTGGATGTGTGGAGGATCCAGAACCTCTTTCCCCACCAGGGAATACCTGTGATTCTTCATGGGGGTTGGGAAGTGAAACTCTAGGAACCTGAAGGGGAAGAAGTGAGCATCAGGAAAATGGGTGGCCAGAACCATCACCCACCAGCTCCTCTCCTCCAGAGAAGTCGTCTCCCCCAAACGTCCTACCATCTTGTTCCCATCGGTCTCTCTGACTTTCCTTGTTTATTCCTGAGATGCACTTCACATGTCGGTGCAGGAAAGGCCACGGTCCCTCTCAGAGCTGACAGGGACACCCATTTCTCATGGCAAACATCCTGATCTAACACCCTAATTACCACATTAGACTGATGAGATAAGCCCTATTTCTACTCTGTTCTGCCAGTGTGAAGACCAGAAAGACCTCCCTACATTGCCCAAGTGGAACTGGGTGACCTGTCAGGGAGGTAATGGCCTCCCTATAACTGGTTAGGAAGCCAGGTCAGAAGTTCTCACATACCCTTGGGGGTGGGAAGAGAGGGACACTTACCTCTGTCTCTGCCACCTGCTCCTTTCATTTCACCTCTTTATTCCAGCCTTTCTCTGCCCTACCTGACTCCAGGTGACTTGAGGGAAGATCTGTTTTCATCAGATTTACATCTGGGTCATGGGGACAAATCCTGCAACATATAGGCCTGCATCAAATTCCTGTGAGTGATCCATGGTACCCAAAAGGAACACAACACGTTCCCCATCCCTTTCAGAGCTGCACGTGGACACACGTTCTCAGTGTTCCTTACAAACATGAAAGATCTTACATGGACCTTCTGCAACCTGTAGACAGACTCACCTGTGTTCCTTGCCTCCTGCTGGTAGGACCATCCGTTGTCACAGCAAACATGCAAGTAAATCCTGTGGGGATAATCAAGACCTAGACATTTTAAAAATAAGTGCACTAGCACAGAGTAGCTGTGGCAGAGTGAGGCCTGGCACCTACATGGCCCTGGGTTTGATCCCCCCACCACAGAGCAACAACTACAAAAAAATCAATCTCTCTCTCTCTCTCTCTCTCTCTCTCTCTCTCTCTCTCTCTCTCTCTCTGTGTGTGTATATGTGTGTGTGTGTGTGTGTGTGTGTGTGTGTGTGTATGTGTGTGTGCAGCAGTAGTAGTCAGAGTATCAACTCAGAGGGAAACTCTTCCTCAAGGCACAAAATGAAGGACACCAGAAATGTCCAGAGTGTAGTCCCCAGACTAAGTAATAAGAATTCCTAAATATTAGCCATGGTGGACAAATAAGGCATTTATTAGTAGCACAAAATGACATGTGTTCTTATTACTTTATGAAGACTGACCGTCTGCGTCTGTAGAAAGGGAAGCTGTTCATCCAAGTTTTCATGCTCTCACCTGCATCCCAACTCCCTGAGGATCAACAGTCCTTTATGGCTTTCAGAGCCAACTTCCCGATGGGCTTGGTGACACACGCCTGTAATCTCAGCTTCTCAGGAGGCTGAAGAAGGCAGATTGCAAGTTCCAGACCAGCCTTAGCAACTTAGCAAGACCCTGTCTCCATAAAAAGTGAAAAGGACGAGGAATGTAGATCAGAGGTAAAGCATCGCTGGGTTCCATCCCCAGTCCTGTGCCTGCACCCAAAAATAATATCAGGGAAAACTTCTTGCTGCTGGGTTCTCCATGCCTGTTTGTAAACCGTACCTGGAGAGAGGGAGGAATTAAATACCTTCAACCCAGAATCAGCAAAGGGGCTGAGAGGAGCCATGTTTCCAGTGAACCTGGTGGACACACAACAGTCACACTGAGCTTTTGAGGCCTTTTGGTCCTGATGACAAATATTTTGTGGCACCCAATGACCTTCACACTTCTTTGGAGTAACCAGAACATCCCCCAGGACTGATGAGGGTTTTCAAGTCCCTGTGGTCACCAAAGGGACCCAAGCAGAACACTTTTGGAAATCTAGAGTTGAAAACTCCCTACCCCTTCTGATTGAAGTCTCCAGAAGGTAGCTCCCTGGCCTGATAGGTCCAGCCTCTGCATCTCCCTCTCCTGTGCCAAGTCTCCTACAGAGAGGAAGCAGAGTTGTTTCTGAGAAAGCAGACCCTAGGGACAGGGGCTTGGTCAGAGTCCCTGGGCTGCCAGATAGCAGCTGCACAACCCAAGCAGTTCAGCTAAACCTGGAGAAGGCAGGGAGCTCACCAAATCTGGCCACAGGTGGATGGGCAGTAAGCACGTGTGGGGCATGACTAGGTGTGTGAAGAGATGGAGAAAAGCCAACCCCTGTCCGCAGGTAACAGCCAAATTTCCATGAGGCTGGGTTGAAGAGGTGGAGAGCTGCTGAAATTGCAGGAAAAATGCATAAAGAGCTCCAACCTGCTATGCAGTAGGAAGACTCCTCCAGGTGAGGACAGCAGGCTCTTGTCCATTCCAAACCCAGGGAGGGACGGTGCACTTCCTGTGGCAAAGAGAGCAAGGCCTGCCATCCCCCAGATGCTCCAAGGTCCTCCCCTCTTGCATCTTCTGTCTCAGGCTCTTCCTAGCTCCCACAAAGAATCACACACAGAATCAATGGAAAAATTAACAGTTGAAATAGCCCTTACCATGCCCTCCAGGTCTGAGCGGCCTCACCTCCCTACATTCCTTCCCATAGCAGGTAGAGGGAAATAAACAAACACAACGGCCATAGTGGTCACTTCTTACCAACTGTGCATCCTGGGCATGTGTTCTCACTTGCTCACATATTGACATCTAAGACCTGTGTGCGAGGAGGTGCTTTCAGCCTGAGAGTGGCCATCACTTTCTCCAAACACCTGGACAGACCAACACCACTGCCCTCCTTCTTCTCCCAGAGGGAGTGTCTCCTCAACTGACCTGAGTACATCTGGGAAGACAGGACTAAGCTCCTTACCTCCTGGTTTTCCGGGAGGGTAAGATGTCCAGTTCCTTGTAAGCAGCCTGTGTTGTGATTCTTCTGGGAGAGAAAGACCTCCAAGCAACATCCTCCTTATCACTCCTGGGACTTCCTCTTCCAGAGCCACTTACCTGGCCTCTGAGCCACAGAATGAACCAGGAAGCAGGGGATGAAGTGCACTCAGCCTGCTGCGGAGAGAGGTCAGGAGGCCAGGGTCCTCCTACTCAGCCTCTGGAGACAAGAGCCCTGCCTAGCCCTCCCCAAACACCTTCCATCCCTCTACCTGGGTGTGACCATAAGCAGGTCTCCCCTTTACCTGTTGTAGGCTGATACATTGCCTTGGATCCTAAGAGGAAAATACAAAGCATCAGACCCTCCGACAACAGGCTTCTGTGCCCCTTACCTTGTAGCTTCTGTCCTGGACATCACCGCTCCAGCTCCAGACCCAGAAAGAAGTCTGTGACTCTCTGCAGGAACCTGGACACAGGAGAGGAGAGGATCCAGGGGGTGCTCCATCCTCTCCCAGACACCAGAGCAAACAGCCCAACTAACTGGCGGTCAGTGTCTTGGGAGGGATGATCCACTCAAGACAGTGTTCTTGGGGGCATTCACACCAGACCCTCAACCCCCAGGAGAAACTGACGCCTGCTGCCCAAGGGAGCACAGCTACCCCTGAGGGTGTCTTGAAGTAATGGGACCCCTTCCTACCTGATGCGGATTTACTAGATATTCTTCAGAGGTCTTTTCATTCCAGGCTCCCTGCCTCCTCTCTCTACTACAGACAAAATAAAACCAGACAATATGTAGGAGAAGGGCATGGGGGGCTGTGGAGACAAAGAAGGCTGGCCTTAGGAGCCTCTTGAGGGCAGCTTACAATGTCCCCATGGAGGGAGCTCTTCTAAGAGGGCCAGCTGTTGCCAGCACCACACCAACCCAAGACAGGTTCCCCTGCCTCCTCCTCCAAGTCCCCCCTCCTGCCCCTGAATGTGGAGATGGCCTGCTGACCAGTGAGTGACCTCTCCTAGGTGCTGTCTCCTTGGCTCTCAGGCTGCTTCCCACTCCCTTGGTGTTTGCATCACAATAGCTGAAGTCACAGGGCACTGTGGCGGTGGGGGTGGGGGTGGGGGATGGAAAGCACCAAGGCTCAGGAGGCAAAGCTGGAATGCTGAGCGCATGTAATAACTATTGAGACCCCTTTCTCTAGAATAAGTGCTCTCCTGGTGCCCAGCATACACAAACTCATTCCCTTGGGTCATTGTGGGAATATAGTACTTGTTAATATGGATCGAGTCACTGGCTTGGGGATGATAGAGCATAGAGTCCTTCCTTCCTGTTATTTTTCTTTTCATTGGATTTCACACACCTTAGGAATGAACGTACATGTAATTGTGCGTGTATATGTGATGTGCCTGCTAGAAAGTATGAATATTTCCAGAACTTTGGAATGGTCCTTGTGCCTTTTTAAATAGTCACTTCCCAAATTACCCACAATTCTGAACTCTGTCATGATGCACTAGTTTGCTTGATTTCCCCTTCATATCAATGGGGGGGGGGGGAGATTCCAGGTTGTCTTCAGAGTCTGGATCTTTCTCTGGACAGATCCTCAGTCCAGGAGATCCATCTGTGTTTTCATGTGACACAGCACTCTGTTCTTGTTCATTGGCCAGTAGTATTTTATCACATGAATCCAGCACAAAGTGTTCACTCATTCTAACTTTCTTATATTTTTCATCCTTTCTAGTTGTTAAGTATTATAAATAAATTTGAAGTGGATCTTCTGCTACAGCTGTTGTTTTGAAGGTAAGCACTCATTTCTCTTGTAGCATAACCAGGAATTGGTTAGCATAGTGAAATTGTTGGTTTATACTATTTCTTTGTCAGTTCAGGCTACTTGAACAAAATACCATAGACTGGCTTATTTAAATGACATGCATTTATTTTTTGACAGTTTTGGAGTCTAAAAGTTCAAGATCAAGGTGCTGATATGATCTGCTTTTCTTGAAAGCCTATCTTGGCTTGAAAACAGCTTTTAAAAATATTATTTTAATTGTCAATGGATTTTTATCTATGTGCAGTGCCGAGAATCAAACTAAGTGCCTCACACAGGCTAGGCAAGCACTATACCACTGAGCTACAATCCCAGCTCTATAGTTGGCTTTTTTTTTATGTTAGGAAGGCCTTAGGCCTGAGTCTAAGCAACTCCATTTTAGAAAACTCCAGTTTGAAACCTGCAGTTTCACCAGGCACACCCATAGAGCCCTCCAGTATGGCCTCCACACCTGATAGGAGGGGAAAGGAAGAAGATCAGGGTGGAGACCACCAGACCAGTTGTTTCTGACTCCAGGGTAAATGATGTCACTGAGAAATCCGGTGGTAGCTGATTAGGATTCAAAGGGGGGTCAAAACCCCCCAAAATCTAGTATAAATGATAGAGCAAATGAACAGGGATTCAGCCAGCCAAAACAAGGAAGCACTCAAGCTGGAGAGCCTGGTGAGGACCTGACATCCCATCACATGTCATCCTTCCTGAGCCTCTGCATGATCCTCACCACTCTCAAACTCTGCCATCTCCTCTGGACCTTGGTGAGAGAGGAAATTTCTGCCTATGGCCAATCTTCTCCCTACAACTCAAGGGATCATCCACTCCATGCCGGGAAAATCCTGCCTTGGTTCCAGACCTGATCACCTGGTCACCATGGTCTGAGTGAGTGTGTATCTGCTGCACTCAAAGCCTAAGACTTAAGACCTTTGAACTTAGCACAAAGAGGGAATGTCTGTCACTAACCTGTCATGATTAAGTGTGTTTTGCAGTGCTTAGAATTAATCTAGAATTGTTTGTTGTGAATTAATTAATCTAGAATTCTTTCTGTGTATTGATTATGTCTATTGGAGTGCCTAGCATTAAGGATTTTCATTTTCTTGTCAATATAATTGTGAGATTATATTGAGTAATTTGAGTGAAGAAAGCATTGAAAGGGGCAGAAGCACGTGGACTTTCTTTATTTCTCCCCTTGACTGCATGCTAAGAGTCAGCCAAGTATATGATGCATGGCATTTTTGGTTGAAAGGTGACTCCAGCTAGCCATTGAGATGATATGATTATGTTAAGATTTGCATTCATATGGATATTGGACTCCTGCTATTCACCTCTGCCTGCTACCTGCTACGGGACTCCTGGAGGGTTCCCATTGGTTGGGGAAGTACAGTAGGAGGGAGTTCTGGGGGAGGAACATTCTCTGGGGGTTCCGGGAGAATGCTGCGTGGGTGGACCTGCGATCTTCCCAGGGGCGTACAGAACATTGGCGGCAGTTTCAAAAAATAAAGTTTGTTTCTGCTTGAGTGGCTCGTGATTTTGTGCCTAGCCAGACTGCGGCATTTGGTGGCCCGTACGGGGAACGCCTGAAGCTTGGAGGTGAGTAAAATTGCTTGCCCCTGAGGGAAGGCGACAAAATGGGTAACCATTTCAAAAAACAATGTGTTCTTGTTTTGATTTATTTTGTTTTTGTTTCAAGCTGCCTATCCCTAGAATTTTCTCAGGCAAAATGGGAAAAATGGTTGGCTCAAGGTTTGAAGTTGTTCGGCCCTGAGAAAGAGAAAATTGATACAACTATTCTTTGTTCCGTTTTTGTTTCATTCTGTTTCGGTTTTGCTTTATGCTATCTTATTGGGTTGCGTTACCTTTACAGTAGATTAGAAACTAGTAAAAAACAAACCAAAAGAGTGTTAAGTAAATTGTTAGAGGTCCAGACTATGGTAGAAAACATGTTAGGTCAAGCAAAAGAGAAGGTCTCTCGAGCTAGTCAGACAGAGGAAAATTTGAAGAAAGAAAGCTTAGAGGAAAAACAACCATCAGGCAGGGAATTACAACAGGAGGCTGCTACTAACTCCGTTCTATCACCAGAGGGCATAATTCAACCAACAGCTCCATCTACAGCTGAGTGGCCCTCAAATCCCGTAGTTGATGGACGGAATCCTGAGGCAGGACCCCAAAGATTAGCATGTCCTGTACTTGAGAAGGCAGGAGGGCAACAAATTCACCATGCTTTAGATTTCAAAACAGTAAAGCAATTAAAGGAGGCTGTAACAACCTATGGGCTGCAAGCACCCTTCACTGTGAGCATGGTCGAATCCACCAACTTAGACATGACGCCAGCAGATTGGGCTAACGTGTGGATCTGTGCTAAATGGAGGACAATAGTTGTTATGGAAGGTTGCCAATGAGGAATTTTGCATGGAGACAGCTAGGCGAAATGCAGCAGCTGGTTACCCTCAAAGAAATCTAGATATGTTATTAGGAAAAGGTCCTTATGAGGGTCAATGGCAACAAATTGAATATGATCCTGGCGTATACGCACAAATTGCTGTAGATGCGGTTAGGGCATGGAAAACTTTACAGGGGCATGGAGATTTACAGGGACAATTATCTAAGGTAAGATAAGAACACTTATCCTTTTATTCTACTGTACATTCATGTGCAATGTAGGTAGTAGTACCAACATGGTAATCAAGTATTTACTAGCTTTGATAACACTATAAAATAGTACTTATTTCATAGTCTCAAAATATTCCCCTAAAAATAATCATTTTAAAATATGCCATAGTATATTGCAAACAGGTACTATTTTAAAAAATTTATTGAGTATAGGTATTAAGGCTAATCAGCATTTGAAAATCAACTGGTGTTTTGGGTTTTTTAAAAATATATTTTTAGTTGTAGATGGACACAATACCTTTATTTTGTTTATTTATTTTTATGTGGTGCTGGAGATCAAACTCAGGGCCTCACATATGCTAGGCAAGCACTCTACCACTGAGCCAGAACCCCAGCCGTCATCCTGTGTTGTTATTCAGAACACAGCATATTTCCCCTACCATGTGTATATCTATTCATATTTTGAAGATTTAATTGGCTATCACTTCTCTGCTAAGTAAATAATTAAACTCAATTACTCTGTATTCTCCAGTGTCACTTGTATACTTCTTATTTGAAACCCATTTCAACTGGTATAACATGTTTTTATTTATTTGTCTTTCCAATTTGACTAAACTGGGATATTCCTGAAAATAGCTACTATGATTGCTCATTTCACCATTGCTTCTTTAATACCTGTCATTTTGTGTCTAACAGGTAACCAACACTCCACATAGAATCATTCCCTGGCTGGTTGGCTAGTAGCACAGGTCATTTTTTCTCAATTTTTGTTCTAAACTGAATAAAACATGGGGAATTAAAGGAAAAAAAAATTAAAAGGAAAAGCAAAGTATTTTTTTAGCCCCCTCCAAAAGTAAAAATTTTAACAAAAATAAATGAGTTTAAATAATGGGTTTAGCTTGATTTGAAATCACAAGAATATATCAAAAACTATTGTCACTCTAACTTATCTTTATCTCTATTGGATTTGACAGACACAGAATAGGCACATAAACATACAGAAAAATCATACCCTCTTACTGTACCATTGTTTGACAAAATAAATGCCTAAAGTGTTATGTAGTTGTAAAATATTTCAGGAATGTTATGGAGATTTCTATATCCTTGGCTCCACAAATTATAGTTCACAAAATAGATTGCCTCTTGGTTTTAAACAGACCCCAAATGAAGAGCTTAAAAAATGCCAGCATTTATTATATTATTTCTCTGTGCCAAGAAACTGGCTGCATATTTTCCATTCCATTTAATCTGCACATTAATCCAGTTTAGTAATTACTATTGTGTTGTCCTGTTTCTTTTTTTTTTTTTTTTTTTTTTTAAGAGAGAGAGAGAGAAAGAGAATTTGTAATATTTATTTTTAGTTCTTGGCGGACACAACATCTTTGTTTGTATGTGGTGCTGAGGATCGAACCCGGGCACACGCATGCCAGGCGAGCATGCTACCGCTTGAGCAACATCCCCAGCCCCTGTCCTGTTTCTTTAAATAAATTAAAAAAACCTATGATCAGAGAATAACTTCTCTCAGATTCTCAAATTCTTCAATAACTGACTTGAGGTAAAATCCTATTGTTTTAAATATGATATTATCCTCCCAATGATACAAAAAGAACCATATAGACTTCAAAACTTTATAATTTATAAAGAAAGAATATCAAGAAAAGGCCAATATAGTTGAATTTTGCAATAACCTTGCATTTACTAGAGTATAGAAATAGAAGACATATACCTGAAGTATAGATATTAGGCTAAAAACTTACTCTAATATAAAATATTGTCATTATTCTTTACCTCTAAGAAGGCCAAACCTAAGAATAATGTAGACAGGAGGAGAGAGAAAAATAACCGTTTAACACAAGAAAAAGGGAGTGGAACCTATTTAAAAAGCCATGCAGATATATCATCTTTGTATAGATAACAGTTAAAAAAAAACTTTTATTTTCACATCTAATAGGGAATTTCATCTAGATTCATTATTTTATAGAAAGCCAGTGAGAGAAAAAGAAAGACACTAAGTAGAGTAATTATATGATACTCATTAAGTTCTACCAAGTTAATGATGAAACTTCATTTTCTTTAATATACTAAAGAAGTAGGAGCATAGAAATACAAATCACACCTTCTTAATTAGAACAGATTAATTACAAAAGATTAAGAAAATAATTTTCAATGACTTCATTTCCTTTAAAATTCATATTGGTTTCTGTATGAATTTCTAACTGGAAGTACAATTTCTGTTTATTAACATTTGTTGCCAAGTACTGTATATCATCCATAATTCTGGGTTATTAAATTCCTGAAGCATGCAATACAGCAAACTTAATAGATTTTATGCAAATTGTTATATAGCAAAATAAGACCAGGTGGTACTCATCCTAGCAGAATCCTTCCATAACATTTTCATATTTTTGTTAAAATTAAACAAAATATAAAGTTACCCTTGTGACGTTTAATTTATTTTAATTCATTCTCTATTACAATTTTTTATCCATTCTTCTGGCCCTTTGCACCATGTTATGATACAGTTTTCATTTTAACATTCTTTGATGTTCAGTAGTTTACTACTTTTAAATTGTGACTAGAAACTATGGGACAATTATGCATAGCAATATTCCCACTGAAAAACCACATGCAGAGGATAAAATCGAGCTTGAGATAGAGTTCAACCATTAAAATACAAACAATATCAAAATTTTAAATTGCTAATGTGATCATTTTTTTAAACTAAGAACAATTAGAGATAAATAACCGAGTATGGATACTCAGTCATTTTGTGGTACTGTCCAGAATTTCAAATTTTACTAATATTAGCAGTGATTTCTCAGAAGGAAAAAAAAATTAACATTGACACTCAATTGTATAATAACTCTAATATAATAAGAAATAAACAAATCTTATGGAATAAGAAAATCTATACTATAAACCAATTTTTAAAAAAATAAATGGAGAGACTAAGGTAAAATTTCTAAACAGTAAAATGAGAGGGGAAAAAGATCTTATTTCCTTAATTTCACTTGTCATGCCTTAATTTTATTTCAAATGTTTTAAGATTATAAATTATTGAATTATCTAAATTATTTTTAAATTTTAGAAAATATAAATAAGACCCTAACTGTGAGAGTATCCTTTGGATTGGACATCTTGAACATGCTAATTATTTGAAATTTTAAATATTAGGTCCATAAAAATAGACACTATCTTAAATGCTCAATACTTTTGTAATGTAATACCTAACCATGTAGATGCAAACAGTTTATAATCAATGATTTATACTTTAAGTAACCCCTAAAAAATTATGTTTAAAAAAAAAAAAAAAGAAGTCCTTGGACCTGAATCTTGGCTCCCTATAAACAGAGTAGTCAAATATGGAGCAGATGACATCCTGGAACCGTAAAGCCAGTGAAAACAAGGATTAGAAGTTCTATTAGAGGTATTTTTAGAATGTAGTTCAATCAAGAGAGTCTAAATTTGAAGACATTAGATCATAAATAATTTGATTTTTTTACTGCATTAGGAATTAGCACATATTATATGTGATGCATTTAGGAACTAATTAAAGGCAAATTTTGCACACACACATAATTAACCTTAGTTTATTCTCCATGATATGTACAAACATTAACATAAAATGAATCATGGCCTGAATTATATTGAATGAAATTATAAAACTTCTAAAAGTATATCAGAAAATTTTTGTAACCATTACTAAGGCAAAGTTCTTGATTAACAGAAAGTTGATGTATAAAAAAAGAAATACCGGTGGTGCATGCCTGTAAGCCCAGAAGCTTAAGAGGCTGAGGCAGGAGGATCCAGAGTTCAAAGTCAGACTCAGCAATGGCAAGGCCCTAAGAAACTCAGTGAGATCTTGTCTCTAAAAAAAAAAAAAAAAAAAAAAAAAAAAAAAAAAAAAAAAAAATGTGCAAAATAGGGCTGAGGATGTGGCTCAGTGGTTGAGTGCCCCTGAGTTTAATCCCTGGTCCAAAAAAAGAGAAAAGAAAGAAAGAAATACATGAATTGAATATCATAAAATTAATTTGTGTTGCTCAATATTTTAAAAATGAAAAATGACTCATATTTGATATAATATTTGATTGGATATTAATTGTATCTAAATTATAGAAATTTTCTCAGATTTCAGATACAAGATCTGAAAAAAATTTCAAACATCATTAGACATTAGGAAAATACAATACTACTTTATACACCTTTAAGAATGTATAAAACTGAAACAACTGAAAATATCTAGCATTTTCAAGGAGAAAGTATTTGAAAATTGTATACTTCATCAAAAGGAATGTGAAACTGTATATCAACTCTGGAAATTAGTCTGGTACTTTTGCTGAACTTAAATTTGTGTTTTCCATATGAACTGCAGATCCCATTCCACATTTACTCACAGAAATATAAATTTGAGTTTACACAAAGTCTTTAAGCAAATGTTCATCAGTATAAAAACTCAAATGTCCCTCATCTAGGAAATAAACAAATTAAACTAACAATAAAACTAACAAAAAGGGATGGAATAAAAATAAATACATGGGCTGGGAATGTGGCTCAAGCAGTAGCATGCTCGCCTGGCATGTGTGCAGTGCTGGGTTCTATCCTCAGCTCCACATACAAATAAAGGTGTTGTGTCCATCGAAAACTAAAAAAATAAATATTAAAAAACTCTCTCTCCCTCTCTTTAAAAAAATAAATTTAATAAGAACAACAACTCTGAATTCATTAGATTAAGTTAAAGTAAGCCAATTCAAAAGGTTATGCTAGTATTCTGAGTGAAAAATTAGCAAATCACATCCAGAAGTAGTTAAAAGATTTATATTCATAATTCCAACTGGAATTTATTGTCAGTATGGTAAACCAGTACTTCAATTAAAAACCAGTCAATGTAATCTATCATATCAATAGACCTAAAAATAAAAGTTGTAATTATTGAAATGGATACAGAAAAAAAAATTTGTGTGTGTTTGTGTGTGTGTGTGTGTGTGTGTATATATATACATGTGAGTTTGCACACTGGGGATAGAACCTAGGACCTCATACATGCTAGGCAAGAACTCTATCACTGAACTACTCCCTAGCCCTCTTTAAACTCTTATCTTAAGAGAGGGTCTTGCTAAGTTGCCCTGACTATCTTTAAATTAGAAATCCTCCTGCCTCAGCCTCCAGAATGATCAGGATAACAGACATGTGCCAATGTGTCTGGTTCAGAAAAGGAATCTTAAAAATCAATACTCATCAGGGTCAGTGGAGCTCACTTGTAATCCCAGTGGCTGAGGAGGCTGAGGCAGGAGTATCAAAAGTTCAAAGCCAGACTTATCAAAAGTAAGATGCTAAGCAACTCAGTGGGACCTTGTCTCTAAAAAAGTGCAAAATAGGTCTGGGGATGTGGCTCAGTGGTCTAGTGGGTCTAGTGCCCCTGAGGTTAATCCCCAGTACACATCCCCCCCAAAAAAAAATCAATACTCATGCTAAATGTGGTAGTACAGGCCTGTGAGCCCAGCTAACTTGGTGAATGAGGCAGGAGGATTTCAAGTTTAAGACTCTCCTTAGCAACTTAAAGCGACTGTCTCAAAATGGAAAATATAAAAAGGTGTGGGATGTAGTTCAGTGTTAAAGTGTCCCTGGTTTGAATCCCCAATACATATATGAAACAAATATATATATTTTTAAATCAATACCCATTCAAGAGGAAAAAAAAATCCTCCCAGCAATTAAGAATAGATGTGTACTTTCTCTACTTAATAGAAAATTCTTAAAAAAATTTTTCAACCAGTCTCATTTTTAAAACAAGACTGTGAATATTACAAAGATTATGTATTTTTATCCAAGACAGAAATTCAAACTATCACAGGCAAGGAGGGAGGGAGGGGGGAAGAAAAGAAGAAAGGAAGGAAGAAAGAATGAATTAATAATTTGAAGGAAGGAAATAAAATGTTTACCATTTGAAGATAAATTTAACATAGGTTTTGTATGTTTGAATATAACAGCAACAAAATCTTTTGGGACTGATAAGTTCAGCAAGTTTAGAGGTAAAAAGTCAATGTCCAAGTTTTTTATACAACCTTCATAT
Source organism: Marmota flaviventris (assembly GCF_047511675.1). Classification (NCBI taxonomy): domain Eukaryota; kingdom Metazoa; phylum Chordata; class Mammalia; order Rodentia; family Sciuridae; genus Marmota; species Marmota flaviventris. The sequence continues at coordinate 2,749,257 of NC_092519.1, forward strand.
GGAAGGACAAAAACCTTGGAATAATTGTAACAACATTGAAAAGAATAAAGCAGGAAGCATCATTGTGCCTGATGTTAAAGACAGCTACTTTGCTGCAATTAATAGGAGAATGGAGTACTGGCAAAAGACAGAACACAGACCAGAAGAACAAAATAAGATAAAGAAATAGCTGCTAACAAATATGTCCAACTATGTTTTGACAGAGGGAGGAAATCATTTCATTTCAGGAAGATTATCTTTCCCCATCATTTGGATCAATCCACATGCCTAAAACAAAACAAACAAACAAAAAAACTCCCAGAAACCTCAACATAAACCTCACATGGCTTACATAAAACTCATTCAAAATGCATGCAAAAAGGACTTTCATATAGAACTATAAATCTTACCAGAGAAAAATCAAAGAAAAACATTGGGGGATGTATAGCTAAGGGAACATAAAACTAAACATGCCTGTGAAACAGAATGAGCAAATCTTTATGCCTAAACAAATAACTAAAAAAAAAAAAAAAAAAAAAAAAAAAAAAAAAAAAGATGGCAAAGATGCAGGGAAAGAAAAAGAGGAGCAAACTAAACCTAAAGCAAATAGGGAAAAAAAAGTCCAAAAATACCTCAGAAATATATCAAATGGAGAATAGAAAAACAATACTGAAAAACAGTGTTATGTATTTTTCTCTAAGATGAATAAAATTGAAAAAAAAAGTTTGGCTAATTTGATTAAGAGAAAAAATCAAATATTGAAATTTCTAAAGAATTAAAAGTTGAGCCAGTATAATACAATTCAGAAAATATGTATATATAATATATTTTATTTAAACACACACACACACATATATATATATATATATATATATATATATATATTTAAAAGGACCACCAATAAATTAGAAAACCAGATAAAATTACAAAATTCCTAGAAACACAGAAAAGATAAAAACTGACTCAAAAACCATAACAATGTGAACACATTTTTATCAAGTGAGGACATTGAATCACTAATTAAAAACCTCTCAACACAGAAAAACTCAGAACCAGATGGCTAGCTGGGGAATTCTATCAAGCATTTAAAGGAGAATTAGCATTCACATTTCACAAAGTTGTCCCCAAAATGGAAGGAGTCATCACTTCCAACTTATCATATGAGGCCAGCATCATCATGTTACCTAAAATAAAAGCCTTCACAAGTAAGAAAACAGCAAACCAATCTCCAAAATAAATAGAGATTCAAAAAGCTTCAGTACTATTTAAGGACATTTTTTTGGGTGGGTGTAGTAAGGGTAATCTCTAGTCTTTATGAAGAGGCCTAGAGACCTCCCTTATCTCTTGTGCCATGTGAGGATGTGAGAACACCACAAGATAGCTAAATGTGACCCCAAACCTACCAAAAACTTGATCTTAAATTTGTCATTCTCCAGAACTTTTGGAAATGAGTTCCTGGTATTTATAAGCCATCCAATTATGGTATTTTATTGAAGCTGCCTAAAAAGACTAAAATAGTGTATCATATCTATAGATATGTACCATATTAGAAATTAAAGCTCAGATATTTAAAAAAAAATGTTTTTAATACACTTTAAATTAACTGTACTAAACTTAATAACAAATTATTTTCTTAAAAAAATGAATTTTTCAAATGAAAAATGCTAATAGTAAAAGTACTATTTATATTTTCACTAATGTCTTTAATATCTGACAAAACTGAGTTGAATAGTGTCCTAATATTTACTTCTGTCCTATTTTTCCCAACCTATTTCAGTATCAAATATAATGTAGATTCTAGAAATCTTCATTTCCCTGTCCCTGAATGTGAATTTTAGAATACTGCACCACACTATTGTTATTATTCATTTGAGACCTTGTTTTTGAAGTGTTTCATTTAATAATGGGCTTTTTTTTTTACTTTGCATCCTCTCTCTCGTTTCCTAATAAATTATACATGAGCATGAACCAATTTCCATCATTTATCCATAATTTTTATCACTTTCACTTCTGAAAATTATACCAAAAACCTTTGTTTTATTATGCTTAATGATACTGCATATTGCCTTTTTTAAATTAGAAATTAAGAAGACAACAAAACATTGGAAAAAGCTGTTGAGAAATTGTGTAAAAGTTAGAGAAAAAAGTTGACTTTGAGGAATTGGCTTTGGTAATTGTGGTTCTGGCAAGTCCAACAAGCCAGCCAGCTGGAAACAATCAAGAGGTGAAGCTGCAGGTATGTGTATAAATCCATAAGGCATGATGGTATGCTGGAAGGACAGGTAGGGTCATTGTCATCTTCCCGAGGCAGAATTCCTTGTTCCATGGGAAACCTCTTTCCCAAGTATTTCAGGTGAATGGAGGAGGCCCATCTGCATTTTAGAGGGCAATCACTTTTGATTATGATCAACTTGTTGTAAATATCAATCACATCTATAGAATATGTTTCCTGCAACAATGGGATTAGCATTTGACCAAACAACTGGGCCCCACAGCCTAGCTGAGCTAACATATGAAGTTTCACCCACTGTATCATATTAAAATGTGTTTATTAAGTTGATGCATCCATGAGAAAATGTTTAACATTTATTATATTTTTGCATTAGCACAAAGTTATTTTTCTTTTCCCTACTTCTCATTCTTTACCTTTGGCCATTTTCCAGTTTTCAAATGTGACTAGTATATTCCAGTTTTACAGCCTAGAAAAGGAGACATGCTTGAGAAATAAGAAAAGATCAAAAGGATTAATTTGCATCAAATTTAATTACCTTTATTTAAAAAATAGTTTGTAAAAAGCAGTGTTCATTGAAATAAAGGAAAAGAGATGGATGGAAGAAAGCCTAGAGTGGCTCACATTATTGAAATAGGGAAAAAAAACAGGTGACAAAAAATATACTTACATGATCCTAAAAAAATTATAAGCAATGTTTTTGAGTCATAACAAAAATAATGACAATTGGGGCCAGGGTTGTGGCTCAGTGGTACAGAGCTTGCCTAGCATGCACAAGGCGCTGGGTTTGATTCCTGGTCACCACATAAAATAAATAAATAATCAAATAAAATAAAAGTATTTAAAAAATAATGACAATTATAATAAAAGCTACTTTCTACTTTTTATATTTGAATATTCTTACAAACCTTTCAGCAGTGATATATTCTTGCCTCTTCTATAGAAAGTTCTATATATAATGTTGCCCTACATATAAGTAATTTAAAACAATTGTTTCCATTAAATATATTGACTTTATATTTTCTACTTTGTATGCAAATATTATATGTACATTTTTTTTTTTTTTTTTTTTTTTTTTTTTACTTTCAGAGAAATAACCATTTTTCATTAGATAATTATGCCTCTAAGGAAGAAAAATCCCAGGGCTAAAACAGGCAATAATTTAAGCTAAAATAAATTATAAGTTTTAAATGTGTTATTTAAAATCTAGATTTACATATATACATTCAAGGTTGTTTATTAGTACCCAAGAAAGCCTAGATAAAATCCTACATGATTTCATTATGAATGGGTACAAATTAAGGGCAAATTGGCAGATGATGTGGCCATTCCTACATATTAGACCAATAATACACAAAATAAATACTCAACATAGGTTTTGTAACTTAGTTTGAGTAACAACAGGAAATACGTTATTTGATTAGAAAATAACCATTTGACTTTCATGACTTTCACGGTCATGAAAGTCAAATGGTTATTTATTTTTTGTCCATTTATCTGGATTGGTTGAACAAGTTTGTAGGTCACCCACAGAGAACTACTTTCGCTCAATTACTTGGGCAGTCTTTTTGATTATGTTTAAATATGACAAGGTAGTGAAGTGGCCTGGACTCTGAGAGGTTAGTGAATTTGTATGTGTCCTCTTGACTTGTAAACCTTTTATAAAGGACTCTCATAAATGTTCTTCTGTTAATTATCTTACCACATTCTAATGAATGCAAGTTCAATTACTTTGGAAACTCTCCAAAATATTTACAGTAAAATGCAATTCCTCTTTCAAGTATCTTTCTACAAATATTGTGATCATAGTAAAGCAGATCAAGATATAATAAAGAACTTTTCAATGAGAAAGTATGCATCATTGAGCAGCTCACTTAGAACTCCAGCGTCAGTATCTCTAGTGGATAGAGAAACTTTTGGGTTCAATTAACTATACTTAAAATATTATTCTACAGAGGCATTAAAAATATGTTAAAAAGCACATGGATGAAAATTTTAAAATGTCACATTCCTATTTTAAAATGAACTCCTATTTCAAAATTCAAGCAAATTCTCAACATTAGAACAACTGTTGAGCATAAAATCAATGAGTGTAAAATATTTAATTGTTGGAATGAAGGCTAAATTCTTACTTTTACTTGTAGATGCTTCGTTACAGACATCAGGAACAAATGTAGGTTTAACTAATCCTTTGTATAAAAATCAATGATCATGAATAAGTAAAAGATATTGGTCTAGGGTACAGCTCAAATGACCAAGAAATCATCTCAGTAGTGACCTTACATTTATAACATTTCTTAAGGAACACTACTTTGCAATATCCTAAATGGAACATCACTCTTTGTTTCTAAAAGAAAGGGAAATTGATCTTAATAAATAAATGCGCCAATCAGAGACTAAAACATTACATAGTCAAATCTATAAGAAAAGCACACAAAGAAATAGAAATGCACTGGAAATTTTGTAGCAATTTAAACAATCATGTTGTCTCAAATGGTAAAATAAGGTAAATAGTGTGCTTGAAAAGGTCAAAACTCTGTAAAATATATAATATACAGTCATGTCTAGCTGTATTTCATCTTCTGAAGTCAATTTAGAAATGAATTACATTTTCAAATGGAGAATTTTTTAATATCTATTTTTAAACTTCATTTAATATACAATTTTTTCTTCACTATTAGATTAAAATATAAATTAAGTGTACATCTATATCAGGTGTTTCCTACCATCAATAAATACACACATTCAAATCACAAGTTTCAGAAACTAATTTGCTCAAAACATTTCCTTTGAATACAGATGTCATCAAGCACTTTTTGTTAAATGTCAGATAGTAAATATTTTACATTTTGTGGACCATATGTTCCATATGACAATTCCTCCATAGTATTATTGTAGCAAAAAAAAAAAAAAGTCATAAACATCACATAAAGAATAGATGGCCAGGTAAAAGGATGGAGTTGGAGACTATCATGCTAAGTTAAGTAAGCCAATCCCCCCAAACCAAAGGCCAAATGTTCTCATAAGTGAATGCTGATCATAATTGTGGGGGCGGGGGACATGGTATAAATGAAGGAACTTTGATGGGACAAAGGGGAGGCAAAGGTGCCAGGGCTTGGAGTAGGAAAGATGGTGGAATGAGATGGACATCATTACCCTAGCTACATGTATGACTGCACATATGGTGTGACACTACATGGTGTACAACCATAGAAATGTAAAGTTGTGCTGCAATTGTGTACAATGAATAAAAAATGCATTCTGTTGTCATATATACCCAATTAAAATAAATTTTAAAAACTTATGCTCTATATGTACATGAATATACCACAACAAACTTCACTTTTATGCATGTCTATAAAGCCCAATTAAGAATAATTATAAATAACTATAAATAAATAGAAAAAATAGAAGGAAAACCAGTAGAGTAGAAGAAGAGGAACAGGGGAAGGGAGAAAGGGCAGGAAAAAAAAAACAAGTATTGGTGACTGAAATTGAGCAATTTATATTTCATGTTTTCATGAGTATGACAAAATGAACCCTAATATTATGTATGACCCTAATGACTAATGAAAACATTAAAAAATAATAGATGTGTTGTTTTGCAATAAAACTTCATGACAACAGCCTCAAATATTCAAATGAACCCTTTTGGCTGGATTTGGACTATTGGCTATATTTGGCCCTCAGTTTGTAAGGTGCTGGCTCATTTTAATGCAATAAACAAATAACAATAAAAAGTATCTCTATAGATATTTTATTGGCTATTTCTTGCACAAACCTATTTCTAACATTGATAATCATCAATTTAGTATTTTCCTAATTTTATACAACTTTTGTGTAACTGTATCTTTAATGACTTTTCTGAAATGCTACTCATTTTATTCTAATTATGTAAGTACAATGAAAAATAGAATGCTTTCAAAATTTGCACATTTTACTTTATTATTTAAACCTGTAGGAAGAATGAGGATAGACAATTTCTACCAAGTGAATGCTGATAATGAGTTTTAAAACTAGGTATGCACACTCAATGGCCCTAAAGTAATTAGAAACTAAGTTTATTATCTTCAAGTTTAAAGCCAGTACTTTAGAAATTGTCCCTTAGTTTAGTTTGGACTTAGTATAGAAAAGGTGAGCCATAACGAATATTGGGCTTAATTACCAGCCTCTCATATACATAATTACTTGAGAAACTTTATTAGCATTTTTCCTCCTAATTATGCACACTCTTATTGGAAAGTTCCAATAAACAAAACTCTTGAATCTGAATCTCTATTAGATTTTTTGTTTGCACCATACAGAATAGTGAATCAATTTCTGCTTATTTCAAACACAAAAATATAAAATTAGCTACATAATTGGTCTTATCACTGGTTAGTAGAATAAAAAAAAATCATATAGTAAAAAAATGTTTCACATACTTTATGATAACAAAGATTAAAGAGATTGCAACTTGTCATAGCCAGCAATGTCTCTCAGACTTGAGGGCATTCTCATAACATCATAAAATGGAAAGCTCTGTATCATTTCAAAAACTGTTTGATTTTTCTTGCAAATTTAAAATATTATATGTAACAGTTTATTTTAGGAGTTATTTTGAATTCTTCTTCATCCTGCGTTTTCATATATGGCTCTATAAACAATGGGAAAACAAAGGAAAAAAAAATTTCCCTCCAGAACACTTGAGATTGCAACTGTGAGGATGAAATTGTGAACTGTGCGGGTAAATTTGTTTGAATGCAGTTAGGGACATAGGGAAACAATCCAAGCTAAAGTTCATTTACCAGGACTGTTTCAGTGTACAACAAAAAGGAAACTGTTAAGAACTGCAAATATGACACACACTTGAAACTCGATTTATTTACCAACTAAGTACTCTGCTGGGGATAAGTCATAGATGATTCCCTTAAATAATCCAAAAGTTGAGATCGATCATTGTTAACATAGAACAATGCAGCAGAACATGATGAATAAGTCAAAAAGAAAATGGTTCTTGAGTGGATAGACAAAAGATGAACTATGTTATCTGAGTGCTTACAAAATGAGTACTTTGTCAGCTAAGCTGAGATCGGTGTCCATTATGCAGTTTTATACAGTAACACTGAGACAGCATTACTGTGCTATGTGCAGAAGATCTCAGATATATGCATAGAACTTACCTACATATATGTTTTTTTGAGGGATGGAGGGAGGAAAGTGGGAAGAGAGGGGGAGGGGCAGGGGCTGTGAGAGAGGGGAAGGGAAGGGGAAGGGAGAGGGAGAGAGAGAGAGAGAGAATCCAAGAAAAACCTGGAAAAATAAACTTCATAAGAGAGAATGGCTAAACCAAACAAACAAAAATCAAAGGACAACAACCCACAGAATGTCGGTAGTTATATAAGTTAGCTAGGTTGCAGAATGTTCCTTTATTGGGCTGCAGCTCATATTTTTACATCATTAGATTCTTGTTATCCATTCTGACCAGAATGTCATTGAAGTACTGTTCTTCAATGCTCAGTACATTATATTGGTATATTTGACATCTCATAATTGGTGATTTTAACTTTTATCACCTGAGTAAGATGGAGTTTATTGAAGTTTTCCATTATAAAGATACTGTTTTGATTTTTTTCACCAATAAAGGTCCAAAGGAAGTAATATCAGACTATGTTAATACTTCAATTTTAGTTGCATTTTTGACAGAGCATCCATTGATGATTTTTGACAGCATAGATTTTAACTTGTATTGATATTTTGTTTTACAAAATATTTTTCCTATTTTTCTCACTGCTTCTTCATTTTTAGGTTATAAGTATAATATAATAAGCAGCTTTCCCATCAATGACATTTATTTATTTGCTTACTTATTCAATATGAATATTGATATTAATAAATAAGCAAACGGACTCATAGATTCTTATATATTGGTTATAACTCGTTATTGTTACTATTTGCTTGATGTTCATATAGTACCACCAGCTTGGCTGTAGGGAGTACTTTAGTTATCAGTACTTTTTTCATCTCACATAACTTAAACTTCTTTGATCATTTCCATATTGGCAAGAACTTTTAGAAAATATCAAGAACATGGATAAAATGAATGTATGAAGGGCCTTTCCAACTTAAATTAAGAACAAAGAAAAATTGAATGTAATATACATACATAGGTTGAATCTTAATCAAGATTTGTGATTTTTTTTTTTTTTTTTTTTTTTTTTTTTTGCTAAGGGATGAATTTTAAATATTTAACAAAATGTTAATAATTGTAGAATTTTATTAATATTAATGTACTTGTGTTTTCAATCATACTGTACTTATATAAGGGCATGTCCTGGTTCACAACATACAGATACTAGTATACTAATTGTAATGAGACAGCCTACCTGTGACTCAACATTTAGTGACCATAAAGAAGATATGGACATACTATGTACTATTTTTTTAAGCTTTTATATAAATGTGAATTTATATAACAACAGCAACAACAATAATTACAACAACAATAATTATAACAAAACATAAGTTCTGAGGTACCGGGTCTGGTTGAAAGCCAGAGATACACATGGATATGTACCTCCATAGGCAAATATGGTCCCTCAGAACAGGAACATGCACAACTTTCAAAGTGATTGGTTCTGGGCTAGATTATAACTGTAGAGCACAACCACCTTGATACACAAGAAATTTTGTTTTAGTGTTTATTTATTTACTGACTTGGCTTATTATTTACTTACTAGTTTTGTTATATACAAAGTTTTGAGAAATAAAAATAAGATAAAATATAAACTCTATTTCTGCTTAGGAAAAACCAAAACTGAATAGTAAAAATTGTTTTGTTTTGTTTTTGATACTGAGGATTGAACTCGGGGATACTCAACCACTGAACCACATCCCCAGCCCTATTTTGTATTTTAGTTAGAGATAGGCTCTTACTGGGTTGCTCAATGCCTCACCATTGCTGAGGCTGGCTTTGAACTCACCATCCGCATGCTTCAGCATCTCAAGCCATTGGGCTTACAGGGGTGTGCAACCTAACAAAATTTTAATGCTTATCTTAGAGCTACCATAGATAAATTTCTTAATAGTTCTTAATTTCAAATTCTGCATAATGTGTTAAGAGGTAATATTTTTTCTTCTTCATGAGAAATATAAATTTAAGACAGAATGGTCTAGGTTCTGTTATAATAATGAGACAAATAACACTTTGTAAATGAAAGTCATATATGATCAAATATTAAGCAAATAAAATAAAAGATTGAAATAAAATTTAATAAATTTATTTTACTTTTAATTTAAAAATCTTGAGCATAATTGTATTCCTGAACATCTTTGTTTCCCCAAACTTGTATATTTCTTAGAATAGTTACTTTTGCTAGACAATTTTTGATGTATGATATTATAAATGTCTTTAACACAGACAGTTTGCCAAAAATATAGATCACTTGGCAACTGTTCCATTTGTTGTAACTATCAAAAATGACATTTTTTGACACTTAAAAATTATTCTACCTCATTCAGAATGATGCAAAGGCATTCAATCTTGAAGTTGAAAGCCATACATGTAATTAGTATACAAAGTGGATCCCACTTATCCTCAGCTTTAGAACCAGAGTTAAATTATGTCAATTGTTAAGAGTCTAGGTCATTAAGAAGGATGTTTTTCCTCTAACACACAATCTGAGATACAAAAGTTCCCATGGTTAGTATATAAGACATTTGCAAATCCTATAAATTCAGACTTAAAATATTTTTCTGCAGATGTGATTTATATATTTAATCAAGCCTGGGGGTAGAATATCTATATCTTAGATTATATTTCAAATGGGATGTGATGAAGATATGTGTTATATGGTCAATTCGTATTGTTAGCATAATGAATTCCTCAGAGTACTTCTCAAAAGAGTATAATTTTAAAATAGATTGTATCACCTGTTAAGAATAAAGCAATTAGGGTTGCTTTTCTTACCAAGAATTTAATAGTTAGCCAAGTATGTATATAGGACAACCATCAGACTGGGATAAAATTTAAGATAGAACACACATAGTAGCCTCTAAATTTGACATTTATGAATGATTCATCAGGGTAAATAAAATTAAAATAATATGACCTTCCATTAACTGCTATAAGATCATACAATAGTAAATAGTGTTCTATAGCAATACAAAATTGACTTGAATGCAATATAAAACTTGAATGAAGGGGCTTGTGGCTCAGTGGTAGAGTGCTTGCCTAGCAAGTGTAAGGCTCTGGGTTTAATTCTCAGCACCACATATAAATAAATGAATAAAATAGAGGTACATCAACAACTAAAATATAAACCGAAAAAATCATTGCAATATATAAAATTATTTTGAAACCTATGGTACTGCTGATAACACACTGTAGGCCACACACTGCATTGGGTTGAGCTCTACGTTGTAGGCATGAACCCTGTGATAAATACTAAAACATATTCTATGTTATGAATGGTACAAAAAAGATGACTCTTTGTGTCCTATAAATTAAGAAAATAAGGCAATGGTCATGAGTAAAAGGAAATGAATACTTGGGCTTCAACATAAGCACAGGGTTCTGTATCACTGACAGTCTACCTAAAAGAAAGAATTACAGAATGTAACTGGTGTTCAATGAGGTTTCCATAAGATACTTAAAGAAGGATTTGGAAGGCTTTGTGAGGGCTATTAGAGACAGCTTCCATGGATCACTTCTGTTGCCTCAAAAGGAAAGTCGGGGTCATTTGGCCAAATAAAGAAATCCTTCCAAATCTTTTTTTTTTTTTTTTTTTTTTTTTTCAGTTGTAAAGGGACACAATACCATTATTTTTAATTAATTATTTACTTTATGTGGTACTGAGGATCAAACCCAGTGCCCCACAGGAGGTGCATGCAAGTGCTCCAACACAGAGCCACAATCCCAGCCCCTCCAAACATATTTTTCCCCCTGTGGAACACTATTAATTGGGAATATCTCTACAAATGGAAAAAATAAAGTGTAAAATTAAATCACTCTGCACATAGACTTTTCTGACCATGAATACTGCCTTTTCCACACATCAAAATATATTTTATGCAAACCACCAGCCAAAAAAAGAATTCATGTCATTAAATGAGATTTGATAGTTAAACATAATATGCAAAATACATTAAAATTATAAAAATATAAGAGTAAAAACTGAAGTGAAAAACAGTGGATAAAGAAATTTGCCAAAAAAAAATATTGCTGAGAGCTTGATGATATATGCAAACCTCAAGGTAGAGCTGTTAAGCATCAGAAAGAGAGGGGTGTGGGTTGGCAGATATCGAGAAGAAACCGCAAGAGAAAATTAAGTTATCACATTGTAAACAATGAAAACAGAAGTACTGAAAACGGTAAAAGCATAAAGTACCTGCTACAGAGTGCTATGAAAACAAACACAAAGTAAAATGAGTTTTAAGAAATTATTAATATATATATATATATATATATATATATATATATATATAGAGAGAGAGAGAGAGAGAGAGAGAGAGAGAGAGAGAGACAGACATGTGCACAAAGCTTGATAGTTCTTTGAATACATATATATATATATATATATATATATATATATATATATATATATATATATATATATATATAATGTAGTTACTGGAAAGGACAAAATAGCAAATTGAACAGAGGAAAAACAACAACAACAAATCAAAACTAAAGGAAATCTGAAACTACAGGGAAAAAGGGATACTGTTTTCAGGATATATTGCCAAAAAAGTGAAGAAGGTTTGGGTCACTCTGAATTACTTCATAATGAAAAATGAACTTCCAAGATACACAAACTTTAAAGTTTACAGTCATAAACATGTAGCAATCAACAAGAAAAAATGATGATTAGTTCAAAATTCCCCATAAGTATACAAAACTAAAAAAAAAACAAAAAACACTCACTTCCTGTGAGGAAACTAACTTTTTTTTTTTTACTCAGACTGTCATTTACTTATGAATAAACCTTTATATATTTTTCATTGATAAACACAAAGAGAACTTATTCTTGGATGTCCTTAAAGACACTACTGGATGACAGGCTATCATGAGTTGCTGTACTTCAGTCACATTCTCAGGGTCCATTTCTAATTCTTTTTCTCTTTCTACTTATACCACATTCCTTACTTCAGTGAAGTCCATAAGGGTTATGATTATCTTCTTCCAAAGTCCTGTTAATGTTGATATTTTTACCTCATCCTATGAGTCACTAATAATAAGATCTAGAATGTGAATTGTTTCTAGAATCTTTTCAATTTACTTGGCCCAGATCCATCAGAAAAATCACTATGGCTGCTACAGCATTACAAAATGTATTTCTTAAACAACAGTTCCTGGCGATTGAAATTGCTGCTTGATCCATGCATTGCAGAATAGATATCTTGATAGCAGATATGCAAAGAAATACTCGCATTGTGCAACTTTATCATAGCTCCTGGGAATCTTCCTTTTTGAACAATAAGTACCAACAGTGAACTTAGCATCTTTTTTTTTTTTAATTTTTTATTGTTGGTTGTTCAAAACATTACATAGTTCTTGATATATAATATTTCACACTTTGATTCAAGTGGGTTATGAACTCCCATTTTTACCCCATATACAGATTGCAGAATCACATCAGTTACACATCCATTGATTTACATATTGCCATACTAGTGTCTGTTGTATTCTGCTGCCTTTCCTATCCTCTACTATCCACCCTCCCCTCCCCTCCCCTCTTCTCTCTCTGCCCCCTCTACTGTCATTCATTTCTCCCCCTTGTATTATTTTTCCCTTTCCCCTCACTTCCTCTTGTATGTACTTTTGTATAACCCTGAGGGTCTCCTTCCATTTCCATGCAATTTCCCTTCTCTCTCCCTTTCCCTCCCACCTCTCATCCCTGTTTAATGTTAATCTTCTTCTCATGCTCTTCGTCCCTACTCTGTTCTTGGTTACTCTACTTATATCAAAGAAGACATTTGGCATTTGTTTTTTAGGGATTGGCTAACTTCACTTAGCATAATCTGCTCTAATGCCATCCATTTCCCTGCAAATTCTATGATTTTGTCATTTTTTAATGCAGAGTAATACTCCATTGTGTATAAATGTCACATTTTTTTTTTTTATCCATTCGTCTATTGAAGGGCATCTAGGTTGGTTCCACAGTCTTGCTATTGTGAATTGTGCTGCTATGAACATCGATGTAGCAGTGTCCCTGTAGCATGCTCTTTTTAGGTCTTTAGGGAATAGACCGAGAAGGGGAATAGCTGGGTCAAATGGTGGTTCCATTCCCAGCTTTCCAAGAAATCTCCATACTGCTTTCCAAATTGGCTGCACCAATTTGCAGTCCAACCAGCAATGTACAAGTGTACCCTTTTCCCCACATCCTCTCCAGCACTTGTTGTTGTTTGACTTCAGAATGGCTGCCAATCTTACTGGAGTGAGATGGTATCTTAGGGTGGTTTTGATTTGCATTTCTCTGACAGCTAGAGATGGTGAGCATTTTTTCATGTACTTGTTGATTGATTGTATGTCCTCCTCTGTGAAGTGTCTGTTCAGGTCCTTGGCCCATTTGTTGATTGAGTTGTTTGTTATCTTATTGTCTAATTTTTTGAGTTCTTTGTATACTCTGGATATTAGGGCTCTATCTGAAGTGTGAGGAGTAAAGATTTGTTCCCAGCATGTAGGCTCCCTATTTACATCTCTTCTTGTTTCTTTTGCTGTGAAAAAACTTTTTAGTTTGAGTAAGTCCCATTTGTTGACTCTAGTTATTAACTTTTGTGCTATGGGTGTCCTATTGAGGAATTTGGAGCCCGACCCCACAGCATGTAGATCGTAGCCAACTTTTTCTTCTATCAGATGGCTTGTCTCTGATTTGATATCAAGCTCCTTGATCCATTTTGTATTAACTTTTGTGCATGGTGAGAGAAAGGGATTCAGTTTCATTTTGTTGCATATGGATTTCCAGTTTTCCCAGCACCATTTGTTGAAGATGCTATCCTTCCTCCATTGCATGCCTTTAGCCCCTTTATCAAATATAAGATAGTTGTAGTTTTGTGGATTGGTTTCTGTGTCCTCTATTCTGTACCATTGGTCCACCCGCCTGTTTTGGTACCAGTCTTTAAAGAATTATAAACAAACATGTTGTTATCCAAAGTTTTTCCATTTACACAAGCTAAACAAGTAATATTTAATATAATTCTTAAAGGCCCTAGGATTTTTGGATTGATAAATCAATATTATCTTCAACTTAAAGACACCAGATGTGTTAGCCCCTAACAAGATTTAAGTTCGAAGTCAGGCATTAACTTCTCTTTAGCTATGAAATCCCTAGATGGCATCTTCTTCCAATACAAGGTTGATTTGTCTACATTTAAAATCTGTTGTTTATTGTAGCCACCTTCATCAATTGTCTTAGCTAGTTCTTCTGGACAACTTGCTGCAAAATCCGTATTAGCACTCACTGCTTCACATTGGACTTTGAAATGGCTTCTTTCCTTAACTCTCATTAGTCAACCTGTGTTAGCCTCGAACTTTTCTTCTGAAGCTTCCTCAAAATCAGCTCTCATAGAATTGAAAAGAATTAGATCCTTGCTCTGGATTAGGTTTTAGCTTAAGGGATAATGGTACTGATAAACTTGCTTGACTCAAGGTTATCACAAACCTTTAATCTATAAAGCATCTCAATATATGTGAGGCCCAATAAAGAGAAAGCAAAATAAAGTGAGCTATGCTTGTATTCATCAACAAATTTAATATGTATACATGTCAAAATACTTGCACACAATAAAAAAATTCACCTCCATAAGAATTTTTAGGTTTGTAATTTTGATAGGCATTAGCAAGTTGACATCAACATTTATCATATTTCTAAACTCACATGTGAAATTGACTGTATCCTCATATCTTAAATAGCATAACAATAATAATGTATTTTCAAGGATTTTTATCTTTGCTATTGTGACTGATGAAATATGGTACTTGACTTAATTTTCATGTTCTTTATGTTAAATAAATTTAAACAAATTTTAATATTTTATATTTTCCATTCTGTTAATTACCTGTATATATTGTTCATTAATGTTAGGGTCAGTTTTGGTAGAATTTGGGAATTAACTTGTAGGAGATCCTTATAAAAGGTACTTTAACCCAAATAAAATAATGTAATTTAAAAGTTTCATTTATTAATTAACTGTTACTTGAATAAATTTCCTATTTACAAAATGAGAGACAAATATTTTGTGATTCTTGGGTTCTGATACACATATTGATTTGTAAGGCTCAAATGTAACAACAAATTCCAATTTTAGCTTTCTGGTCTTTCCCAGTTTTTCTTCATATTTTTATTTTTTTAACACAGTTTATTAACTTGTTGGTGTCAGTATTTAAAATGCTGGAACTGTGCAATAAATTTAAATATTTACTAAATTTTATCTTCACACATTATTTTCATTCATTTCAGAACAATTCTGCCTATCCTGAATTATTTTTCAATTCATTTTAGAATAAGTTTATTGTATTCATAATATTTTCCATGTTGTATGTTTGTTTGTCCTTCTTCTTCTCCTCCTCCTCCTCCTCATCCTTCATTTTCTTCTTTTTTTCTTTGTGTATTTATTTGTTTTTGTGGTACTGGGGTTGAACCAGAGGACATTCTACCACTGAGCTATATATCTCCAGAACTATTTATTTTTATTTTATTTTTCATTGCAAGACTAAGTTGCCCAGGTGGAGCTCAAACTTGCTATCCTTCTGCCTCAAACTCTTGAATGTGCACTACCAAGCCTGGCTTCTTTCTTCTTTTACTATTATTACAAAGCTATAGTAACAAAAATGTCATGGTATTGGCACCAAAATAAAAAGGTAGCCCAGGACACAGAGATTAACCCACAAATATACAAATATCTTATATTACATAAAGGTGCCAAAAGCATGCACTGGAGAAAGGATAGCATCTTCAACAAATGGTGTGGGGAAAAATGGAAATCCATATGTAACAAAATAAAATTGAATCCCTATCTCTCACCATGCACAAAAGTTAACTCAAAATGGATCAAGGATCTAGGGATTAAACCAGAGACTCTGTGTCTAATGGAAGCAAAAGTAGGCCCTAATCTCCATCACGTGGTGCTAGGCCCCAACTTCCTTAATAAAACAACTATAGCACAAGAATTAAAACCAAGAATCAATAAATGGGATGGATTCAAACTAAAAAAGTTTTTTTCTCAGCAAAAGAAATAATATGTGAGGTGAATAGGGAGCCTACATCCTGGGAACACATAAGATAGAGCTCTAATCTCTAGAATATATAAAGAGCTCAACAAGATAAGCACCCAAAAAAAACCAAAAAACAAATAATCCAATCAATAAATGAGCCAAGGACCTGAACAGATACTTATCAGAAGAAGATATACAATCAATCAACAATATATTAAAAAATGCTCACCATCTCTAGCAATCAGAGAAATACAAATTAACGCTACTCTAAGATGCCATCTCACTCCAGTAACAGTGGCAGCCATTATGAAGACAAACAACAACAAGTGCTGGCAAGGATGCGGGGAAAAATGTACATTCATACACTGTTGGTGGGACTACAAATTGGTGCAGCCAATTTGGAAAGCAGTATGGAGATTCCTTGGAAAACTGGGAATGAAACCACCATTTGGCCAAGCTATTCCTCTTCTCAGACTATAACCAAAGGACCTAAAAACAGCATATTATAGGGACACAGCCACATCAATGTTTATAGCAGCACAATTCACAATAGCTAAACTGTGGAGCCAAACTAGATGTCCTTCATTGGATGAATGGATAAAAAAATGTGGCATTTATACACAATGGAATATTATTCAGCAATAAAAGAGAATAAGATCATGGCATTTGCAGGGAAATGGATGGCATGAGAGAAGATTATGCTAAGTGAAGTTAGCCAATCCCCAAAAAATAAATGCCAAATGTCTTCTCTGATATAAGGGGGTGTGACTCAAAATGGTGTTGGGAAGGAGAGCAAGGGAGGAAGATTACCTCTAGATAGGGAATAGGGGTGGGAGGGAAAGGGAGGGAGAAGGGGAATATCATGGATGGTGAAAGGAGACCCACATCACTATCAAAATACATGTATGAAGATGTGAATTTGGTGTCAACATACCTTATATATAATCAGAGATATGATAAATTGTGATATAATTGTGTATTAAAAATTGTAATGCAAAAATAAATAAATATTTTAAAAAAACAATAGAAAACAGAAACAAACCCACATGAATACAGTTATTTCATACTAGACTAATATACCAAAACACACAAATCCTTTTCAACAAATGTTGCTGGAAAAGTGGATATCCATGTGCAGCAAAATGAAATCAAATCTCTATCTCTCAGCATACACAAAACTCAACTCCAAGTGTATCAAGGACCTAGGAATTAGACCAGAAACCCTGCACCTAAAAGAAGAAAAAGTAAGCCCAAATCTTCAGTACGTCAAATTCGTCCCTGACTTCATTAGTAAGACTCCCGAAGGACAAGATATAAAATCAAGAATTAATAAATTGATGGATTCAAACTAAAAACCTTAGCAAGAGAAACAATCAATGAGGTGAAGAGAGAGCTTTCATTTTGCAAGCGAATTTTTGCCACATGCGCATCAGACAGAACACTCTCGAGGATATATAAAAACATCTAGAGGATATATAAAAAACTTAACAATAAAAAATAATCCAATCAGTAAATGAACTAAGGAGCTAAACAGACACTTCTCAGAAGAAGATATACAATCCATCAACAAATATATGAAAAAAAAATGTTCAATATCCTTAGTAATTAGAGAAATGGAAATCAAAACTACTCAAAGATTTCATCTCACTTCAATTGGAACGACAGTTATAAAAAATACAAACAACAATTCATGTTGGCAAGGATGTGGGAGAAAAGGTACACTCATACTTTGTTAGTGAGACTGCAAATTAGTACATCTAATCTGGAAAATAATATGGAGATTCCTTAGAAAACTTTGAGTGGAACCACCAGTCAATCCAGCTATCCCTCTCCTATAAACATCAATGTTTATAGAAGCACAATTTACAAGAGCCAAACTCTGGAACCAACCTAGATGTCCTTCAATAGATAAATGGATAAAGAAATTATTATGGTATATATATATACAATGGAGTTTTACTCAGCGTTTTCAGGCAAATGGATGGAGTTAGAGAATATCATGCTAAACAAAATAAGCCAATCCCCCCAAAACAAAGGCCAGGTGTTTTCTCTAAGTGGATGGTTATCAATAATGGAGACAGGGGCATTGGATGAGTGGAGAAACTTGGATGGGGCAAAGGGGAGGGTGGGAGGGTGCCTGGGGATAAAAAAAATATTTGGAGTGAGATGGTCATCATTACCCTTGGTACATGTATGACTGCATGAATGGTGTGACTATACTTTGGGTGAAACCAGAGAAGTGAAGAATTCTAATCCATTTGTGTACAATGAATTAAAGAGCATTCTACTGTCATGTATAACTGATTACAATGAATAAATAAAGTTACTTTAAATTTATTAGAGTATATCATGTTATATATCAAAGATCAATTAATTCACTACAATATATCTTTTATTTGCAGACTAATACATAAAAATCGTAAACATTACTTTTGGTAATAATTTTGTATTTATTTTCTAAACTCTTAAAAATTTCAATAGCAGATGTTGTATGCAATTTGATACAGATTTTTTTTTAATTTAAAGTAAAATAGACCAAATATATATGTTATGACAAATAGTTTATACTTTCCTATAACTGATAAATTACAAACAGTTCGATATTTATGTCAGCCTTTTTGATAGAACTTATTGAATGTCTACTATTTTAAACAAAGTTTATTACTATTTACATAAATAGGCATAAGTAAGCTAGAGAAACAGGATTGACTAAGCAGAGCAGAGATAAAGTGCAAGATGATAATTATCAGTTCAAATAGAAGTTTTCTCTATTGGCAACAATGACTCCATTTACTGTTGGTATTTATTGTAAACTGAAAAATAGTAATTAGGGCATCCAAATAACCATCAATGGACTAGAAATTTTACTATTCTATTTTTACAATCCTTAGGGTAAAGAAATTCTGAGCAGAATATGCAATGAAAAAAGAAAAGATCATGGAGCAAAGAAAACTGTGATGCCTAGCTGCT